>NC_052399.1:17390157-17702089 GCF_009389715.1 Phoenix dactylifera | reverse complement strand
TTATGAGAAGATCCATGTCATGTAGAATTTACAATTCTATTATAGACTCATTATTTGGAACCGCAATGTTATTTGTATTTACAATATTTTTTATATATAATATTAACTCTATCATGGAAATGAATTTCTTTTGTTTCATAATTGTGAGTTATAATTCTGTACATTTCCCAAACTATCTTGTTCTGCCATACAAGAGGGGACCAAGGAGGGTGCAGTGAATGTTGACTGGCGCAAGGAGTGGAGAAGTTGTTTAGATTCTAAACCCTCCTACTTAGCCAATTTATTCTTATTAGTGGAAGGACAATTTTAATACAAATTTTATAGATGGCAAACTTCTCTTCGGAGATACAAATTTTAATATGTAACAATTCATGGTGTACATGGAGCACTAATAATACATGGTCTTATAACCATTTTGCAAACAAAAAAGTTTTTTTTTTTTTTAAGGACAGCACGGTTGGCACTAATAATATATATTTTTATAACTATTTTTGCAAACAAAAATTTTTTATTTAGGACAGCACAATTATCTGGAGTAAATACAATCTCTAGCATTAATCGCGAAGTACCCCTATTTTAGGGAACCCTGGAAGTTGTCGGTGGCTCAACGATCTGTATTCCAAAGGTTTACCGAGGTGAAGTTTTTGGCTGGTATTCTTTTATTTGTAGGTTTCTCTATTTTCGAGGGCCTTTGTTCAAATGTGAAATCACAGGCTTTCTGTCTGTCCATGCTTCTTTTGATGTTATGCCATTCAACAGCGGACACCGATGAATAATATTGGCTGTCATGAGGCTACAGTCCCCAATAAGATTTAGAGATGCTCTATTCTGTCATCATGCCCTTTTAACATAAACGCCAAAATCAATGCTTCCAATCTGTCTGCGAAGGAGAACTAGAATTCCAAGGATATCATAGAACATTGGGGCTGTAACTTCACTTCTAAAAGCTCCATTGTTAAGACAAGAATTGCTTCGAAAGAGGGGGCGGGCCGGCTGCGATGCTCTTTTCCTCTCAAAAAAGCTAAAATATCCTATAATTGGAGTGGAGCTGAATGAGCTGAATCCAAACGGAGAAGTGTGAATAGTTTGCGACAAAGGAGGGTACCTAATCTGCTGTTCTATTCGTTCCTCTGTAAATGCCAGCGAACCTTAGAGTGATAATCATTGTCGGCAAGCTTAGCAACGCAAACTGCTTGCCGACAAGTAATTTTGCCGACATAATCTTCCATCAAAACTTATTAAACTTTTAAAAAAATTTAGAGCCCATCATGTAGAACGGACGGTCGTGATTGAAAGGCCCTTTCCGGGATTCCTAGAACACGCGATGCCATATATAGAGATATACCAGCATCGCCACGCGTCGAACGGCACGCGTCATGGGGGGAGCGAGAAGAGGTACCAGGGGCGCCATCTAGGGCTCCGAAAAGAATATAGATAATAAGATTAAAGAGAACTTCCGTTCTTTTGGACCGCGGCGGGAAGCCAGCCAAGCGAGAGCGTCGCCTCCACGCCCACTGCTTCCTTCAAGAAGATGCGGCAAAGCTTATCAGAGAGCGAAAGCGAGTGAGCGACAAGGGGACCGCCATAGAAAAATCCAAGTACAGCCCTCCTTTTCTTGGTTCTCCTTGCTTTTTTGCCTTTCTGCCCTTCGGTCGATCGGAGGAGGGTAGGAGGAGTTCTAGTGCTTCTAGGGTTTGGAGAAGAGGGGAGGCGAGGTTGGTGGAGGGGGAGGGTGATGCCGATGGATGAGGGATTGTTGGATGATATCATACGGCGGCTTCTTGACGCGAGGAACGGGCGGACGGTGCGGCCGGTCCAGTTGACGGAGGCGGAGATCAGGCAGCTGTGTCTTGCTTCGAAGGAGATCTTTGTCAGCCAGCCTAATCTCTTGGAACTCGAAGCGCCGATCAAGATTTGTGGTAAAAACGGCTAAAGCTCTCATATTTTTCGTTTTCTCCTCTTCTCTGCATGCTGAGTGGTTTTGGGATTGAAAGGATCCTAGATTTTAGCTGTGTTACTCCCTGGCGGGCATCTGTTCAGTTCATATGGAAATGATACTATGGGTTCGCTTCCTCCTTACGTTTGGAGGCGCTTTTGGCTTTGGGAGTGATATTTCACGGATTTCAAGATAGATTAGTTGTATTAATAGGGAAAAAACTCAACCTGGATGCTAAAAACATCAAAATATGGAGAGCGGAGCATTAAATTTGGCTCGTAGCAACACGTCCAAGTATCACAGAACTTATAGTCATCCTTGTTGATCTATGATTGGCTAATGACAACATGCGCATTGCTCAACTTATGAGTTTTAGTTTGATCATAAATTGATAAACTTCACATAACCATATACCTGTTTTCTAATGGCCTGCCAAATTTTAATTTTTACCATCCCAAAGACCAATTTGATATTCCATTTCATTGTTTTTCTGGTAAAATTTTGTTTGTTATCTGACACACATGCATGTTATAAATATCTTTTTACCTTTTGGTAATGGTCATACTTCGCTTACGCTCAGAAGATTGACTGTTTCTGGAATATATGACAATATGACTCATGGTATTAGTGTAACATTCAATTAACCAAGTCAGTTGTTTCTCACTCTGGATCAGGGCCTTAGTGCATGGTTGTTAGTTTACCCCTTTTGGGGTAATCATTGGTTTTCTTTATGAGCTTATATTTAGGATTCGTTCAAGGATTATATTGGTTATTTTGCAAGGACATTATTGGCATACATCATCAGTATCAAAGTTTGGTCAACATTCACTTTATATTATTTCATTCTGTAAGTGATACAAATCAGTTTTTTTTTTTGTAGAAGCATTTTTTGGATGTTTATATGGTATTGGCATTGATTAGATGTACGCTTTAATTGCTGGATTGCAGGGGAATTTATGACTCATGGTGCAGCCAAAATTACTCATATGGCCAAATAGGCATAGTATATAGTTGGTCAATTCGATATCAAATATGCATTTTTTAAAAATCATTTTCTTTAACTTGTAGTGCAATTTATTACTTCGAGGCTTATGGCTATGCTTGACAGATGGATGCAATTTAGTATATCAAACCTTGTGACCTTTGCTCTCCGTCTTGACTCTTTCCAAATCTACAGGAATTTAAAATACCCTCGCTCCTTTTCTAACATTGCCTTGGCAATGAAGTTAACAATAATTCTTGAAATTTGATGCCGAGTTAACAGTGGACTATAAAAATCTGCTTATTATGGTGGATCATCACTAACTTAGAGTTGTGATCCTCAAAGGACCCCATTTGCTGGGCAAAGATTTTGAGTATGGTAATATTCTTGGGAGAAGCATGTTTTGAGGAACATTCTATTCAGTTTTGGAATTGTAAACATTGGAATGAATGAGGACCACTTTGTAATTATCTATATGTGATGCCTATAGCAAGCTGCTCAATCAAACACTTGCTTGATAGAAGCTTGAACTGTTATGTTGTGCTACTTCTCAGAGTTATTCAAATATAGCTGATAAATCCTTGAATGAATCACCTATTTTATTGCACATTTGTACATGACAATGTAAGAAAAGTTGGAACAAGTTATAGGTTTGGACGTTTGTGCACTTCAAAGGGATGAGGCTTCTTGAGAGCATGGTTAAGCATTGAAGTTTCGTAGAGAGAAATGACCCTTTGGGGGTCACGACAGAATCATGACAAATCAAAATTAGAAGAATTTGCAAAACTATTCTCGATATAAGGCCTAGGACTTTTTTGTTTCCTTATGGTATTAAAGTCACTCAAAGGTATATAGGTGGACCTTTTATTCCTTTTCCACGTGACTAGACAAACTATCAAGCTGTAGTTCATGGATTTTGATAGTCATGTTTTTAGTGTTTTTTTCCTTGTTGGAGCCATTTTTTTTTAAATGGAGGTATATGCATAGTCTTTGTAATCAAACAAGAATATAGAATAAGTCGTCCTAGTGAAATAATTAGCTGGAACTATTACACTTGATTCTTATGTGTTACATTTCATATTTTGGTGATTTTATATTAAGGAGGATGTTTTAATAATTTAGATCTAATGTTTCAAAACTAGCATAATAGGATGGTACTACTGGTTCCATACCATCCGATGGCCAAACAGTATGCAGACGGACCCTAGGATGCGAAAGTTGGTTGGATTGGTATGTACCAATCCATGTCATTCTGATTGTATTGGTCCATACTCCATACAGACAATCCATACGGATTGTACCAGTTGCACACCTGTTGCTTTTCATTCTTATTAATTATGACAATCTTGATCCATCCCAATCATACAGATGCACGGTATTGTACCATCCTAGGGCAAAACTGGGATGGGTTTTAGTACCTATATTTGCACCGTTGATTGGATCAGAGACTTACTTTTTAGGTTTTGAATACAATGGTTAGCCACCAATTAGTTTAGCCCACCTACATTTATTAGGTATTATTAATTGCATGGTTGTTGCTGTCATTGTAACTATAGTCTGCCGTACCGCCTGGTACGGGGCGTACCATACTGTACTGGGGGATAACCGGTACGAAATTTACCTTCAAGTCGGTACAAGCCCACCGAGGCGTACCAAGATCTGTACTGGTCTGTATCGAGGCACACCGAGATAAAAATTGAGAAAATGGTCTAAAAACTATTTCGATACAAAGATGTACCATACCGTACCGTATCGAACCGATAAGGTATCGATATGGTAACCGATACTGAGATTGCGGACCTGGATTGTAATCTTTTCAAAAAGTGTATTTGAAGGAGTCAAAGTCAAATCAGACGGCATGAGGAAGTTCAATTTTAAAACAGCTTTATGGGAATAAATTTTTCTATTTTAGAAAGCATGAGAATATGCTAAGTTGCTAACGAATCTTTCCTTTGTGGGGACAATTTATTGGGCTTTGGAGCAGTGCTTGATGTGTTTTCAAAATTCTTGGTTCTTAATAACCTTTATATCGATGGCTGGTAGGATATTTATATGGATAATTCTAATTAGCATAAATTTTTTTAACAAACTTCTATGCAGTTCAAGAACTATGATTAGAAATGCATCCTTTCTTATTTATTTTGGTTTTTTCTGAAAGCCACTGTCATCATGTCCTGGCCTATGTCCCCTTTAGTTTTAGACCAAATTTTAGAAACAACTTTTATTGCTAATCAAGTACCTTAACTACCCGTTTGCCTCAAGATTCTACTTCCCTTATGTTTTTTTTAAAATCTTTACATGCATTGGAATTGTCTCCCTTGCCCATTGCCACTACCATCATCTCATGCATTAGAATTAGGCATTAATGCCAGGTTAGCAATAATGATTGTTACAGAGTCTTTTGCTAGTTGGTGGTTGACAGGGAGCTTTCTGTGGACATGCTGGCATGGAAAGCATGAAAATTAGAGAGGGGATGCGGGGGGAGCAGTTATTGGGTTGGGAGGTAATAGGCAGTCTTGGCACATTAGATGAAATTGATTTAATTTTGGAGGCCTTAGTAGGTTTCAGTGAAAAAATGTGGCTGTTTGTTTCAATTATTTAAAAGGAAAATTGTGGACACATTTGCCATGATAAAGGCTCATGTAGCTTTTTAATAATAACTAATAGCTTAAAAACAAAAAAGATCATAAGATGTTTTTTTTTCTTACTTAAGAGTTAAGAATGTTTTAGAAGTCCTTGGTATGTGGAGCCTATGGCTTATAACCTCATGCTCCACTTCCAACCAGACAAAATTAAATCACCTCTTCCAACCAGACACCATCAGAAATTAGTGTATTTCTTTTATTTTATTGTTGTCTGATTTTGTCTCTCCTTCCTTTCAAAGTTTGTTCTTCTTCACATTGGTATAAAACCATATTACATTTGCCTCCAGGGACAAGACACAAAAAAGAAATTTTTCTTCAAAAATTTGGAAGGTCTTTTAGCAATCATTCTCAGGATTGAGTTTTGATTTGCATCTAGGCTCATAACTTGTTCTTTGCATATTATTGGAAATCCCTGTATTAGAGCTACCTTATATTCCCATATTGTCTAAGATGTTGTAAAGGATTGCTTATAAGTTGCAGGGCCATAGATTTTCCTTACCCTCCCAAGTTCATGGTAGGCCTGTCTTCCTAAAATTGCCTTGCTTGGTTATATCTTTCCCATTAAGATAACATTATCAAACTTTGTTTGCTGTACTTTGAACCTTGACCCTGTATATATAGGATCAAGGCTTACTGCTAATGTTTTAGGTAGATATTTTGATATTTGAACACTGAAGAACCATAAGGTGTTATATTGTGTAAAACTCGTGGAACCTTTTTAAAGAATTGTATGACAAAATTTAGAGGCCTAAGCTAAAAATATTTTATTCACTTCCTCTAGTTCCCTATCTTGTTATTTCTAATTCTAATCTAAGTAAAGAAAATGTACTTGGTGACTAACTAGAAGAAACTTAAAGCATAGTCTTGAATACCTTCATCTCTTAGCTTTCAAATGATTATTACAATTTCCTTTATAGAAAAATCTTTATTGGTGGAAATCAATATACTTTGGCACTCCATTAGATGCTTTAAGTTGGTATCATATCCAAAGGTTGATGTTCTTGAGTTACATTGAGGAAATATTTATGGAAAGTTTGCATTTTTCTTCCTTCTTATTTGTTTGTTTATTTATTTGGGGAAGAGGGGGGTGTAGGGGAAGGGATATGGAAGCATGTGTTGACATGCACAGTATTCAAGGGGAGAGCAAAATCTGAACTTCCACATTGCTTACTTGGGCCCACTTTTAAGTGAAGAGAAGGAATGTGGATGATTGGGTACTTTCAATTTCTGAAGTGAAAATCTTAATGTTCCCACATTTACTGACTGATGTCACCTTGTAGTCTTAGGTGGAAAGGAAAGGTTAATTTCAAGATAGCATGGATGAAAGAGAAAGCAAAGAAGTAAACTTGCGTGGACAAAAGTCTTGAGAAATGATGATTTGAACTTAATTGGTGGATGATTCTCAATTTAACTAGCGTTGCATGGATGTGCATGGATTGTTTGAAATTACAAAATCACGTGCTTTGAACTTTTGAAGTTTGTTTAATGGAGGCTTGAATAGAAATCTTTCACCTCTTCTTTCTTTTGATCTTGCTTCACTTTTCTCAATTTGAAGAAGCCAGAAAACAACCACCACGGAAACAACTGGCACATATTGTCCCTATCCCTTCAATTTTTTGCTCGCACTCTCTTTCCTTATTCCTGTTTTTGTAGCTTTCTAATCTTTCTTCTCCTCCTCCTCCTGCTCCTCCTTTGTAAAGTCTTTCTAGCCTTTAGTTGACCTCAAACTTTTATTCTTTTGGTTGTTTGACCGTCTGGAGCATACAGAATATGTCTTATTTGTGAGTAGTGGTTTGACTTCTTTGGTTTATTTAAAAATTCAGTTGCATTGATTCTTGATGAATTTTTTATCAGGTTGATCTTCTTTCTCTCTTGTAGTATTATCAAGTTTGTGTTCAAATACTACTTCAGACATGGAAACATGCCCTTTTTGTTTTCTTGGTGCATGAAATCAACATTTGGAAGAGTATAGACTTTTTCGTTTTTTACATAGATAAGCTCTAAAAGCCATTTACCAACCCCGCATTGAAGATGTGCTCATGTTCAGCATTAGAGGATGCTTTTTGGGCAATCCACTGCCCTCCAAATTTAGTTAAATTGTGAGAAGGTTTACCGATGAATTATATAATTTAAGTCATGCTCCCAGGAGGAGATTCTAAGAATGATCATTTAGGAAAAGAATCTCAAACTTTTATTATATTGATTGGGACTGCTTCTGGTTCTAATTCTCTTGTTTCTATGTTGATTTTTTTGGGGCATATGGTAGTGGACTAGCAATATCTTATCTACCTCTACTGGTGGTACAAACACACAGTTAACCTGTGTTTTGACCGATAAAATTAATGGTGTTCATGTTATAATCAAAATGTTGCTGGATGGATTTGTGAAGATGAAAGTCTGGCTCCTTAGTTCTTCTGGCTTATGTGGGTGCAACCTTTCTAGAAACGTGATACCTTTGATATTTGAAGTTATTGTGGGTTGAGGGAAAATGTTAGTCATGGATACGGCATAAAGGTGTAAAATTTTATTATCATTAGTAACTTATGAACCATTGTAATTGCTGGCGTTTACATTGTTTTTGCATGGAACTATAAAGTATGCTTATGTTATATTCATGGGTTGTGGGAGCAGTCAGCAGCTTTGAGTACAGTCACATTTCTGTTCTCATCATAGACAATGAAATTAGTGAAGATGATATGGGTTCCGTTGCCATGTTTGTGTGTGAGATAAACATGCATTATGTAGTTGAAGGATTTTAAACCTTCTTAGCGTGGTAGAGGATTGGATAAATAGAATAGTTACCCAAAAAAGTTGATAATGACCATATACTGTGGGCTATAAATAGTTTGGGTAAGATTCCTTATGTATAATGTCTGGATGGTAATCTTTCAGTCTTGTAGTTCAATATATCATTATTTTCTCATTTTGTATCTTCCATTAAATAACAAATTGTATCATCTAACCCAAACGAAAACTGAATTGCTTGGTATTGGATATTCTACAAGTGAGCTATTTATTTTTGTATCCTCTATTGGTTTACATTTGAAGATGTCTGCTCAAGTAGGTATTTAAACAACATTTTTTCTTTATGTTTACAAGGAATAAGCTCTGATGATCAAATTGATGTTATGCAAAAGTATGTTTTTGCTTATCTTTTCCTGATGGTGGGTGGTTATGAGGGTTGGATCCATGCCCCAACCATCATGACCAGGTCATTAAGCTGAATGGCATTTTAGGTATTGAACAATATTTGAAGGAAAAACAATGGGTTACCAGTTCTCAACAATTCTGTTAACATATAGAGTAGACTAATTAAATTTTTCGTCTTTTTTTTTTTAACACTTCGGTAACATTGATTTCCTTAATAGGGATTGATATCTTCATGTTTAAATGCTTTTGATATGATGCTTATGTGTCTTCTAGTTAACATCAATTTTAAATTATTTAGTTGAATCTCCAAATTGCTTATTTTCTCGCTGGCAGGAGACATTCATGGTCAATATTCTGATCTTCTTCGACTATTCGAATATGGTGGGTTCCCGCCAGAGGCAAATTATTTGTTCCTTGGGGACTATGTTGATCGTGGTAAACAAAGTATAGAAACTATATGCCTCCTTCTTGCTTACAAAATAAAGTACCCTGAAAACTTCTTTCTTCTGCGGGGCAACCATGAGTGTGCTTCCATTAATCGTATATATGGGTTCTATGATGAATGCAAGAGGAGGTTCAATGTTCGCTTATGGAAGGTTTTTACTGATTGTTTCAACTGCCTACCTGTGGCTGCACTTATTGACGAGAAGATCCTCTGCATGCATGGGGGTTTGTCTCCTGATTTAAAGAACTTGGATCAGATTCGAAATATTGCTCGTCCGGTGGATGTACCAGATCAAGGTCTCCTTTGTGACTTATTATGGTCAGACCCTGACAAAGATATTGAAGGCTGGGGGGAAAATGACCGAGGAGTCTCTTACACTTTTGGGCCTGACAAGGTAGCTGAGTTCCTTCAGAAGCATGACCTAGATCTCATTTGCCGAGCCCATCAGGTTAGTGGTGGTATCTGAAAACATCAATCGGGGCATTTATTTATTGACTAATTGATTGACCCAGCTTTTAGTTTTTACACCAGAATAATGCTGAAGATTTGAATAAGATAAGTATACTGGTATATTGCCTCTTTCTTTTACTTTGAGGTGATGGCTAAACAAAGCAAATGATAAACCACTGGATTTAGGTTCTGCTGCATATCATACACCAAGTTAAGAAATGATATTTCTTGTTTCCTCCTAGGCAAGTAGACTAGACAAAACTATCTCCTCTCTATTATATCTAACAACTTCCTTCCAAAGTTGGGTCTCTTGAGCAAATTGATCTTCCTTTTTCTGAGTGCATTCATCTGATATATCAGTTTGGGCAGGTTGTAGAAGATGGTTATGAGTTCTTTGCAAAACGCCAGCTGGTTACCATATTCTCGGCCCCAAATTATTGTGGGGAGTTTGATAATGCCGGTGCTATGATGAGCGTGGATGATACTTTGACATGTTCATTTCAAATTCTTAAACCATCTGATAAGAAAGGGAAGATCGGTTTTGGGAACAATTTAATGAAACCAGGAACACCTCCTAGAAAGGTAATCAACTATACACTGCATGAGCAAGATATCTATTGCAAGTTTGCATTTTTTGTATAACAAGTACTATCTCATGAGTTACTTGGACTTGTGTTTTTATATAAAAGTAAATATTCTTATTCTATTCATTTTGAGGTAATATAAATTTATAACATGTTTTCATGGGAAAGGAGCTCAATTGCAACTGATGCTCTTCTTTCAAAAAAAGAGAAAAAAAGAAAAAAAAAAGGTTTTTCTTCTCATTTTTTATTAGTTTGCATTTTAAAATACAACAATGTAAAGTAATTTATTCAAGGTTCACCGTACTGGTTCGTATCGTACCATATCGGACGTACCGTATCATACCAATATTGAACCAGTATGCAGTCTCATACCCTACAGTATGTCGTGCCTTCTCATACTGTACCATATACAGACACTGTAATATGATGGTACATGCATGGGGTCTGGTACCGAGATGGGAACCTTGAATTCATTTTTTTCTGTCTGGCCATTTATGCTCTCTTTTGTTTTGGTTCACTTTTAAAGTTCGTATTTAGTGTGTCCGCTTGACTTCTGTCGCTGCCACTTCTGATTATTTATTACTCGTATCAGCTGCAGCTTTTTCTTCAGGCTCTGAACGTTTCAACTAACTTGGATTCTAGCAACACATGCAAATCATCTTTGCTGATGTTGATTCCTCTTGTTTCGGACCATTGTTTTCATTGTGGAAATGTTCCCTGTAGATATCAAATTATTAAGGGCCAGGGTGGATGTATCCCATGGAAACCTTAATTCTGATCTCAACTATCCTCCCCTGAGTAATTAAGATGATCTACTTAGCACTTTCCAAATTATTTGCAATTGAAAATTTTGACATTGCATTTCTATTGACCTCTTGCTGATTCATTGTTGAAAATCTCATCTGTATATAAGCACAAACCTCACCCTCTTTTTCTACTTTTTATGGGGTGGCTTCATGAATAATTTGTCGTTCATTCTTATTGACAGTTATTTATTTTGTCACCAGCTTTGTCAGATCTTCTGCCCAACTCCTTTGCATGTACTGGAGTGGAGTCGAATTTATTTCTGACAGCTGATACAAATACATACTATTTCTTGTACCGAGGCCTTCTCAACTATCCATGGCCCATTCCCATGCCATCTCATTTTGTTTGCTGCCGCTATATCTTCAATTTATCTCCCACATTTCTTCTTAGTCTAATTGATTCCCTTAAAATAAGTGAAGGCATCTGCAATATTTGCTACAGAAGGCTGCATGTATGCCATATGCACCAACTTTACCACCATCTGTTTTTTTGGCACAATATAAATTCAACGCTATAGTTAAAAAGAGAAAGGGAAAAGCCCTTTGCAATATCTTAGTTGCTCATTGCCAACAGACTTGTTGAATCTCATACTGATATTATGTTTGGCTTTATCAGGGTGGAAAAGGTTAGCAGGTGTTACCACGAGTGGATCTTATATTTCGGTCCTTTGGAAGGTTTCTGGGATATCAGACATAGCTTCACCTAGTTTACCAGCAAGTCCAGGCATCAGGATTGAACAGGAAGCTGAGATTTGCATGCTGTGCTAACTAGCCTAAGCAAAGTCCTGAATGTGTAAAGTTATTTTGAAAGCTCTACTATCATTATTACCAACTGTACTCTAATGTTCTGGTTGTATTTACACGTTCAATCCCTGATATGCAACACATCAAATTGGTGTTTATCAAGCTGACAGCTGAGCCAATGTTCCTGATGCCTGAAGCTTGCTTTATTAAACTCGCAGTTTCTTTATGACTTGTTCTAATTTTATTAGTTAGTTTTGGCATTGCATTTGAATATATTGCACCATTGATAGGCACGAGTTCTTTGAGCTAATCAGGCTTTGATAGGATCCCTACCTGGTTATCATTCTATCATGCAGCCTCTACAGATACCTTGGTCACCAGTGCATAGGTTGTGCCCTCGGATGTGTTACTCGAGGAGGTTTTGATATTTGCTTGTGTCAACCCACACACAATTTGTGGATTTAATCAATCAAGGAGTATATGAGATAAATCGAAGAGTTTGATGAAGTTGAGGGATAGGATTCGATCCTACCTTAAGGGTTTTTGAGTTTTCGAGAATTGCACAAAGATTGAAAGAACTAAAGAGCATAATAATTCACAGGAAAGTGGAACGAACTAATAAGATAGATTTCACCTGTTTTCTTTCCAAAAAAAAAAGTTACAGCTCCAAAATACAATACTGGGTGCTACAAGCTAGTTTAATCATCCTAGTAGATGACTCGGCTATGAGCATCAGTTGGATCCAGAGGGTTGCAGCCGGTGACCAATGTTTCATCTGGATGATGATAAGTGATGAAGGAATTGTCTAGGCTAAGCATTTGTTTAGAAAAGCCAACAGAGCTCGTGGCTAACCACACCAGCAGTATTAGCAAAAAAAAAAAAAAAAAACACAATACTTAATTTATTCGTTACACCTAACATGACAGCAAGAGAACTAGAATACATCGGAAAGGGTAGGGAGCTTCAACTCGCCCTTCTTGGACACCGGCAGCGTCAAGTTGCCGACGATGGGGAGATCCACGGTGAGTCCCACCTGCATCTCGTAGTCGACGTCCCAGTCCCTCCCAACATCCTTCATGATGCTCATCAAGAAGTCATACGGCACCCTGAGCGGGATGTCCAGCTTCGTCGTCTCCTTCGCCGCGATCGACCCCGGGTCTGGCATCGTCCCCGACGCTATCTCCCTGCAAACACGCAACCATCACTCCAAAAGCAGGAAAAATTCCACAGGGCCGGAATTACTAGGCAACGTACCTGCCGGCGCTTTTGAGGGAGTAAGAGATCTCGCAGATGGGGATGGCGTGGCCGTAGGGGTTGTCCACGACGAGCTGACCGATGAAGTTGGCCGAGTCCCTACTGACGTGCTTGATGGACACGTCGGTGAGGCTCGCCTCCGGCTTCTTGACATGGGCGATTTTGTCAGCTACGAACTCCTTTGCCTTGTCCACCAGCTGCGCCATGAATTCCTTTGCCTTGTCCACCAGCCCTTGTGCTGCTTCTATATATTCTGCCCGTTATTTCTCTGGAGGACCGTGGATTTGATTTATAGATGAACGAGGGACTGAAGGCTGAAGAGTTTCTACGGCTTTATTGGCATCTGTCACCGCCCGGAGTGCTTCGTGGACGTAAGACGGACGCGTGCTCTCCAGCACCAGTTGAATCGGTCCAAGTGGGAGGCGAGTTTAAGGCCATCGTTCCGACGCGTGTTCTTGATGTCATACGCGTGGGATGCGCAGGTTGCATCGGGAGTTGGCCCAGAGCTGATATGGATCGAATTCTTCTCTTTCTTTTATTCGAGTCCCGTATATGCTGGTTGCTGGATGGAGGAAGCTCCATGATTTTAGTAGTCTACGTACTCCTCCACGTATGTGGCATGGCATGGTATATATTATGATGATATTCACAAACAAGGAGCTGAAGACAAAGTAAAATTACAAAAAAAATATTTTTAAAACCATCAATGTTCTTCATGCATGATGTCATACGCGTGGGATGCGCAGGTTGCATGGGGAGTTGGCCCAGAGCTGTTATGGATCAATGGTCGACAGAATTCTTCTCTTTCTTTTATTCGAGTCTCGTACGTATATGCTGGATAGAGGAAGCTCCATGATTTTAGTAATCTACGTACTCCTCCACGTATGTGGCATGGCATGGTATATATTATGATGGTATTCACAAACCCTTAGCTGAAGACAGAGTAAAATTACAAAAAAAAATATTTTTAAAACCATCAATGTTCTTCATGCATGCCATGTACGTACCTTTTTTTTTAATCATAATCATTCATCTTTCTTGCAGTGCATTGCTTGCGTCTTCTGGTAGAAAATTCAATATACAAAGGCAATTATGCTTGTGGCATGTGACGGAGTCCTAAGGCCACATTGTCTCGTGCTTCTACCGTGAGAGCATTTGGTCCCAGACACATGAACAAAGAAAATATTATGTGACTATAAAAATGGCGTAAAAATCCACCATCCAAGGCTTGAATATCTAATGCATTTGACAAATACGTAAAGGTTTACTTGCTATAAGACGACACAGGATATATAGTATTGATACGGGATCCAACTTAGTATAGCAGCAAGTCTTTGAGTAAAATATATATATCCATATATGGATTCATATGTTGAGATTAATTCGGAGTTTACGGTGTGAAAATATTGAAGTACTGTAATATTTCAACTTGGGTGGATCGGAGTATCGGACCATCAATGGACAATGGATCGACCTCGGCTAAGGCGGGCATGCCAGGCCTGGAAGTT
This sequence comes from Phoenix dactylifera, assembly GCF_009389715.1. NCBI lineage: Eukaryota > Viridiplantae > Streptophyta > Magnoliopsida > Arecales > Arecaceae > Phoenix > Phoenix dactylifera. Next base: position 17,687,585 of record NC_052399.1, on the reverse strand, counting down.
GCCCAAAACCCAGCTTAGAAAGTTTGTCGCTGCATTTCAGGATTTATTTTATAAATTAGTTTATTTTTTTTTTATTTTCTGTATATTTCCTTGCCACTAGATATACCCTAAGTGAATTTAAGAAACTAATAAAAGAGGTTGCCCACTCGTTACCAGGGCTGCAAATAGGTCGGGTCAGATCGGATCCTGAGTGACCCTGATCCGACCCAGTTTCTTGTTTGGGTCCTAATTTTAGACACAGACCCGACCTAGTTGAAAATCGGGTCGGGTCGGGTCCATGCCTACAAATTTTGACCTGACGGATCATTCGGATCGAGTCGGATCCGGATCTATGTATTTTTATATTCAAAGTTTTGCTATATAATAGTAAAAAACTGATCCAAAAAAATGGGTCAGGTTGGATCCGAGTCCAGGTCAAAATTGGATGGACCCGACCCGACCTAAAAAATAGAACGGGTTCATATTTAGGACCCGACCTGGCCCCGCGGATCTTAAAATTCGGGTCGGGTTGGGTCACGGGTCGACCCGACCCATTTGCAACCCTACTCGTTACTTGGAATTTTGTGTCGCCTTTGGTTAAGGATATAGATGTCAATGTTTCTAAACTAGTTGAGTCATTATTACAAGATAATCAGGCATAAAGAAGAACTTTTGTAATTTTGCAATATTACCTTATAATTCTTAAATAAACTCGACCGTATGGATGAGGCAATATTTGTCGATTCAAACAAATGACGTTGCAAGCTTTAAAATATGTACCGATTAAAATAACTAACCATGCGAATGAGACAATATTCATTAGGTAATGATTGATGCTACAAATAAGAAAATATTTGCCAACAAAAACAAACGATATTGTGAATGATGCAATACTTTCTAACAAAAATAATAAAACTCTGAATAACAATATTTGCCAGCTAAAACAACTGACAATATAAATGAGCCTACATTTGCCAATTAAAATAATTGACGTTGTGAATGAGGCTAAAAATATCGATAGTATACATAGGACAATATTTGCCGGCCAAAAAAGATAAAACTGTCTCGGAAACTTACCAAAAAAGTTAATGCAATTCACGAAGGCTAGATGCAACTTATGAGAGAATGATGATTGTATTTGGTGTACAATTTCTTTTTTTTCCCTTACCATGGCAGTGCTAGTTAACGCATGTGCCACATTACATTCGACTTAAAACCCTTATCTTAGATTAATTTAATCCCAATAGCCAGATTATTGAGTTGGTGTAGCCTCAAACATGGTATCCCTTTTTCTGTGAAGATATCCTTGACAATTTGGATTTAAATAGATAATATCACTCCACTCAATATGGTACGCTTGAATCTCATCCAACCTGATCTAACTAATATTTTATGTTTAAACTTGTGGAATTGCTTGTTCGAATGGTATCGCATTTGCCACTTGGGCAAGAGGTCATGGGTCTGATTCTAGTCAGAGCCAGCTCTTAAAGGGTATGGTGCATATAAAACAGAAGGTGGCGATTAGCTCCTCCTAATAACAAAAAAAAAAACTGCAGTATTGAGTTGGCTTTTAGGTTGGGTTGTTAGTTTAGAGTTTAGATGTGAATTAGCTGCTAATTATGTAGTTAGATAGCGGATAGGACTTTGTTCTTAAGAAACCAAGAATAGAGTTTTCCTACTCATTAATTAGTCTTTTAAAGTCTTTCATGCTTAAGGATAGAGAGGCCAATAATTTTGCATAGGTTTACAAAATCAATAATCTTCAAATATTTTAACAATTATAAAATTTTGGTTGTATTGCATCATGATCTTCATAATCCACTATATGGATGTGACAGAATTTGCTAGCTAAAATAACCGATGTGGCAGGTGAGACAATATTTGTTTCGCTAACAATTGATGCTATAAATGGGAGGATATTTGATAGCTAAAACAACAAACACTGTGAATGAGGCTGCTAGCTAAAACAATCAATACTCCGAATGAAATAATATTTATTAGCTAAAACAACAAGCGCTATAAGTGAGTCAATACCTATTAGGTTAAACAACCGGTGTCGGTAGTGAGGTAATAGTTGCTAGCTGGTTGCGAATGGGACAAAATTTATTAGTTTGTAGGGGAAGAAAACATCCAAGACAATTATCTGAGAGTTAATGCAATTTACTAAACTTTAGTGTAACAGACGCTACGAATGGAACAATGTTTGCAAGCTAATAGAGATATAAAATGTCCAACATACTTATCTAAAAGTTAATATGATTCACAAGCATTTGATGTGCCTCGCAAGAGAATGATGAATGTTTACTTAAAATACATTTTTATATTTTTTCCTATCATGGTTTTACGTATTAAATTTCCTTAATCGCAGCACTCATATTTTTCCTAATGCAACTTTACCTCTTATCAACCCTAATAGCCAAAATTACCGAGTTAGTGTAGCCTCTAATTTCTCAAAAAAAATTTGAGTTGGGTTGCCTTATGGGTTGGACTGTCGATTTAGAATTTAGGTATAACTTAGCCCTTAATCATCTAGTTTAGATGGTGGGTAGGACTTAGTCATTAATTTAAACCTACTTGCATAGGTTGCAACTCCGCTTCTCATTAAATGGATTCAAGATTCCAAGAAAGGAGTTTTCGTGCTCGTTAGTTAGACTTTCTTAAGTCCCTCATGCTTAAGGATAGCGGGCCAATATTTTTGAACTGGTTTAGAAAATCATTAATTATAGAATATTTTTTTTAAAATATAATGATTTAGTTATATTACATTATATCTTTAAGATTGAATGTATGGATAAAATTTTGTTTGTTAGGTAAAATGTCTGACATTGCAAACGAGATAATATGTACTACTTGCTTAGCTAAAGTAATGGATGGCAATAACATGAGAATATTTGATAGCCAAAATAATGGACTGTGTGAACAAGGCAATGTTGGCCATTGAAATAGCCAATGCTATGAATGAAATGACACTTGTAAGCTAAAAAAATGAGTGCTGCTAGTGAGTCTGTCAACTCGAACAACCGATACTGGTAGTGAGACAAAATTTGTTAGCTAAAACAACCGAAGGTGCTAATGGGACAATATTTGCTAGCTAATAGAGATAAAAAAAATGTTCAAAGCACTCATGAAAGTTAAAGCAATTCACGAGAGCTATCTGCAACGAATGCTACGAATGAGACAATTTTGCAAGTTAATAGGGATATAAAATGTCCAAGACACTTATCTCAAAGTTAATGCAACTTGTTAGGGTTTGAACCGATTCGTTAGGGTTTGGTGCGTCTCGCAAGAAAATGATATTTGTCTTTAGAATATATAGTTTTGTACTTTACCTTTACTATGGTTATATTAGTTAATTAAGTTGGAGGGCATTGCATTCTTCTAATCACTCTCACCTACTATAACCTTACCTTTTATTAACCCTAACAACCAAAATTACTGGGTCAGCATGGCCTCAAATCGATCTCAAAACCTAGTTGAAGTGGCTGTACAACAAACAAAGAGGGGTAGAAGGGCCTCCTAGATTTCTAAATTTTGAATTTATAGACATCCAAGTTATAGCTTGGAGGTTGGCTTAAATTTTTCCATACTGAAATTGGCTGCATCATGATCTTCATAATCGACTATATGGATGGGACAAAATTTGCTAGCTAAAATAACTGATATGGCAAGTGAGACCATATTTGTTTAGCTAACAATTGATGCTATAAATGGGAGGATATTTGATAGCTAAAACAACAAACGCTGTGAATGAGGCTGCCGGCTAAAATAATCAATACTCCAAATGAAATAATATTTACTAGCTAAAACAACAAGTGCTATAAGTGAGTCAATACCTATTAAGTTAAACAACCAGTGTTGATAGTGAGGTAGTAATTGCTAGCTAGAACGACTGACATTGCGAATGGGACAAAACTTATTAGTTTGTAGGCGAAATGTCCAAGACAGTTATGTGAGAGTTAATGCAATTTACTAAACTTTAGTGTAACAGACGCTGCGAATTAGACAATGTTTGCAAGCTAATAGAGATATAAAACGTCCAACATACTTATCTAAAAGTTAATATGATTCGCAAGCATTTGATATGCCTTGCAAGAGAATGATGAATGTTTACTTAAAATTCATTTTTATATTTTTTCCTATCATGGTTTTACGTATTAAATTTCCTTAATCGCAGCACTCACATTTTTCCTAATGCAACTTTACCTCTTATCAACCCTAATAGCCAAAATTACGGAGATACTGTAGCCTCTAATTTTTCAAAAAAATGTTGAGTTGGGTTGCCTTATGGGTTGGACTGTCAATTTAGAATTTAGGTATAACTTAGCCCTTAATCATCTAGTTTAGATAGTGGGTAGGACTTAGTCATTAATTTAAACCTACTTGCATAAGTTGCAACTCCGCTTCTCATTAAATGGATTTAAGATTCCAAGAAAGGAGTTTTCGTGCTCATTAGTTAGACTTTCTTAAGTCCCTCATGCTTAAGGATAGCGGGCCAATATTTTTGAACTGGTTTAGAAAATCATTAATTATAGAATATTTTTTTTAAAATATAATGATTTAGTTATATTACATTATATCTTTAAGATTGATCGTATGGATAAAATTTTGTTTGTTAGGTAAAATGTCTGACATTGCAAACGAGATAATATGTACTACTTGCTTAGCTAAAGTAATGGATGGCAATAACATGAGAATATTTGATAGCCAAAATAATGGACTGTGTGAACAAGGCAATGTTGGCCATTGAAATAGCCAATGCTATGAATGAAATGACACTTGTAAGCTAAAAAAATGAGTGCTGCTAGTGAGTCTGTCAACTCGAACAACCGATACTGGTAGTGAGACAAAATTTGTTAGCTAAAACAACCGAAGGTGCTAATGGGACAATATTTGCTAGCTAATAGAGATAAAAAAAATGTTCAAAGCACTCATGAAAGTTAAAGCAATTCACGAGAGCTATCTGCAACGAATGCTACGAATGAGACAATTTTGCAAGTTAATAGGGATATAAAATGTCCAAGACACTTATCTCAAAGTTAATGCAACTTGTTAGGGTTTGAACCGATTCGTTAGGGTTTGGTGCGTCTCGCAAGAAAATGATATTTGTCTTTAGAATATATAGTTTTGTACTTTACCTTTACTATGGTTATATTAGTTAATTAAGTTGGAGGGCATTGCATTCTTCTAATCACTCTCACCTACTATAACCTTACCTTTTATTAACCCTAACAACCAAAATTACTGGGTCAGCATGGCCTCAAATCGATCTCAAAACCTAGTTGAAGTGGCTGTACAACAAACAAAGAGGGGTAGAAGGGCCTCCTAGATTTCTAAATTTTGAATTTATAGACATCCAAGTTATAGCTTGGAGGTTGGCTTAAATTTTTCCATACTGAAATTGGCTGCATCATGATCTTCATAATCGACTATATGGATGGGACAAAATTTGCTAGCTAAAATAACTGATATGGCAAGTGAGACCATATTTGTTTAGCTAACAATTGATGCTATAAATGGGAGGATATTTGATAGCTAAAACAACAAACGCTGTGAATGAGGCTGCCGGCTAAAATAATCAATACTCCAAATGAAATAATATTTACTAGCTAAAACAACAAGTGCTATAAGTGAGTCAATACCTATTAAGTTAAACAACCAGTGTCGATAGTGAGGTAGTAATTGCTAGCTGGAACGACTGACATTGCGAATGGGACAAAATTTATTAGTTTGTAGGCGAAATGTCCAAGACAGTTATGTGAGAGTTAATGCAATTTACTAAACTTTAGTATAACAGACGCTGCGAATTAGACAATGTTTGCAAGCTAATAGAGATATTAAACGTCCAACATACTTATCTAAAAGTTAATATGATTCGCAAGCATTTGATATGCCTCGCAAGAGAATGATGAATGTTTACTTAAAATTCATTTTTATATTTTTTCCTATCATGGTTTTACGTATTAAATTTCCTTAATCGCAGCACTCACATTTTTCCTAATGCAACTTTACCTCTTATCAACCCTAATAGCCAAAATTACGGAGATACTGTAGCCTCTAATTTCTCAAAAAAATGTTGAGTTGGGTTGCCTTATGGGTTGGACTGTCGATTTAGAATTTAGGTATAACTTAGCCCTTAATCATCTAGTTTAGATAGTGGGTAGGACTTAGTCATTAATTTAAACCTACTTGCATAAGTTGCAACTCCGCTTCTCATTAAATGGATTTAAGATTCCAAGAAAGGAGTTTTCGTGCTCATTAGTTAGACTTTCTTAAGTCCCTCATGCTTAAGGATAGCGGGCCAATATTTTTGAACTGGTTTAGAAAATCATTAATTATAGAATATTTTTTAAAAAATATAATGATCTAGTTATATTACATTATATCTTTAAGATTGATCGTATGGATAAAATTTTGTTTGTTAGGTAAAATGTCTAACATTGCAAACGAGATAATATGTACTACCTGCTTAGCTAAAGTAATGGATGGCAATAACATGAGAATATTTGATAGCCAAAATAATGGACTGTGTGAACAAGGCAATGTTGGCCATTGAAATAGCCAATGCTATGAATGAAACGACACTTGCAAGCTAAAAAAACAAGTGCTGCTAGTGAGTCTGTCAACTCGAACAACCGATACTGGTAGTGAGACAAAATTTGTTAGCTAAAACAACCGAAGGCGCTAATGGGACAATATTTGCTAGCTAATAGAGATAAAAAAAAGGTTCAAAGCACTCATGAAAGTTAAAGCAATTCACGAGAGCTATGTGCAATGAATGCTGCGAATGAGACAATTTTGCAAGTTAATAGGGATTTAAAATGTCCAAGGCACTTATCTCAAAGTTAATGCAAGTTGTTAGGGTTTGATTCGATTCGTTAGGGTTTGGTGCGTCTCGCAAGAAAATGATATTTGTCTTTAGAATATATAGTTTTGTATTTTACCTTTACTATGGTTATACTAGTTAATTAAGCTGGAGGGTATTGCATTCTTCTAATCACTCTCACCTACTATAACCTTACCTTTTATTAACCCTAACAACCAAAATTACTGGGTCAGCGTGGCCTCAAATCGATCTGAGAACCCAGTTGAAGTGGCTGTATAACAGACAAAGAGGGGCAGAAGGCCTTCTAGATTTCTAAATTTTGAATTTATAGACACCCAAGTCATGGTTTGGAGGCTGGCTTAAATTTTTCCATGCTGAAATTGGCTGTTCTGATCCAAGCTGATACTGTGGGCTGCCTCTCATGTTCGTTGGCATCCTCCGCTGTACCAAATGGTAAAAGAAACGGTGGGTCGACGTCTGAGGACCGAACCGGGCGATAAATAAAAGCCAAGGGCCTTCCCTGTTTATAACCATCTCCTCTTTCTTTTTATTTCCAACCGTTTCTCTTCGACCTGGCCGTGACGGGGAAACCCTTCTCCGACTCCTTCTACCAACCCCTCCGACTCCCGAGAAGAGAAGAGAGCCAAGAAGAGTAAGAGAGCGAGAGGAGAAGAGAGCAAGGAGGGATGATGGCGAGTGCTGTTCCTCAGCCTCCGGCTCCTCCCCCTCCTCCCTCCCAGCGTCCCGCGGCGGCGGTGCCCGTGGCCTCTCAGATGCCGGTGGCCACGGCGGTGGAAGCCAACGCCGTCCGCCTCGAGGCCGTCGTGAAGCGCCTCGCCTTGTACATCAATGGAGCTATCCGTGTGACCCCGTTCGAGCTCTTCCGCCTCTACTTTGCCCTCGCCAGGTACTGTCGTCACTGTTGGTTTTTTGCCGTGCTTGCCCTTTCTTCTTTTCCAATTCTTTTTGCGATACGCTACTGTTTTCTTGGTATCCCTTTAATGATTCTTGGCAAGCAAGATGGTTAAAAAACCAAGAAATATAACATGACTGCTAAGGGGTTCTGAATCTTGAGGTGATATGCCTCGTTTGAATTGGATTCTCGGTATTGTCTACTGTTTGAGCCAATGATGATTGCGATCGTTATTTTCTTGAATGAAGTTGCTGTAAATCTTTTGCGGTCTTGTAAGTTCTGTTGATTCTTGAGTGATCATGGTTTCTTTCTGTTTAAATTCCTTGTCTTTTTTGCTCAGATAATGATTGATGCTTGGTCATCCTAAAAATAGGAAGCATTTTAAGGGCGGACATCAAGATTTATTGCCACATTCAAGAAATTAGTAGAACTCCTGTTTAGATTCCTTTCTTTTTTTGCTCAGATAATGATTGATGCTGGTCCTCGTACAAATAGTAGGTATTTTAAAGGCAGAGATCAAGATGTATCACCACACGCAAGAAATTTGCCAAGAGGGCAACAACATGATTAATAGAAAAAGGTCTATTAATGACAAAAGAATATAATTTCGTTCACCAAAATAACTTGTTTTATCGGCCGCATGACATCAATGTGTCTTCATACATACATATATACGTATGTATGTATGTATACACACACACACATACATATATATACATATATTTAGATATGTGCACCTATAGTCCAAAAATAAATTTCTAAATCAATACATTATCCAGGAGGTACAAACTTGCAGGGCATTAAAGAATTTTAATATATCACTAAAAGACCAGAAGATACATTAATGTCATCCAGAAATTAATGCCTTTGTCAAATTTCTGACTGCACACTATAATTTGCAACTGCAATTTGAAAAAAAAAAATCCCTCAAGAAGGGCAAATATTCAGCCATTAGATCTTGGAATTTGTTCCGTCCTTAGTTAAATATGGGTTTGTTCAGACCTTAGTCTAGTTTTGGTTTGAGCACATCTTGGAGAAGGCTTAAGTAGCATTAATAAAGAGAGGGAAAGGAAAGACCAAATGAGAAAAAGGTGCCTTAAATCTTGTACGAACATATATTTTAACATAGCCCCATTTGAAACTGATCAGAAAAACATTATGTTTGTAATTTCATTTGCAGCACATATTGGTATTGAAATTGATGCTTATGTACTTCTAATGACTATTAATTTATATACAGCCAGCTTGCGTTTTATCTAAGAATTAGATTATGTAATCAATAACTATGGGCAAAAGACTCTGCTGGTTTATTTTGACTATTCAATTACATGGTTATATTGTCAATTTGGTGTTAATTCCTGCCTATTGTGGATTTCTGCAATAATTTTTTTCTATGGATCATTTAAAAGGGAAATACGTATTAAAAGTCGTATTGTTGTTCGTGCATGTTTTTTAGCGCTCCCTTCTCATGCTCTTTTTCTTTTCTCATGCTTATAGTGGGTTTCTATATATAGGTCTCATTATACTTTTGGTCCTTTGTGGTGTTCATGTTCTACTTTTTCTTGTAAGCTGACTTCTAACATGTTTATGTTCATCAATACAGCATAATTCTTTTGTATATATTTTTAATGTTTGTTCTTTTACGTTGAAAGAAATGTAAGGTCAATATGCCAGAATAATTATATTTTACATGCTAATAAGAAGTCATGCTGATCATAGGAATTCTTCTTTATTACATATTCCTGATAAATGCAGAGGCATTGATTATGCACTCTCAAGCAATGATATTCCTGGAATAGCCCATCGTCTGCCTCCACTAATAAAACAGGTAAATTTACTCAAAGTTTATTTCAGTCCTTCAGGGAAAATTTTACTGTTTAAACACACTTTCTCCTTAAAGGATATTACTTTTTCTAAAAACTTTGCTTTTGCAAGCATTTTGTGTACATTACTGGAATTATTTAATGTTAATTTTCTTATTGTTGAGTAGATGCAGCATCCTTGGATATAATAATGTTAAAATTATTTCTGAAAGCTGCTTTTGTTTTAAATAATTTATGCTGTAAAGAATGATTTAAATGCCACCTGGATAACATGAGATGGTTAAGGGAATATTATTTTACAGCTGTGATATCTTGCATGAATTGTTTCTATTTGCCATGCAGCCTACCTAGTATATCACAGAAAGATATAATACACATTTCATTATTATTTAATTGAAGATAATATCCATATAATGAACTCATAGATTTATCTTAACTACAACAGCTGTATGGATAAGATTATTCTGTGAAATATTGTGGCCTTAGCAAGATAACATGATAATCCACTTTATTCAAAATAAACAAAAGCTTAACGTATTCTATGTGAAGTTCTTAGTGTTACTTTCTAACTTCACTGAGATAGAAGTATCTTTGATATACTTGCCTTGTCTAATCTTCACAATATTTAAGGCATGAGGTATTTTAAATTGTTAAAAGGATAAATTATGAGATTGTATAATATTATTAGATTCTTGTAGTTGTATCCAACAAGGAGTTACATAACATATTAAGAGACTATGATTTGCGGAATATCAGGGCAATGAAGCCAAAATGTAGCTTTAAGAGATAGACTTTGGAAATCCTATAATATTTGGTCTTGTAGAGGAAGAAACAGTCTTAAAACATGTTTGTCTTTTCTATTAATTGTAGGAAATCACTTAGTGTCTTTGGTGTTTGAAGGGTAACACCTACTATCTGTGAGGTCCAGAAGGAAATCACTTGATATGATTTATAGAGTGTCTACACATGAGAACATGAATAAGTTAGTTCTTGATATATAAAATTTGTTCTACTAGGAAGGAAAAACAGATACAGTTGTTTGATTGCCTTGCTATGTGATGGTTTGTTAGAAAAGAAGTAAATGATATTCTTTTCTTGTTGTTTGGGAAGAATGCAAGGTGGATTAATCTTGTGACAAGGCAAAGTAATCTATTAGTTTATTGGCATATGGCTTGGGTAGCTTTTCATAGTCTTTCAAGCATGGATTGAAGTCTATTTTACTCCACTGATGCCTCCAATTTCTAGTATATACTTGGTAGTTCTACAAGTATGCTAATGTGCCATCTTAATACATGCACTTTTTGTTCCTTGTGGATAAGGAGAATGTTTATAATAATAAAACATGTATTTAATGCACAAACTCTTATCATTGAGCTGCTAAAGAGGTGATTTATACCGTATAGGGATGTTATCCTCCCGGTAGATGATGATAGCTACTCTCTGAAGTGGTCATGTACCACTTATCCTCCTAAACAAGGTCTTTTGATGATTAGGGGCATGCATTTATAATTCAGTTGTTTCTCTTGGTGATTCTTCATTCTTTAGATATTGCATATTATCCTATACAATGACCTATAACTAAAATAAGAGGAACGATGCACAAAATCTATGCTTTTTGCCATACGTAAGGAAATTTACTTTGGCTTAATAAGTGCTTATTAGGAGAACCACATGTCTTTTTTATCAAATATCTGGAATTCACAATTAAACTCAACAATATTTCCAACGAATTGCAGGCTAGACACTCTCTACTGGTTCATTTTTAAGCCATCCTTTTGTGCCCGCACGCATGCACGTGTATGATATTCCTTGGAAGAATTATATCACCATCATATGGCACCCCCTTAGTATTTGTAATTTTTGATTTGGATGTTGCTACTTATCTATTCCTGCTTCTGTGCTTGGTTTTTTATTATTTACCACCATGGATATCAAACATCTCTATTGCTAATTTGGCTGCACTACATCCAAAAAAATCAAGAGGCATCGGTCTGTAAAGCTTCTACTGAAACTGCCATCTTATTGTTCAGTAAAGCTCTGTCCAAACAAAAATATTGCAAGGTCATGTTAGTGTAAGTGTGAGATAAAACATGTCATGTTGTTTAGCTACCTTTGTTATACTTGTGTTTTATTGCATGTTGTCCTTCACATTGTTCTATTGGTTTCATCTGGATTTTTGATCAGTCTCTAATTATTTGTTTCTAAACCTGTGGTTGCTCATGCCTCTATAATAGTTTTATTAAATCTAAGTTTCATTTGATCGTAGTCATAGTGGTAGCTTTTTTTCGTCCATATATAATATATGTAATCACCAAATTTACTTATATAAAGAAAACCAGATAAATTGATGTTTATTATCTTATAAAATTATGATCAGTACGTCTAAACTATTTTTTGTGTCACTCCAATTTCGTAATTTCTTCTAGGAGCACCTCCCCATGCCTCTGGCCTGAATCTGCTGTTTAGTTGGTATATTTTTACCTTTAAAAAATAAGATGGTGCTACTTGTAAATGTGCTATGTAACTTGAAAAAAATTGAAGGTTGGTGATAGATTGAAAGCTCTCTTAATGAATGTGCTGAAGCTATGAAGATAGGATGATTTTTGGTGGTACTGTTCCACACCACCATCTTATTGTTCCATTGCGACAATGTGGCAAGACCTGACGTCAAAAGATGCATAGTGCTGCTATTTGTTTGACAATATACATGAATGTGCACTAAGGGAACACTTCTGCCCGTAATATGGACTATTTTGGACATCTCTCTGATAATAGATAGGCATTGTTGACAGCTGCTGAAATTCATGCTTGTTTTTTTTTTTTTTTTTTTGTGAAAAAAAGGTATAATAGCATACATCCTTGCAGCAATGAATTGTTATGATATGCATTAGTAGAACCAGTATACTATACTTTTACTTATAGCACTGGACCACATATTGAAAAATAGCCTGTTTTTTAAAAAGCAATGCAACAATTTATATATTTTGGTTTTTAGAATTATCAACTATATTTGATTCTTATTGCCATGTATCATCAATTTCTAGTATTACATGGTATTGATAGTTGATATGTAGCTCTAGGATGGAAAGGGTGTGCATCTGTGGAATTGCAGGTGAATTTAAACTATGTTGTAAAGATCCAGGTACTATATGCATTTTGTTCCTTTTTTTGTTGCTTTTGAGTTTTGTGTATATTATGCCTTGACCCATAATATTTGCCGCTCTTATCACTTTTCCCCAAGTATGAGGTACCAAATAGTTAAATATGGTCATGTCTTTGTTTTTTAGATTTATACATTTGTTTCTAGAAGGTGCATTCATATCACATCAGTTTCTTTTAAAAGATTAATTACATGTCATATTTTGTTCCCTTGCATGACATTTTGACATGGAGTACCTGATGAAGTCGTTGGAAAGAGTGAATGTGTTGTTGTAGTTGGATATGCTTAGTTGATCCAACCTTCCTCTCCTATCCTGCTGAAGATATGTTGGTTTTTGTAATCTGCATAATTCAAGATACTTCAATTCATATAACTAGAAGCAACTTCACATATAGAAAATTTCACTTTGGTGCATTTTTTCCTTGTTTTCTTTCTCTGCTTCTATTATTTGCAGGTCAACTTTTCTTTTTGCTCTAACTCTTACCGTTTTATTATTTTGATTCTCAATTTAAATAGGCATATCAGCGTAGGAATGATTCATCACTTCAATCTGCCATAACAATGCTAATGATTTCTGCCAAGGTAATTTCTCTTATGCAGGGCATAATTTATACTTTCACAGTAATGTGGGCATGATGAAACATGAAAGGCAGTGAACATAGAAAAGTAATACTGTTGTTTGTGACATGTCTGGCTCTCCTTCAATTTAAATAAATTTTGTGTCATAACAACTTCGTAACTGCTGTTTTTTGATAACAATTTAAGCAATAATTTAAGTAAATATCTGCAACCTTTTGCATCTGTAGCTTTTTTTTCTTTGATCACAATTCAAATAAGACCCACAATTTATGTCTTAGGGTTCAAATCATTCATCAGTTGGTGGGGAGTTGCTATGATGGGTATCCTGTAAAAGGTTTTTTCAGAACTCTAATTAAATCATCTAGCTTCTCGACATGAAGGCTAAAAGTGGTGAGGTAGTGAATCTAATTCTTGAAAGAAAATTAATAAATAGTTAGAATTAATTATAGCTGAAGAGTTCTAGTAGTTATTAAGAAATTTAACTTATAAACGTAATAATACAGTGCAATAGAGAGGCCTAAGTACATAAGATGAGCATCTGGATATAGCAAAATTGTTGATTGATTTGTGGCATCTTTTGTAGATTCCTTCCTAAATTGATCATTTGTTTTTGTGCTGTTATGCATCAGCTCAAAGCAAGAATACCTTTTCTTATCTTTAATTACTACTCCCTTTAGATTGCATTATAATGATAAACTGGCATATTTTGAACATTCAAATGACCTTTATTCATCCTAAATCAGATAGAGTGAGCATGCTTTTATCAATAAAATATGCCATAAGCACAAGTGGATTGTGCTTGGTTCAGGAGTGAGGTCGGAATAAAACCTGTTCCTGTCAAATGAGTTCAAAAAAATAGGAATAAGGGATGGATCACTATTCTAGTCAAACTTGCTTATTCCTGGAATAACAATTTAAAGGGGTGCATTGTTCTGGAATAAAGCTCTTTTCCTTTTGCACTGCTTCTTTTTTAATAGCCATTAATACCCTCAGCCCTGGAGTTATTCCAGCCAGGAATGAGAATTTTTAGCCAATTTAAAAACAAGCATGTTATTTCTGTGGTATTGTCTTTTTTGTACCTGCCTCTTTTTCTAAGTCATTGATACCCTCAGTCCTCGTCGTACAGTTATTCCAGCCGAGAATGAGAAATTTCAGCCAAAGAAGAAAAGGAGTACGAGGAATAACTATCCCTATGCCGCTTTTCCTTGAACCAAGTTCAACCATAATGTTAGTGTTTCTTATTAAAAAAATGTGTAGTTGTGCTTGATGGAAAAAGCAAATTAATTCTTAAGAACTTAAACCTTAAGGTAGAAAGCACAAGCCTTTTATAATGGTATGAAGATTTGCTGATAAAATGGGAAAAACATGAGGACAACAGCATCAAAATATCAAATTAATGTACAAACACTAAAGTTACGATGACAGCATACCTTCTTTATTGCCAAAATGCCAAGTAGTATGATAATTGTCATGCTAGCACAGGTTGAAGTTCTGTGTTGTGATATGTAGTTGTAATTTCACGCTAGCTTCTGTATGATCTAGAGATGCCACTTATGGTATTGTTTTCATGGCTCATGCACTGTAGGAGGTTCAATGTTGTAAGTCCCCATGTATCCATTGAAGACAGGTGGTTCTTGATTTTTAAGTTGTATGCAGCATTAGATGTGCAAGCAGGGTATTGAATTTCCTTCATGGTGCTAAATGAGGCATAGGGCTGATCATTAGGTATAGAATAACTTAAATGGTGATCTGAGATATGTGGGTGCACATTCAATGTTAATATTTGTGATTGGATAAGTAGACACTAGCTCATTTGAAGTCAATCAATTCTAGGCCTTAATAGCATTTATGCCTTAGGGGAGAGCTCCAGATTCAAGATGCTTGCCATGCTTGTTACATAATAAGCCCTAGCTCTATCCTTTACAATCATGAAAAAGGGCATCCTAGTGTACGAGGCTCCTGCCACTACAGGGTTTGGGGAGGGTTCTTTACTATCACAAAGATATGTTATGAAGTGGAGCCCCATGTCCTTTGGGCATCATGATCATTTTTAGGGCCTCTAGTGCATTGGTTAAAAGACAACTAAGTAAAAATAGGTTGATGTCCATGTTATGCAACAATGTATGTATTTCTCACCTATAGTATTCCTGTTAGCACTATCACCTTCTATTCATTTTCATCATGATGGAAGCGAATAGTGCCTTATGTGAAAAAGCAAGAAGTATCAATCTTCTCATTGTCTAGAGCAATATATCACTCGATTTGCTACACTCAAAAGTCATATAAGACTGTCCAGTCACAAATAATATATATATATATATATATATATATATATATATATATATATATATATATTTGTGTGTGTGTTGGGGTGGGGTGGGGTGGCTACAGGATTTATCACTCATCCAAATGTACATTAACTAATTTCTAATTTGAACTGACTTTACTGCAATTTAAATTTATCACCTTTCACTAAGAAATTTCTGTTTGATGCATTTTGGCTATTAAAATCTTCTAGGAGGAAAGCCCTCTGAGAAAATTTGTGATCCTTATTTGACATCTCTTAGTCAATCATTTCCTTTTAGCGGTAACCACCTCCAAATAGCTTTGTTCAAACATTGGCCTTATGAGAAGGCCATTAAGGTAAGCAAATTTGAGGCAGACTAACTTGATAGGGAGTTAAACCATTATTATTGCTCAACTCAAGTTATAAACAGAAACTTTTGTGGGCTTTTAGATTCGTGGTCTTAACCACCTTGAGCTTTCTGAGTCATTTCTGTTGAGCCTGGATACTTGATTGCTTTGTATTTACTTTTCCCGGTAGTGGTTTCCAAGACGCTGCAAGTTCTTTTTGGATGTCTTAGGTAAAATTTTGTACTGTCTTAATGTTTCTATTTAATTTCTGGTATGTGCTTCCTATATTACTCTGATCATCATTGTTTTCTTTCCAACACATTACTGAATGGAATGATATTGCTGCCTTTTCAGTCTGAAGTAATAATTGTATGAGCTCTGTTTACGTGAATATTGTTTCAATGAGGCCAAAACAGGTCTGTTTTGAATGGAACTTCAGAAATGCTTGATGGTATCAGTATAAAAAAATTTACATTAAAAAAATGTTTGATGTTGATCGGTAAAAGGAATTTTGCAGTTAAATGGATGGTTTTGTTTAGCATTTCACAATCAGATATTACATTTTTCTAAATTGCTAGGTAAGGAGTTCAATTCTTCTGTTTGGTAAAATTACAGATACTATTGTAACTTGTAAGACTATTTTCTTTCTTCAGGAATTTTGAGCAACAACAGTACTTATCTCCACCTAATTTTCTGTTGCTTTGAACCTCAGAAATATCACATGTGCGATATTTTCGTATTGATGAACTTCTGTTTTATCTTCTAATGATCCTATTTTTCTGAACTTTCTATTTTATGTATTATATCCGTTCTTTGGGTCTTGATCTCAGAGTCTCCCTTTTTAAGTTTCTTATTAGCCACTATGTCACGTATCACCGGTCTGTTTAACTCTTGCCATGCTTCTAATCATGCGGTCTACCTTTCAGAATGCTTGTAAGAAAAGATGGTTTCAGTCTTCGGATTCTGAAGAACTTCTCAGCATGGCGAACGAGGTTCAAAATTGTCCCAACACAACACAACTATACTAAATTTTTTGGTTCTGGCCTTTAAGTCAGTCTTTCTAATTACAGAATTTTTGGCACGTAGCTATGCAGCAGCTTTTGTATGCCAGAGACTGCCACCACTGATGTAATTAACGCTCTAGACACTATATCCATTGTTATGTCTAGGTATGAACTTTTATCTTGGCCTATGTAGAGCCCCTTTTGTTTATATTATGATGTGAAATAAAAAAAAATTGTTTTTTATGCATTTTTGAGTTGTGAAAATACTGATGGTCGTTTTTTTCTTCTAGTGTGCTGCATGATTACTTAGTACCGAGAACTGCCTTGTCCACTGCACCATGACATTCATAAACCTTGTTAGCTACATCTGTATGTTCACACAAGTTGATATTTTTACCCTAAAAACGAGCATTGCAATGAAACCAGTCCATATGCCTTATAATGGAATAGGTTTTCAACTCACAAAGTTCCATGCCTAGGAAGCCTTGCACAGTGTTGTAATTGAGTGTGAATTACACACAACTAAGGCTTTTCACCGAGTCTGCAGCCACCTCACACCTTAATTTAAGTTTTTTCCTTACTTCAATCTTAGTCTAAAGCAGCTTTTATTTCTATTTGGCTTACTTTTACCTTTGAGATGAACTCTGCTTTTGATATCAAAAGCTATCATCTTCTCCTTCATGTAGATTTTCCAGGTTTAGGGGGGCCAAGTTCGTCAAACCGATACTGAGGCACATATCGATCGACAATTGGCATGGGACGGTATGGGTTTGTACTGTGCTGTTCCAGGATGTACTGAATCAGGGAGATGAAAGGGGAGAGGGAGGGAGGGAGAGAGGAAAGGAGGGAGAGAGAGGATCCTCCTAGGTTTGGGGAGTTCTTCTGACCTAGGGACGAGTGGAGGAAGCACTCAATAGTCGACAACCAAATGTGCCATGCCCTCTTTAGCCTCGGCATCGCTCTTGTTGCTTTTGGCATCTACCTTGTCGGCGAGGCCATCTACAACCGCATTAGTGAAGTTGAAGGCGGGATCCTTAAGCAACTCTGCTTTGAGGTGAAAGTAGATTTGGCAGAAGGTTGACATCACACCCCCTCTGACTCTTCTGTTCACGGTGTACGCCATGCTAGTGGCAGCAACCAAGCAACGAAGACAACATAGGAGGGAGAGAGATAGGGAGAGGGCCTTGTAGGGCATTGGGGGGGGGGGGGCATGGGAGGCTTGAAAGGGCCGAACCAATCCGACCACCTGAACCATTCTAGTTCTTGACCGGTTCGGTTTGGCATGGCCTGAACTGCCCAGCTTAGGTCGGTTCGACCTTCCTTGCTAGTTAGATTTTGGAAGATTGCTTATGGCTTGCATACACTTAAATTACATGTGTACAAATTAGGCACTCCTCCTTGTCTGCCAATTGGCTATAAACGTTTCATGGCAAGCTTATGTCATGCAAGCTCTTGTCGTCTGGTTGACAACCAATCTAAAAATCTATTCAATCTATTGAGCCTTCTCAACTAAAACCGTTTTCTATAGTAGACCCCATATTAAGTTAAATCAAGCTTAATCTGCATGGTCTTTATTTTAACTTATGTTTCTGAACTTAATATTATTAGAGCTAAGAGGCATCTTCATCTACTACATTCCCATATTGATCTACTCTAGGAGGGAGAGAGAGGACCTCCTAGGTTGGGGGAGTTCTTCTGACATAGGGACGCGTGGAGGAAGCAGTCAATGGTCGACAACCAGATGTGCCACGCCCTCTTGAGCCTCGACATCGCTCTTGTTGCCTTTGGCGTCTATCGCGTCGGCGAGGCCATCTACAGCCGCATTAGTGAAGTTGAAGGCGGGATCCTCAAGCAACTATGCTTTGAGGTGAAAGTAGATATGGCGGAAGGATGACTTCACACCCCCTCCGGCCCTTCTGCACACGGTGTACGCTATGCCAGTGGAAGCAACGAAGCCACGAAGACAACATAGGAGGGAGAGAGGGAGAGGACCTTGTAGGGCATTGGGGGGGCATGGGAGGCTTTAAAGGGCCAAATCGATCCGACCACTTGAACCATTCCAGTTCTTGACCGGTTTGGCTTGGCACGGCTCAAACTATCCGGTTCAGGTCGGTTCGACCTTCCTTGCTAAGAAGGTTTTAGAAGATTGCTTATGGCTTGCATGCACTTAATAAATTACATGTGTACAACTTAGGCACTCCTCCCTGTCCGCCAATTGGCTATAAAGGTTTCATGGAAAACTTATGTCATGCAAGCTTTTGTCGTCTGGTTGACAACCGATCATAAAATCTGTTCAATCTATTGAGCCTTCTCAACTAAAACCGTTTTCTATAGTAGACCCCATATTAAGTTAAATTAAGCTTAGTCTGCGTGGTCTTTATTTTAACTTATGTTCCTAAACTTAATATTATTAGAGCTAAGTGGCATCTTCATCGACTACATTCCCATATCGATCTACTCTAGGAGGGACAGAGAGGACCTCCTAGGTTGGGGGAGTTCTTCTGACATAGGGATGTGCGGAGAAAGCACTCAATGGTCGACAACCAGATGTGCCACGCCCTCTCGAGCCTCGGCATCGCTCTTGTTGCCTTTGGCGTCTACCTCGTTGGCGAGGCCATCTACAACCGCATTAGTGAAGTTGAAGGCGGGATCCTCAAGCAACTCTGTCTTGAGGTGAAAGTAGATCTGGCGGAAGGTTGACTTCACACCCCCTCCGGCTCTCCTATTCACGGTGTACGCCATGCCAGTGGAAGCAACCAAGCAGCGAAGACAACACGAGAGGGAGTGAGGGAGGGAGAGGACCTTGTAGGGCATTGGGGTGGGGGGGGGGCATGGGAGGCTTTAAAGGGCCGAACCGATCCGACCACTTGAACCATTCTAGTTTTTGACTGGTTCGGTTTGGCACGGCCTGAATTGCCCGGTTTAGGTCAGTTCGACCTTCCTTGCTAGGAAGATTTTGGAAGATTGCTTATGGCCTTGCATGCACTTAATAAATTACATGTGTACATCTTAGGCACTCCTCCCTGTCCGCCAATTGGCTATAAAGGTTTCATGGCAAGCTTATGTCGTGCAAGCTCTTGTTGTCTGGTTGACAACCGATCATAAAATCTGTTCAATCTATTGAGCCTTCTCGACTAAAACCGTTTTCTATAGTAGACCCCATATTAAGTTGAATTAAGCTTAGTCTGCGTGGTCTTTATTTTAACTTATGTTTCTAAACTTAATATTATTAGAGCTAAGAGGCATCTTCATCTACTACATTCCCATATTGATCTACTCTTTTACTCTACTTAAATCTTTGAAGATATTTAATCAGTCTAGCCAAAGTTACAACCTACGTGTTACAACTATTTTTTCACTACTTTATATGTATATTAACCCCATTTACCTGATGTCATATCCTCTAATACATTTTGTACACTTTAAGAGGAAGGCACATTTAAGTTTCTCCTCGTTTTAAGCCATTAGGAATTATTGAATCTTTTGTCTCTAGTTGCTAAGTGTAAAAGGGTAGTCTCAATGAACATATAATTTGCTTTTATAAACATTACTTATTCATTGATTTTAAACATTAGGGGAAAGATGGAAATGAAAATCCGGCTAAGATATGTAAGGAGCACTATCAGGACTTATTTGGCCAAGTCAAGAGTGTTCATCTTTACATAGCTAACACATTATAGACTGAATTTAGGCAGAAAATTATTTCCAAACCAAGGAATGCTGAACCGGCCAGTACGGACTGGCCGGTTCAGCCCATATCGAACTGGTACCAGCTCTGACCGGTCCGGTTCGGTATTAAAAACTGATACAGGCTCGTACTGGTCGGTACCAGCCCATACCGGCGAACTATACCGGCCCATATCGGTTTCAATTTTTTTTTGAGGCTTTTAGATGTATGAACCAAGCCAAACCAGTGGTACCAGTTCGGTACCGACGCCCACTGGTACATCAGTACGGTTGGTACGGCGGACCTTGTCCCAAACTAATAAGAAACATGCACCTTTATATAATGCACCCTCTTACATGCATTGAGAGAACATTATTCACTATAAATTTGAGAAATCTCAATAACTGAGGTTTGTAACTCATGATGCAAGTATTTTCATGTTTAAGCACCAAACTGAGGATTGTTTTTGCAGATTCATTGGTACAATCCATAGAAAAATTGGTAAATGCCTTCATAGTACTGGGTCTAGCTGAAATTTCTTCACATTTTTTACTTCAGTTGATTATTTCTGATCATATTACATTATGCTATTACTGTATGACCATATCTGATTGTGGATTTAATATGGTTACTATTTGTAGATTAGCATATACACAAGAATTTTGTTACAGATAATTGTGTCAAATTGAGACTAAATTTTTGAATGCAGAAGTTTCTAATAATTATGACTATTTTTTGATTATGCATCAAAAAATAAAACTAATCATGCTAATATTTCTAGTTTATTTGTGTATATTTTTGTAAGTAGTGTCCCTTTTAGTTATTGACATGATTGCTTAGTCTGTAAAGAGGTTACAGCATAATTGGATATTTAGTTTAATAAAGAATTTTCTATTGTACCTGATGCATTCATTATATATCATCTTTTTCAATCTGCAGGTATTATCCCCATTTGAAGTTTTCTCGTTCAGTTGTTTCTTTTGAAGCAAAGGTCTGGTGGTGTTATCATTTTTCATTTATAACGAGTAGATATCTACACCTTGATCTTGTGATAGTGCGAAACCATCATGATTTTTATGCTTGGTTTTATTTGCCATTATAAGCCTAATGTTTTTTTTGGAAGCAAATCTTAACCTACCCATATATATTTATTATATGGTTGATATTTATGTCTGTTTGTCTAAATTTTGCCCTTTTAACAAATTAATACCTATGTCACTTGCTGATGATGTTTGATAGTCATAACTGTCTTGGTAACGGCCAGAGTTGGTGATCAAAAAATAGCTTTACACAAAACCCACTAGTTGTAGAGCAAGAATAAGAAAAATTGTCTTAGTGGTAATACATCTTAGGCGATGGTCATTATTGATTTGAACGACGATGTCAACTTTGACATGTACCAACTCGACAATGTTTGAGATTATTTTCCAATCACCTACTATTCCTACTATTATTCTTAAGTATGGATGAATTTTTCTTACTTAAAAATGTTATGGGACATAGTTGGTTGGTTAAAAGCTGGTTTGACTTGTGTAACTTGTGGAATAAGTAGCATACTTTGCTATCCTTACTGAATGCTAAGTGGCAAACTGGCAACAGTCTCCTGTGTTGTGCTGCCATGCCATTTGGCTGGCATTTGATGCGCTCTTATCAATTTTGCGGTTTCGAGCTGAAGTTCCTCATGGTTTGAATTTTATACCTGACAGTCCTGGAAGACCTTTAGTTTCCTTTACTCTGTTCTCTTGCTCCTCTTTCACACCAATCACCCTCTTAATTCATTTCGGTAGATTTTCAACTTGTGCATTTTCTTTACTGTCTTAAATGAGATCCTCTTTTTATTGTCACCTTGAGCTCAATTTACAAAATTTCCCACACATGCACCATCAGCAGGGTCAACCAAAGGTGTGGGCTAGTTAGGTTGAAGGTGTGGGCTCAGACATTCTTGACAGGCAAACCATGAGCCTATTGATGAGGACAATGATGCCAACAGTTATAACTGTTCTAAGTATATTAACTGCAATGCATCGTAGAGCAGAGCATTTGGGCAATGATTAATGTTTGAGGGTGCATTTCTTGCACGAGTCATTTGGATTTGTGGTGGTGCAAGGGGGTGGTTGCACTAGATGGTGGATAAGAGAGAGTGGGGCATGCACTGTGTTACCTAGGGGGTGTTTTGGGATAACATTAAAAACATCTACCAAATGGACCCCCCATGCTAAAATTTGCTGGTCAAATATCACTATGCCATGGATGTGAAAGGTTACATGTGATTGCTTAGCATCATAAGTCATAGCACTCTTTTATTTTTCCTAGGTTTTGCTTCTAAACACTTTCTGTGATGAGCGCCAGTATATGCATATTGTATGGTTGCAAGCAGACCTTTACACACACAGAGAGATGTGTGTGTATGTATACATGTGTTGTATGTGGCTTGCATTTTGTTGGTACTATGGTCTAGTTGGTGCTGAAGAAATCACATGGTGAAGTTGAAGAAATTTATGGAGAGGCTTCAGGAATCCAAGCTCACTGCTTTGGATACAGAACACCTCCAAGATGTGCTGAAAGATGAGAAAAGCAACAATTTTATCCTTCCATAAATTTGCATAATGAGTCACTCTTTTTCAAATATGGAGGGTCATTTTGTTTCTACGTGCAATTTACTGGTTGGGGATATTCTTTGCAACAATTTCGAGAAATGAGGTTGGTATTTCCAAGTATGCCGTGCATTTATGGGTGGAGGACATTATTCAAATTGTTCCATTAATTAGAGGATGTTGTATTGGTTTATCAGGCTGTTTGGTGTAAGTGGGTTAATTTTGATTCTTTCTAATTGAAAATGAGATCGACGGCACAATTGTATTTACAAGAAAATTGGCCACCTTTATAAGCTTATATAATAGACTGATACCTCTGATATTTAAGAGAGAGTTGGAAACACAATAATCAAATGTATAAAAGATAGTGGATAGGCATTCTTTTAACAAAAATCAGCAACAAAAGTTTTATAAGTGGTCAAGAGGAAAGGGGAAAGACCAACACAATGCTGATGGAAAAATCAGTAAAATCAATATGGACATGCATCATACTTGGGAATAATGTAACATTGACAGTTTATCTTTTATCATGAGGGGCATGTTTAGGTAAAGAATTCTCAATCATGGTATGCCGTATCGTACCGAACCGGACGGTACCGGTTCGGAACCGACACTCGGTACGCCAAAAGAATCACGTACTGTACCGATACTATGCTAGTGTGGCACCAATACGGAGTCCGGTACCGAGACGGCAAACCTTATTCTCAATGCTTATGTCATGTGAAAGGTCCTTGAGTACAGTCTTGGAAGTTGTTTGCTCCATAGTAAGGTACTTGACCATATTGTTGGTTTGCTCTGCCTGGATCAAAAGCATGTTCTGAACTTGTGAAAGCCCATAAAGAAGCTTTGCTCTTGCAGTCTCTAGACCATTTAACAGCCCGGAAGATTGGCTTGGAGAAGTATAAGTGTATAACATTCAAAAGAACTTGAATGAAGCATGTAGACATGGTTCACAATGCTAAGCAAGTAATACTTATGTAGACAAGGTCATTGGTAAGATGACAATGGGTGGATTCATGGAATGCCGTACCGGCCAGTACGGGCCGGTACGTACCGGTCCGGTCCTAGACCGGTACCGGAACCACAAGAAAACCGGTATCTCCGGTTTTCTTGTGCGTACCGGCCGGTACGGAGCCCGTACCGGCCGGTACCGAGCCGGTACCGCTCGGTACCGGCCTCATACCGGTGCGAACCGGCCGGTTCGCACCGGTACGATTTTTTTTTTTTATATGAACCACAGCACGAGGCGCTGTGGTTTTTGGCTCGCGATACCGGCCGGTACTGTACCGATACCGGCTGGTACGTACCGGACCGGACCGGTACCGTACCGGTCCGGCCGCCACCGGTACGCCGACCGGTACCGGTACGGCGGACCTTGGGTGGATTAATGAAGATAGGAGAAACCTACAAAAGTGGCTCCCTTGGATAGCTTGTAGTCCATTGATTGATAAAATAAATGCAATCAATCAACAAGGTATATTGTGTACTTTTGTTCCATTATGTACTTTTAGGGTGTCAAGGTAACCTTGAAAGCACCGTAAAGGGTTGAACTCTATAACAAACTAACTGCAATACTACTTGACGCATTAATAAAGTTCGTCACCGGCAGCTACTTTTTCAGTGCCATGTAGGATGAGGCTTTATGAGTATAAACTTGAATTATAAGAGAGTTTTCGAGTATAACTAAGAGTGAGAGCAAGGTTCGCTGTTTTGGTATCGGATCTTGTACCGGTGCCACACTAGCACATCGTCGGTACAATATGGTATGGAATTTTTTTGGTGTACGCCACCCATCTGTACCGGATATCGGTACCGAACTGGTATGGTACGGTACGCCCCGTATCGCTTGGTTCAGGCCGGTATGGCATACCATGAGTGAGAGGAAGGAATTCATGAGCATAAAGTGCTGTCACAAAAGAAGGATAGGCTACTGAAAGAGGGACTGATGACGAAATATCTACTTGCAAGTAAATGATGTGAAAAGGAAAGAATCTGCCAATAAACAAGTTGGCAAAGAAATCAAATCATGATGAATGTAGTCTTTTATAGAAGACAACATGCCAGCTTAACTGCATTTCTCAAGTTGCGTGGTTGCAACTAGGAATTAGAGGTTACTATATGATAGAATGCAAGATGTGCAAATTCAAGGCATTGAAGCAAATATAAGAAGAGCACAATCAATCTCAAGAATGTAGTGATGCCATTTTTAAGCAAATCCATCCTGACATTTCTTGGAGGGAACATAGCATGTATTTTGAAATATATTTTAATCGTCTCATAAACCTTCATCTATTATCCAAATTAGGTATCGACCCAAGCCATGAAGTCATCCTAGATATGAGAGAACATATTGATGAGATGCTGAGATGGATGGTCAATTGAGCATCAATGTATCTGGCATAATACATAAATTTACTTATATATGAGAAGGGGCAGGCTCTCCAAATATCAACTTACATTTACATGAAAACAGTAAGTTTTATAGCGTGAAAGTGAGGGGTCTAATGCGTTGCAGACCTTTCTTTCTATACACATGATACATTTTTCATTTATTCCCTTATGCACTGCTGGTTTGTGTTGTTTATCTATTAGTAAATCTTGGCACTCTGCTTTATTTTGATATGCTGACAGCACTTCCATATGCTTTATTGTACGTTGTTTTTTTCTTATACATTTGGACACTACTTATAGGAAGAAAAAGATATATGTACTCGTGCATTTTATGCATCTATGTGCATTGCTGCTACTTAATTTCCCCTAATTGGTTAATCTAGAGGGTTTATTGTTGCTGCTACTCAATACCTATTTACATCTTAGCCATTGAATTACTTGCTTTACCATTGGTAGCTTGACACAAAACTAATACTTAGCAAGGCTTGCCGTACTGCCCGGTACGGAGCGTACGGTACCGTATTGTACTGGGAGAAAATCGGTATGAAACATACCTTCAAGTTGGTACAAGCTTCGTACCACCCATATCGAGGCGTACTGAGGTTTATACCGGTCTGTACTGAGGCGTACTAAGAGAAAAATTGAGAAAAATGATTAGAAAGCTATTTCGGTACAGAGATGTACCGTGCTGAACTGAACCGATAAGATATTGATACGGTATCCGATACCGAGATTGCGGAAATTGATACTTTATTTATTTTAACATCTATGTACATTGCTAAGTTAATTCGGATTCTGCTTTATGATGCTGTTGGAAGTTTTTTGAAAGGACTTGATTCTTCAGGCAAGTTTTAATTTTTTCGCTCATCTATTTTGTAGCATGGATACCATGTTCTAATGGCTGATTTCCAAATCGGAAGGAATATTCCTGCAGATGAGAAGATTGTAAGCATTTTCTTGATACATGTTGTGTAGTTTACTTTTTTTGATAAGCAATGATCTATTGACTCATCTAATTTATCTTGGATACGATAGAGTTGATCCATTTTGAAAACAAATCCGAGGTCAACTGCCAGATACAGTTTTTGTAATTGCTGCATGGTGCATTATTGTAATCTCTTTGTGCTAGTTGAGGCAGCCCTACTGGAAGAGAACTGTTGTTTTCTTATTTGTCTAGGCTCATTTGGTTGATATCCTTATTTATTTAGTATTTGGAGTGAGGTATCTTTTCTTTGCTCACATCTTTGATATCTTGGCTGGGTTCTTTTTCGATTAATTATTTGATGTGATTTCTTTTGAGAATGCACATATAATTTAGTAATGAGTAAACTGCTATTTTTTTGCTTCCATATTCATTTTCTATGTTTTCCGTCCATGCTTGATAGCACTAATAGTACATATGCATTGCGCTGCATGTAGCACATATTGTCTCTCAAAACAGAGCAGGTGGGATGAGCCCATGTGCCCAGCTTGATGAATGCTGTCGTGTGCGCCACCTAATAATGAAAAACATGTTTTGCTTCTTTATCTTTAAATTCAAGCAATCCAAATGTTGGTTGTCTATTGAGTTTAACTTCACATTCTTGCAGAGGCTATTTGTTGTTCGAACAGATAATTTAGAGACATCGTCTTGTATTATAAACCCACCACATGTGAGGTACATCTTCTTTTCTCCTCTTCCAGTACAGCAAGTTTGATCTTTGTTAAAGTTTAAACCCCCCCTTTTTGCAGCTTTTTGGTGAATGGAAGAGGCGTTGATAGAAGAACAAATATATCAATGGTTTGTGGGCTTTCAATGACTGATTTTTATGGCTGCTTTTCAAGCCACTCTTTCTTTTTTGGTCTTCTGAGTGGTGCAACATAAACATACTAAATATATGTTTTTCTAATTCATCAGGATACTGGACCTCAGTTTCCGACCGATATTACTAAAATGCTCAAATATGGGACAAATATTATCCAGGCAGTTGGATTTTTTAATGGTATGCACATGCATATGCACATGCACAAAAGGTTTCAAAATTGAGTGCGACTTGTTTTACAAAAAAAAAAAAATGAGTGCACAGTGCACCTTTACTTGATCTGCTTGTAATCAATTCCCTGTCTAACTCAAATAACAGGTAACTATGTCATAGTGATAGCCTTTATGAGCAAGATAGCTTACCTTGATGCCCCAGTACTCCAAGATTATGTCCAACCTGTGGCTGCAGAACTTGTTTCAGGTAAGCAAGACCAACCTTGGTCAGTATTTTGCATTTGTTTTATTGACGAGACTGCCAATTTGAAATGGATTCTTTTTCCCCTAGGGCTGGCACCTTTGGTATGACATGTATTATTTTCTATTTTGCTTGGATTATTGGTCTAGTCAATCACATGAGACATATAAATCTCAAACATTTCCAGACATCTAAAGCAGTTGTAACTTGTAAATATCCTATTCTCTAAACAACTCAGTGCTTACTTTTGCCCACCATATTCGCTAGTTTTATGTCCTCCTTGGAAATTGCTCCACTTCTTTTTCATTTTTGTCATTAATTATTTGCTGGAAGTCTAGAATAATATCTGCCCATGATTTGATATAAATAGTATTGATTCTGAAAGCTATCAGGCTTTGCCGCTTCTCTTACCAAAAGATGATCATATGTTGTACCAAACTGAGTTAGAGCCAATAAGAGGTCCAACAACTGTAGCAACATTGTGCATGATATGAAGCAGTAGGTTACATAGATTTTCAGTTTTGTCGTTTATTTTTATATCGTTTTTTGATCGTAGTCTCAATTCTAACCTCATAGAAGGTCTTTTCATGGTATGCCTTACTGGCTCGTTTGATTGTGTTAGTCTTCCTCACCAAACTCCATGGTGAAATTATAGCCCAGAAGTTTGTAGTTGTGAAGGTTTGAATTAATTAATTCTGTTCCTCGAAGAAAACATTATTAGAGATGAGGAGAGTAAAATCGCCATGTTTCAAAAGGAGAAAGCAATATGATAGATGGTCAATAAAATTTGGCTCTCATTTGAATGAGTATGGGTTATAATTCTTGTTTGCGTTTCATGTAATTGTAGAAAAAGGAAATACTTGTATAGAAGTGCAATTGCAAGTGTGAGGTAGTACTGGTAGCATCTTGTCCCAGTTAACATTTTTTCTTCGTTAACACTGAAATATGTCAAGAAAACCCAATAACAGCTTATCTGTTCTTTTCATGGATATTGCTGAGATATAGGAGGTCCTCTGGTGTATCTGATGATTACAGCTGCTGTATTAGTCTAAGATGAGATAAGAACCGGGGTTAGCACTGAACTAGAGTATTAAAAAAGTTCAAAGGTATAATTGGGATCAATGGACTATGAGGTCATCGCCTTATGGTGATAAATTGATAATAAAATATTGACCTTGTTGGAGAAAGGATATGAGCACAAGTTTATGCTTTCACCAGGTGAATCATAAAGAGTGATTAAAGAACTTAAATTAGATGTGATAAGGCTTGGTGGTAATGTGTGTGATTATGGTAGTGCATTCTTCAGATAGATAATAGAATTCTAGAGTTACAGTAAGAGTCAAACATTTTTTTCTGGATTCTCAAATATATTAGGAAGTTGATGATTTAGAAGTAAGATAACTGTAAATTGATGATATACAGGCTTTTTCACTGCGTTGGCTATGTTGTTGTTCTAGAACAAGAGAATTTCCAAAGAATTTCTGGAGTGGGGGTAAAAAACTCTTTTATAAACTTTAAATGCCATTTTTTATTGTTGTGTAGATTCTAGAGTGTGATGTCCTAGCATGAAGGAGCCTACCTTTTTTAAAGGGGGTCTTCTTTGTCTTCTAAAGAGATATTCATCCATTGTAACTTGAAACAGGAATGCTATGGAGCTGTTGAGTCATGGCCTGAGACTGTTTTTCATGTCAACCATATATGTTATGGTTGATTCAAGTGCTTAATCATTAATGGAGTTTCTGACTCTATTGCTTCTCCAGTGCAATAGATCTAAATAATATCCTAACCCTATTTTCATTAATACCTCCTCCTTTAACAGATAATGTAGGATCATTTGGAACCTAGACATTTCAAACATGTCTAGGCCCAGTATTTCTGAAGAAGAAACTAGGTTCATCAACACCCAGACCATGGAAAAAAATTGAGTTGCATATATGTGCATTATGGGTATGTGGGTGGCTGGGTGGATGTAATTGACTATTAGTTCATATCAAGGTTTTATACCCAGTTTCGGCACAAGTATTGGCACTCAACTGTACGGTATATCTTTTGGTGCACTTGGTTTTTGGGGGGCATAACAGGTATTGGTTCCCTCCCAGTATGGTACACTATGCCATGCATATTCTGGTAGTTAAAACAGTGGTACATATTGTGTTTTATGTTACATAGCATCAAAAGCAGAAGAAAAAATCGTTCTTCATAAAGATCTTCAAGCACTTCATATTTTTGACATTTGTCACTGGAAATGGTTGAGGATTGGGTGTCATTTTGAGCGCAATGCTATTATGCAAAAGAAGCCCATCAACCATCACACTCTGTAGTGATGAGCTGTCAGCTGAGACCTTCTGCTCTTGTAGCTATTTGGTGGCCTCAACTAACCCAGGTTAAGCGAGAACAAGTCAATCAATAGTGGGAAACGATCAACGTACTAGTTCTACGTTTTTAAGATAACGATGGGGGCATGCTGTTTGTATGCAGCTGTAAGTCCTAACCACCTGGTAACCTGTTTCAATTTTGAATAGTTTTCACTTTCTACTAACCTACATACTTGAAGACTCATTTACCAAGTTCGTGCTAGCAACATTGAAGTTTGTAAGAAATGTTATTGTGGGCAGACCAAGAAGCAGTACAAGGCTACTGTATACTCCAATTATTTTAGGAACTTATGGTTTACACTTTACAGTTTTTTGGGCTTTGGTGTTATGGTGTCATCCTCTCCTTATTTTGTTTCTATCTTGAAAATATGTTAAAGGAAGCAAAAGCAATGCAATTCCACTTTTGCTTAAAAAAGTGGAGCGAGAAATGGAAATAAATAGAAGAAACTAAAACAACCACGTGAGGGCTATACTAGAGCTTGTGCTACTTGTCCAACATATGGACAGAATACTAATCTAATCAAAGACATTTGGCTCAACTTGTGGGGTTGATGTGGATTCCAGTGCCTTCTGTTACTTGACATTACTTGAGGTGCTACAGATGGAACCAAGGATACGAGATACCGAGCCTCTGGTGTTTGCTGATCAGATCTTCTGCAATTTTGTTCCTTGTATGTCATCAATTATACACTGTTAAACATACAAGTGAACATCTCTGTAGAAGTGCATCTCTGCTAAAACTTGGTTATACAATATTTTCCATGGATGCAGAATTTGATTTGAGATGCCAAGGAGACTTTCAAAAAGGTAGAATTTTGAAAAAAATCTGGAGCAAATTTAGGAAATGTTAGCTGATGAATTCATCCTGAATGGTTTAGGTTGTTGACAACTGATTATGACCATTATAGAGACACTTAATTTGTTTGCAAGTCGAATAGTTCTTTAGTAGGGACGTAAATAGGGCTGCCTCTGGACCTTTTATATTTTGTTTTGGTACAGGGTATCGAGTCAGGCCTACTAAAATTTTCGGATATGCCTGACTCATGTCTGGCCTTTTGACATTCTTATTGTTCACCATATGTTTTATTGAGGGAACATTATGCATGCAGTTTACATTCCTTCTATATTGAAGTTGCTTGGGTATGCTGCTTTTAACTGTTATTCCATTCTTGAAGTTTGAGTTACACTCCAAGTTGTCTTTAATCTTATCATGTAATCTTAGTTCTCCATCAGTATATCCTCTATTAGTGGACCTCCAAAATAAAATATATTAATGTCCAACCATTTTCCTGCCTAACTTTCAGAGTAAACCTTAGGGTACTCACTTGTTTAACATATCTAGCTTGTTTTCAATTCCTTAACATTCTCAGTTTTAATGCACCTGGTGGGTACACATAGTAACAACTAGTTGTTTGTTTCACCTCAAATTATTCTTACTCCATATCATTAATGTTGTTAGTGGAAATATCAGTTAGCTGTTGTTTTTTTAAAATTTTATAAAAACATCTCTGTGACACTATCATTGTATGCTTACTCTGGGAACTGTAAAAACAAGAAGTTTTCTTGATGGTTAACTTTCCTTGTGAAAGCAAAAAAATGGTGCTTGAAGAAGGGTTTGGCATAACCTATGTCAACTTATGAAGAAACAAGTTTAGGAAAAGAAAAAGGATTTAATGTTAATCCATATATAAAAAGGCATCATTGCTCACTATCTATCATGGTCTTCCATACTCTTTTTTTTGAAATTTATCAACTCGCTTTTATTTTGGAATTTATTAAATTGCTTATGTTTATTGAAATACCTTCCAGGCTAGTAGCCAATTAGACATGTTAAAGAAGCATTGAGTTACCAATAAATTACATTTTTTTGGCATAGAGTATGCTGGAAATCAAATCATGCAATGTTAAATGGCTAGACTTCATCTTTGTTTTACAGTTGATTGTGTTCAAGGATTATATTGAATTTTAAGATGCATTGCTAATACGAACACATTTTCATGAATTTGATGTTAGATTCTGAGATCATTGAGGGGCCATCAAGAATATCGCTGAATTGTCCAATAAGGTATTTTAGAACATTCTTGAAGCATTTTTCACTATCATGTGTCTATTTAGTCTCTCTTTCTCTCTCTCTCTCTCTCTCTCACACACACACACATGTACACACACTACACATATCTTTATATATTATAGGACTTCCTATTATTCCTGCGATAAATAACTTGCCATTTTTCATATGCTTATATGTTCACAAATATCACATTAAACCAAGGTTTCAAGTCGTCTGCCAAGCCCTTGTACTCCATCCAAATGCAACTCCTGTACTTCCATATGTTGTATTGCTTATTGTACTTCCCTGTTGTATTGCTGGGAATCCTGCAGCTGTGCAGCTTCTCAAGCTAAGGTTCCTTTTGATTTAATTTGATTTACCGTGTGCCTACTTACTGTTCAAGTAAGTTTTTATCTACATTTTGGAAAAACTATGGAAGGAATAATAGCAGTCCATGGTAAACAAGGCATATCAAGTAAGTTTTCTATCACATTAGATACATGTAGGTGGAATCAATTGTTATTGTTTATTGTCCTTATATTTGAGCACGGGAAGCCATAGTGACAAAGGACTTTCGCCAAAGGCTAAATATGAGCCTCTAGATATCTCCACTTTCACAAGTCTTAGTTGATGAGACTGAGGAGGGTGAGCATTTAATTAGAGATTTAAAGATTAGTAGGAGTATTAGAGGAATTGAAGATGTAACTTAAAGATTATGGAGAAAAGAATCCCTATCAGCATGGCTTTCATGACCTCTCTTTACCATAAAAACATCGATGAAATAGCATGAAAATGTCAAATGGGACCAATTTTTGGGTGAAGTAGAAATGCCTATGTTATGAGTTATGCAAGAACTGAAACTGATAAGAACCACTAAAATCTGGAAGACATATAATGCTGAAGGTTTGTCAGTTTATTAGTTACCTATATGTTTTTTCTATTTTAGGTGGCCTATACTTGTGTTCTCCCAGATCTTGGCATGTGTGACATATGTGAGAGGAAATATAGATGGATTGGATTAAAGAGAGAAGAAATGGTCCATTGAAATAGGATTTGCAAGTTGAGATCCAAGAGCCTGAATTTCCTAGAGAAGCCAATTTTGTGGGTTTCATGGGTTGGGACCCAAAATTGCAGATTTCTTGAGGAGTTCATCCTTTTGTTTCTTTCGTTTCTTGGGTTTGTAGGTTGGGATTTGGAGATTCTGGTTTCTTGAGAGAGAGTAGAAATCTTTCTTTTCCCTTCTTTCATGAGGACCCATTATGTGGGGATGCATGCATATATATTGTATGAGATGGTTAATTTTGCTTGATATTTTGTTTTTTCCTTTGTTGCAAGATTTTCTCTCCATGTTAGCGACCAAGTCAATACACATGTATATTTGTCTTATGGCCCAATGATAGATATGTTTGTGCTCCCATGCTTCTGGATTTATCTAGTTAGATGATATTCTGTGCATTTTCTCATTGATCTGATCATTTGCTGTTGCCAAATGGTACTCATATTTATGTCAGTCATGCCACTTTGAACAACAAAATAAACATCTTTCCCTTCATCAACTTCTAGTCCTGGTCCAGCCCTTTGCTTCCTTTGTTCAAAGGCTTGATGATTTATGAGGGCTAACAGAGTCCAATATTTGGATTTGACAACAAATGCCTTCATATCATTCATTTCAGGCATTAGGTGTGTGCGTGACTTTTTTGACCCATTTACTATGGAGAATGGAGAGGCATCATGTGCACAGATAGCTTTTGCGTACTGATTATTTTGTCTCTATGATTTCAATATTCTCCTTTGATTAGCCAAATGAAATGAAAAATCAATCTACCTGACATTAATACAGGTGCATCTAATGCATCATTCATAGTTATTCAGTGTGTTATTATGTACTATCAGCCAATACCTTATTTTCTGTCCTAATATGTGCAGCTTTAAGCGCATAAAAACTCCTGTCAAAGGACATCTCTGCAAACACCATCAGGTAAATTTCATTTTGCTTGTTTGCTTTATGGAAATGGATAAAGCTGTTCATTGACTCTGAGGATTTTCCATAGTGTTTTGATTATGACAATTTCATGGAAGTGAACTCACGGAAGCCATCCTGGCGCTGTCCATGTTGTAACACGCCTGCTAGCTATATTGACTTGCGTATTGATCAAAATATGGTTAAGGTAAGTACTTCAACTATCCATTGACTATGGGGTGATTTCACTTTCCCACCATAGTGCATGATGTTTTCTTTCTTTTTCCTCTTTTTCAGATATTGAAAGAGGCAGGAGAGGGTGTTTCCGATGTTGTTATCTTTGCTGATGAATCTTGGAAGGCGGTCGTCAAACATAATGGAACTACAGATGAACTGCATGATGGGAGACTTGAGGGACAGCAGGATGGTAGCATCGAGAGTGATATCAACACAGTCACTGTTGTGGACCTGACAATGGAAGACGATGACCAAAGTGAAATGAGTCAAAATGGTACCTGTGAATTTGAAGATAGGAAACCTTTCGAGCATATTCAAGGTTTTTCTGGCTCTGAATTTCATTCTGAACTGCCAGTTGCCAGTACTTCTGGGACCACTCAAGTAGCTGCGCATCATGTGGATGGTATTTGGTCCAGGAATTTGCCATTAACTACTTACTCAAATGTGTTGTTAGCCCCCACAAATGGATCAAATGCTCATGCATCTGGAACCTTGGAGTCTCTTGTGCCTGATATTATACTGAATCCTGTTATTACAGATGCTGTTTCACCAGCACTTAACCGGGATGCCACGACCAATCATGAACTTTCTCAACCAACATTATCATTTCATCATGCAACACAATTAAGGCAGCTTATGCAATTACAACAGTCACATTTTGGAGGTTCAATTATCAACAATGAAATTGCAAGGCCCTCATTGCCTAGACATATCAGCAGGAACCCTATAGCTGTTCAGGCCCTTCCAGTGCAGACACAGACACCCAATGCATCTCGCAGGATGTGGACAAATATACTCAGTTCCACATCTGTCATCCCCAACAGTCCTGCATCTGCTACTTATCAGACAAATCCTCCACTAACATCTGCTTCAGATGGGTTTGGGGCAGTAAGTGGTGACATGGAAATTGAGCAACTTTCAAGCACTTCTGATGCAGTTTCCTCATCGTTGCATCTCCATACAGCGGCACAGGTATTTCTACTCTTGAATTAAAAGCAACCAATATTGAAGACGACATAATCTGATGTTACCGGATATTTAAGTTACTTGAGTCATATCAGTTTATTTGTTTCCCTCATAATTTTGCTTCATTATCAAAATTTCGAATCACTTGATGGTTATTCTGGGAAGACTCTGAGATCTTAAGGTTATAGACCTATGGTGCTAGAATCAGGCTTAAAAGCTTTATAGGCTCTAAACAAAGATTATAAGTGACATGCAACATGGACTGTATCTGGTATATCATCCTCAAATAGATTAGCGAAAAAAGGTATGTCATAGGAGAAATATAAAGATTATGTGAAAGGAAATTTATAATTAAAAGAATGGAGAAGATAGGAGAGGAGCACAAGGAGAAGAGCAGACAAAATGGTCTTCAGGTGGCCTTGTCAATTGTTGTTACCCTTAATGCTTGTGTAACTAGGCATCACAACTTATGGTCAAATGAACATATTGCTGTTATGGTCTGGGCTACCACTAGAAGGCCTGGATACAGATGTTACCAATCATGAGTGCAAAGCTCGATAGCTGAAACCCACGAACATCATTAGACTCTAACCATTCAGTAACCCCAAAAATGATGCCTTCCAACGGCTTGATATCTCTTTATAGTGTGGCTTGATTGTTGCAAAACTATTTCTATCTAATGAGATCTGTACTTGATTGCATCTACGTTGGGATATCCTGCATCTGGATGGTGATTTTGGTTTTTATACATCATGTGTCATCTTAGATTACCTCTTTAGAAATCAGAGGGTACAAATTGCCACATAACTAAATTACATGTCGCTAATGAATTGAACACTTGAATGATAAAACTCAACTGCCACATTCTTATTAACCACATGGGATCACTTAGTAATTCTCCTTGATTAGCCATGAGTTTAGTGGTTCTGTGGAGTGCTACTGGTTAAGACCCCTGGCATCGTGATTTTTGCAAAATTTGTGATAGACTTTCACTGGCATATTATATCCATCTGGACATTCCAATTTCAATTTCTATGAAGTATATTTGAATTTAAAAAATCTTCTGTATCATTGAATTTTTCACCTATGTATCACTTCCAGTAAAATTACTATCAGCTGCATCTGCATTCACCATAACTACAAGCAGAACTGAAGCAAGACTCTTCATGCATGCTTTGCAATTATTCAACATCTTCAGGTCCACAATGAACCGTCAGTTTTAGAAACTGAATATTTATGACCATTATATTGGAGTTATTTGTATAGAGTTTGGCCTACCAATTCTGAAACTAAATATTGTTGTCTCATGGGTGATATTCCTGTAGCTTTTATCATTTTTGAGTTTTGTTTGATTTAGATGTGCTTACTTTGATAAGTTTATCTAACATTCCACTTTTTATTTGTGATTCCCTTACTGGGTTAACCCCATTCAGTTACTGCATACACAGAACCGTGATCGCCAGGACCACCAATACACTCTGAACCCAGCAATGCACCAGGTGGTTGGCCTTCGAGCACCATACGTCATCAGCACAAGAGCTCCAGGTGACCAACAGAGAGGAGCGGGTGCTTATAGAGCTACATTGCATCCTGTGTCAGAACTCCAAAATCCCCATCAGATACTTAATCAGAGGACACACCAAATAACATGCCAATCTGGAAATATTCCACAGTTTTCTCTCATCCCTCCAATGCAGGTTCAACAAGCATCACAAAATGCTGTTGGTCAAGCAGCAGGAAGCTCTGGAAGTATTCGTAATATATTGGCTGCCCAACATGCAGCACAAGCGGTGAGGCTGCAAGCGGGAACAGCGGCAGTTCATCCACAAATACCCAGAACAGCACCATCTACCCCAGCAACTGCTGACAGGGGTCCTGCACTTTCATTATCAAGATCTGATGGCTTGCCAGAGCTGCCGTTTGAGCAGAATTGGCGGCCTACAGGAAGGATGAGAGGAAGCCTAACAGGTAGTGCGTACTCTGCTGCACTGAGCCAATACTTGGTTCCTCCACCGCAGTCATTGCAAGTCCGACCACCTGTTACCACAGTTCCTATCTCTATATCTGATCACCTATCAGTGTTCCTTGCTAATAGCATCAATGCCCGTGGACCCTTAACCCAGCAGGCTAACTTGAGGCAAGGGGAGGGCAATCAACCAGGAGGTTCGAGCACATAAGAACCATGAGACCTTTGAAACTTGATTGTTAATGATCGTGCATGGAACAGTTAACTGTAATGAGGTAGCAAATTGTGTACATATTGTTTAGTTTTTGTTTGAAATCGGGTGCTCCAGAGTATTTTAGGTGATTAGATTAGTTGAATTATTTAGGAAGGTTGTACATTAACATCAGGGTGAATTCATGTACACCTGTCACAGGATGAGCATCTTACATGTTAGAGGAGAGGACATTGCTGTGACCCATCCATATTTGAACTTCAATTCCCTTGAGATCATATTTTTTTCTTCTTTGGAAAATGTTTTTTTTCCCTTTATTTGTCATAATTGCTTTCACATGGTTGATTGGAGGTAACAGCATGTATTTGGAGGGATGGATAACTTTCTGGGACTATTCATGGGAAAGTTTGGTGAAAATTATCAACACTTGCTACCATCGGTCTCTCGTAATTAACATGTCCAGCAGTATGCATCTGTTCGGTGTCCGTATTGATATTTCTGTTAAGATTTAACTGGATGATGATTCAGAAATTAGTTGCATGAGCAACTGGAGCATGTATTAAAACCCTTCTCGAGATTATAAAAAAAAAATATCTCTGCTTGAGAAATTAATGAAGTCGGAGAAAATTGATAACTCAAATTAACCCCAAACATTCTTGATAAACAGGCATCAAAGCAAAGGACTTCATTTTTTTTTTTTTTTTGAGATTGAGCAGAGATCTTGAATTTTCTCGGGTGCAATTTTCAGGGCGGTTGATTGTTTGGGATATTTGTTCTATGAAAGTAATCCACCAGGACTTCAATGGACCATCATCTCTCTTTAGGGACCATTATATCAATATCCTTAAATCAATATTACTTTTTACTCGATGCACACATACTACCAATGGATGCACGTATAAGTTGATGTTGTATGTCGCATAGCATGATCATAACGGTCCAAAAGAGTTCGACCATTTGTGTGAAAAAAATAATAATA
This sequence comes from Phoenix dactylifera, assembly GCF_009389715.1. NCBI lineage: Eukaryota > Viridiplantae > Streptophyta > Magnoliopsida > Arecales > Arecaceae > Phoenix > Phoenix dactylifera. The sequence continues at coordinate 17,649,058 of NC_052399.1, read as the reverse complement.
AACGTGACCTGTTTCTGAAAATGTGAACGCAAAATGAACATTCGCTGGAGCATTCTTCCCCGTTTTTAATTCTTCTCCAGAAGAGAAACCCACCTATGAGATTGAACATCTCACCTATAGCATGCCTTGGAATTTCAGGCGATTGAAAAAGAGCAAGAAAATATGAAGAAGGCGCAAGAATAGGTCATCCAGGCAACCCAACGGCATGCGCATGTTCATTTCATGAACTCTTCCAGAGCCGAACTTAGCGCTCGCAAGCATGGTCTGCCGTACCGGTCCGTACCGGCCGGTACCGGCTGGTTTATTGCTAGAGAACCAGTACGAAACCGGTTCGGACCGGTACGGAACCGGTTCTTATCAGTTCGGGCCGCCACCGGTATGCCGACCAATACCGATACGGCAGACCTTGCTCGCAAGGCTCCAAGCCACCTAACATCCGGACCATCAAGAAGCCAATCGAGCTTGAGTCCTCCCTAGGCTCCCAGCAGGTGCTCTTCGATCATGACCATTTCGGGCCCGCCAGCCTGACAACTTAATGGCTGGAGGTCTAGTAATAGTATGGAGGACCACGTCCAGGAGAGCTCGGGCATCCAGAGTAGCAGTTCACGGGGTGGCATCAATGGCGGTGGCCGAGGCCACCCTGGTCACAATCCTGGTAGAGGGATAGGCGGTCATCAAGGCAGCGGATGGCGATGGGCTAGGAGAGGCAGCGGTCGCAGATGAGGGTGCGGAGGTGGCGGTAGGAGAGGGCATTGGTAGAGTGGATGCAGAGCTCGCACAGCAGCTCCATGGTCAGGGACTAACAATTGTTCTATGAAATGCCGAGTGCCCAAGAACATGGGAGCAAGGGGGATGTGCACCACACAAGTGAGGGCGGAAGAGGAAAGGACAGCAGGGGCAAGGTCGAGGGGAAGGGAACGGTGGCGACGGGAATCGTTTTGGGGTGACGGATTCCCTCCTCTTCTAGCTTATCTTCTTCGAGCAGATGCTGAAGTGTTTCATTTCTTCATCTGTAGTCTATTCACGCTCTCTGTAACCAAAAGAACAGCAGCAGCAACAACAACAACAAAAAAACACTATTCATTGCAATGCCAAGCTAGCAATCGTGCATCGAGGTGCATAAGAAGGCAAGGTGTGTCGATGCTTTTAATGGACCAAACATCTCATGGTTCATTTTCATGGACAGGCTTTTAACTCTCATCAAACCACTTTTAATAATTTGACACTACCGCGTGCTGCATCCTGCATGTCATAGATTAAGATGATTGAGATGATGATGGGAACTAATACTATCAACCTAGATTTTTGATCGAGTTTAAATAGACAAAAAGCTTTAAGCCTTTTCAATAAAATTAAAATAATAGATAAAAAAATCTAAGCATGCTTATTTTATGGAATAAAAGCACGGTATTTAAATGTAGTTCCCGCATTGCTTTCTCCTTGAGCTGGAGTCAATAAACAGGCACTAGAGATTCTTTCAGCTTTAGAAAAAGCAAGCCAACCAGAATGGCCGTATGAAGACTGAAGTTTAATGCATCTAGCCAGATTTTATACAGCATGTCCAATCACACTACAGCAATGATGCGACAACTTAGATTTTTGATCGAGTTTAAATAGGCAAAAAGCTTTAAGCCCTTCCAATTTTAAAAACTTTAATTATATGTATGTATGTATGTATGTATGTATGTATGTATTTAGTTGCAGTTCTCACATTGCTTATTCCTGGAGCTAGAACTAAATAAACAGGCACTGATGCACTGGAGATTTACTATGCCTGCTTTAGAAACAGAAGTCTATGAGATGTCATATGAAGACAAGAGTTAGAAAGCACCAGGAGTTAGAAAGCACCTAGCCCGATTTATACAGCATGTCAGCCACATTACAACAATAAAAACAAAATAGTTTCTTCTCACAAAGGATACCAAACAGAGTGGCAACAAAGAATTTCCATATTGGCTCTGTGATTCGTCTCCTTTACTCTTAATTGTGCCCGTGGGTTTGCTGAGCGTTTCTCATGGATTTCTTTTCCTTCCATTTTTTGGTTCTTGGTAGAACATCTTGGACTGGAAATGCAGATGAAGTTGAAGCCCAAGTTCGCATGCTTCCAAATATAGACCATGTCTAAATGATATTTGTGCTCAAAGAACCATACCGTACGGTAGACAAGCTTGTGATGCTTCCAACATTGAAAAATTGCTGACCAATGAAACAGTCCTGAGAAAACCCAGATTGGTTGATGCTATCATATGACTTGGAGAAAATTCTTAAGAAGGAGAAACATTTGCATGGATAAATATATGCACCCAGCCATTTTATAGATGAATTGATTAACCCCCACATACGTAATGTTTTAAAAGGAGATGACAAAATTTTGACCACCAAAGTGTATCAAGAATGAGACCAACATAGAAAGTACTGAAACAAAAATTTCAGTTTGTTAAATTCAAGCATTTTCGAAAGTCTAATTTGAATTTAATTTCCACCCTCCGTTTGGCGGAAACACCCTGTTTTCCCTGATCATTTGATCAGTAAGCTTAACAAAGTCGAGGCAAGAAGCATAAGCATGCATGATAGATAGCACCAAACTTTTTATTGTAGCTAACACTTACACTCCACCCATACATAACCTGTCTTGGGCTGCTTACTGGAATCCATACCCCTTTGGATCCAGTCTCTTTGGATCATGTCCACATTAAATGTGAATTAGCTTACATTGTCAGGTACTGAAAGCACATCACCACCCTTCTAAAAGGATATCCGGGTCATATTTGGGTTACATTTTCCATTAAGAATTCCCAGAAGCATTTCAATGGTCATCAAGGACGCTCACCTTTGATAACCTAACTGTTAATAAACATGTTTCAGTAAAGGACCAGATAGGGTACCAAATTTGGCCAGATCAAATATGCTCTCCTTGTGCAGACACAGAAAAAGTGGACCAAAATACAACAGGTTCAAACCAAACATACAAAAAGAAGAGAAACCTTCACAAGCCACGGATGAATAAAACAACAGAACTTCAGCACAAACAACCCCAAAAACTGCATTCTTCCGGAAAAAAAAAAATCAAATCAACCTCTAGTGAGCTGTGTCAGACATTGAAAGACATGTGACATTGGCCACTTTGTAATAAAAAGCTGGTCCAGAGTGAAATTGTACAGTTATACTTCCATCCTTGAACTGAGATGCACAGCTATGTTGCCAATAAAAGCTGCACCATGATAGTATCAGCAATAAGATCAGAGCTCCCATTTTTTCAGCTCCAACCCTTCAGGTGGACTTCCCTCTACCTTCTTTGAACCCACATCCTTCCAATTCGTAGAGAGCACTGTGCCACTAGATTCAATCTATAAAAATGAACACCAAATTAGACTTCTAGTCAAGGGAAACAAAATTTGATACAGGCATCTCCCTGACAAGGCTTTTTTGAAGGGGTCCTACAAGCAGTTGCCGCAAGGGCAATTCTAGCAAAAACAACAACAACAAAGGCAGAGAATAGTATAATCATCATAAATTTAATATAGGAGGCTATCATCCTCAATGAAACAATATTTACTGGATAAGAATAATATCTTACAAAGGATTTGTTCATTGCTCGTCTTGTGTCCTCATCAGCATCTCGATACATATCCTGGAACACTTTGTTCAATCCCGCATCACCATCTAGCTTCTCCTCTTTCTCCTGGCAAAAAGCAACAGAAAATAAAGAAAGCAAATGACATGTTCATCTTGGAGTCGTGAAACATTAGGAAAATGAAAAAGAAAGACGTGGAGATTATAGGTTCATTGGCTTCATATAGGCATCCATGGATATATGCAGAAGCATGATAGCCCTACTAAGGGCGTGTTCGGAAACTTCCCATTGGATCTGGCCGGGAAGTGGGATTCTGGAGAAGACCCAAGAGAGCCGGACGGGGTCCTTGTGCCCACTTCCTGTGGGATTTAGAAAAAAAACACCTTGTGAGGTACTTTTTGATCCCTCTGGAATCATGCCCCACGACCCCCACGACAACCCTCTCCCATCCTCTCCGCCTTCTCTTTCTTCTCCAGGCTCCCCTTCCCTGAATGATCCAGTTGGATCCCTCTGGGATTTCTCCCAAACAGGCCCTAAAAGTTCTTCACACACAAGTCATTGATTACCTCCTTTTTTACCAGAGCTTCCAACTTATCCCAATCGATTTTAGCTTTTGATGACGGGTAAGATGGTCTCTTGGACATTGGTACTGCATATTCAAAATAAGCGGGATAATCAGTGTCTAATATCTCTAATTACTAATATAAGCATTTTCGGTGCCCAGAATATCCTGATCACTGAGATTCAAACAAAATAACCTTTCCAAGCATCTAATGCCTATTACTAACTATTCTTGGTCCCATTAGCGAACCAAATATTTCACTAGCATAACTTCTGAGATATTCTTAAGCAAGTCATTAGTGTTTTAGAGAAAAATTGATGTCACCATAACCCAGTTAAAGAACACGCACCAGAAAATTTAACCAAAACACAAACAAAAACTGGCAATATATGTTGCCAAAATATCAACATTTAACATGGACCATATACAATCCTTTGACAACAAAGTGTTGGAGGGAAGCCAACATTTTTAAAGGAACTGGATAGGCGGAACCACATGGTGAAGAATATCAAATGAATAGCTACTGATAACTTTGAAAATTTGAAGGAAAGGAAAAATATATTTCTGATTACAAGGAAATAAGATTCTTTTGTTTAAATAGAAAATGGGTCAAATATAGGGATCAAATTGCAAGCTAGATCCCAAGAGACCTTGTTAAACAGGGGCACCCGGGCAGGTCTCAGGCAATCAAAGGAGAGGTACCTAGTAATCTAGACAAAAGTTAGAGAAAGGATTTCAATATCTTTTCATTAACAAAAAGAAAGCATTAAATATAAATGGATGCTACAAAAAAAAAAAAATGCAAGACTCCTCCCAAAACATTTGTTCATTCCTAAAATAAGTACATATGCTTTCCTAATTTAATAAAGAGATGGGAAATTCAAGGCACAGTTTGGTTGCTCAACTTAAGAAGGTACAACGCATATCTTGTTGGCCCAAATAAAGCAAGAAGATTTTGTTAATATTTGGTTTTGGCTATCAAGTAAAGATGGTAACAACTTCCGACAAAACAAGCATTTAGCAACCAGACAATAGACAATCGATATATCTGCACTAAAAAAAGGAAAAGTATTGGACCTTTATATGGGACAAGTTTAAGTCCACTATCAGCCTGTAAACGAACAAAAACCAAACAAAGGATTATGCATGCATGTAAACCAAACAATTTTAAATTAAGAACATGTAATCTTATTCTTCTGTGAAAAGATAATCGAAGTTCTGTTTTATTTACAAGATTGTCAATATTGTTTTGCAAAAAGGATTGCTTCAAGTTGGGTAAAATGAGTCAGAGACTCACATGGCTACTGAAACAACTGCATACTTGCAAGTAGCAGCAATAAAACCACCTCCAAATTGGATTATATTTTATCAAAGGATATCTTTTACCTTGGATGAAACATGAAAAGTTAACTAGAAAAATGAAAAATCATTCTTAAAGTTGTCATCTAAAAGAGTCTTTAACTCTTGAACAAAGGTGGTGCAGATGTCAAGAAGAAGCAGATAAGCAAATGCAGATAAACTGAATTTCATTGGGACAGGTGAGCACATGCTCCAACACATAATCAAAGGTGTGCCTTGCATACATGTATGGGCAGATAAGACAGCCTACTTATCAAGTGGTCTTCCAGTACTTGAACAGGATAATTGTCGTATTTTAAGAATTATCAAAAGATTTAATAGTTATTTTCCCCTTCTTTTGTTGGCAAAAGGCCATGTGGACAAATCATCGCATCAAACAAGAAACTTACACTACCTGATGATGTGTTTATCCTCTGGGGGACTGTTCTCTTGTCACTAAATTCCAAAGACGTCCACGTGATAGGTTCGGCTTTTGAAAGACGGATTTCAATTTTGGAAGACATGACCGTGTATCTGCATTTTTCTGGTATAATCTGCTTGTTTCCCGATGAACATCAGGAAAGGAAGAAAAGAGCATAATTAGAAATGTAACGAACACTAATATATGAAATAGGTACATGAAACAAAGTTCAGGAATCCATCTGAAATAAAATGTTTTGCTAATAACTCAGCCTCCAAAACCATACTGACCAACTTTAAAATTAAAAAAAAACAAAAACAGGAAAAAAAAGATGATCATGATGATCATGGACTACAAGCACATGATAGTTTCTCGCTGATTTTAGAACAATAAACAATCAAAATTTGCATAAAAGAAAATATTAATCATGCTGAAATCTACAAGCAGCCAATCAGCTGTCCCTTATAAAAAAAGGACATTGCAGCACAAGGCTTATCTGGTAATGATCATAGAAACTTATCAGTTAACAAAGCTTGACGTGAAGGCTAAGGCATACTTTGGAAGTTCATGTTCCACTATAACAAATGTTGCACACAACAAAAAGGGAGCTGCAGTCAGTTATCCATATTAATCCAAAAAAAAAGTGATTAGCAGATTGACCTACTGTTCTCAAAGAAGAGGACAATAGGCAAAAACACAACTTCTTGTGTGAGAAAGAAGCTTATGAAAACTTTCATCTTATAGTATCCTCTTCAAGAAATGCTTGACAGAGGGGGTGGGCAGTCTCAGCTCGGTTGCCTCCTAATGTACATTATGACTAGCACCAATATAATAATACATACGTTGAGAAGTATGACTGCTTGAATTATGATGATTTGGCAACAGTGCCACCAAGGAGCTGGTGATGCAGATGTTCCTAATATGCATCTTACAATTCGTATGTGCATATTTGATAGGATGGCTATGTTAAATATCTCCTCACACCTGACGATATTTGACTGCAACACTTGGGTATGGATTCGTAAGAAAAGCTTAGATACACCACACTCTCGTACCTGTATCCATGTAACATATTAAGACAGCCAACAGTAGGAATACAATGGAACACAACTGTAAACAGAACTTCCTTCAGAGTCAGAACAGACATCTAATTTCTCCCCATGCATCATGGTAAGCTTCAGAACAAATGTTTAGAATGAAAAGTGTGACACTGCATGCTTTTGTCCAGAGCACTTCTGCATCTTGGCGCCTTACCTATCGGAGTTGACCATCCACTTCTCTTTTCTTAATCTATGAGTAAAATTAGAAGTCTTGGAACAAAGATTTCTAAACAGTTAAAAAAGTGAATAACCTGAAAGACTACAGAGTCCATATATGCATTTCGGCTCCAAAGCCTCCCGCAATTTCCCTAGAGGACCCTGCATCCATTTATTTTTTTTTTTAAGAAAAAAGAAGATGATGTGTTTATCTTGCAAATACAACCTCATTCGAGCCTCACCCTGTATGTTGGTTTCTCCCATATGCATACAATGCATTTCTCTTCACGTGTGGTGCATGTGCTCTATTCTAGTAGAATCATAACTTGCAAAAAAAATTCACTCTACGCAAAGGATGTTTGACATCAAAATGGATGATTTGATTGACTCACATATCAACAAATTTAACATGCCAAATGACAATGGACAGAACAGTGCCAATCTTTTAACGGAGCAAGAAAGACAGAAAAGGCCGGTATACATAAAAGGTGAATAGAGAAGCACTCAATCCCTTCCTATATCATGATGATGGTCATTATATGCACATAAGATGAAATATCAGATCAAGTGCATACCTTTCCAAATAAACGAGGTTGAAAATGATATTTTTGCTCCCCAGGGATGTCTATTATAACACTTAACTGAAAAGATGAAGAAAACTATGATTCAGTATTGACACAAAACAAATCACGTTCCGCATTTACTGACTCAGATAAAACTAGTAAAGCATCAAAAAGGAAAAGGATAAGAATACGTGGAAGAGCATACCATTTGCTCACCAAAGTCAACAGATACATTGTTAGCTGGAATACCCTTAGCAAAAATTGTCAAAACCACTTCTGTAGAAGAATTATAATAGTCATGCCTGCATTGCAAAGACAACCAACCCATGATCATTAATTGCAAAAATAACCATGCACTGGAAAGAAGCAGAAATAAACCAACATTCCTAAAAATTAATGCTTCACTACAATTAAAGCAAAATCCAAACAACATGTGATCAAAAATAGCAAAACAGCACACAAAAAATGAAACATGGTAACTTGAGCAATCTACCAAATATAGAATATATATATATATATATATATATATATATATATATATATGAATACATTCTCGTCAATCAAGTGCCTATCTACCTTAATTTAATAAATTTTACTTGAAACTGTAAACAAATGCAAGTTTCATATATTTTGCAATTAATAAGTTTGCACTTTGCACAATGGAAAATACCCACCAAGAAAATGGGAGAATATAAAATCAAATAGAATAAAAACAAAAAAAAATGTATAATGCAGAAGTCCGTTGGTGAATTGGCCTATGCATGCATCAGATCCGATTGGGACACAGTAGGACACATTTCACCATAAGAAAGCATCCTGCATAGCCTAAAATTAGCCTCAAAATTTTCCTCAAAAATAAAAGCCCTTTCTCTTTATGGAAAATTCTCTAAAATGGAATGGGGTCCTCACTTTTAACCTGAAGTTCTTTGCTTCCCTTCAGATTTAAATGAGCCACCACAGCTTAAAGCTAGGCTACTTTGGTTTTAGCCCTTGGATAGTGACAAAACCAAGGTAGGCCGAACCGAACCGAACTGCCTAGTTCGTCCCGTACCGAGCCGACCCGGTGGGGAACCAGGTCGGTTCGTCTATTAAATTTAGTTCTGGCCCCGAACCGGCCAGAACGGGTTCCAAACCAACCAAAACCGGCCGGAAAAGGGCGAAACTAGACCAAATCGACCAAAACTGTTCAGAACCGTCCGGTTTCGTTCAAACTCGGTGCGAACCGGAGTCGACCCGATTTGGAACCGGGCCCCCTCCCCCTTTACTTCTTTTGTTAAAAGGTGTTGGGAAGGCCGAAGGCCTTTCCAACATCATCTTCTCTGTTTGGTTTAGACTTTAAAGTCTAAACAGCTCTCCCTTCCCTCCAATTTGCAAAATCACACCGATTCAGTGCAACTGAAAGAAGATCCAAACCTAAATAAGGTGTGCTTCCTCTTTCCTATCTCATTTCCTCTATTTTTTGGAGGAGCTCCAAAAAATAGCTCGAATACGGATACAAATATGGTACGTTTGAGACATCTTCCGGTGGCTACTATCCTACACGGTCCGGAGCATTTTACGAGATGGATCTTGTTGTCTGCTTATTCGGATGGGCACCTTCACAGTCGTTTTATCAGCCAGAGAATACCTTTCAGAGCCATAGCTTTAACAAGAGATCCGAGAATGCTTATATCCCAGAGTGTGTTTCTTATGGAATGAACATACAAGACTACAACATCGCTTGGCTAGAGAGATGGGTTGATCTGCCTCCTAACTATGCTAATGATCCGGATATCTACGAGAGGCATCGCCACTCGACGAGATTTTAGATGTGCATATGTATATTGTATTTTAAATATATGTAATTGATTGTATTATTTTATATTTTTCAACTTCCTACTTGATTTGAGGATATTTCATGTTGCTTCTTGTAGCATGCAACATCTTACTAATCATTTTATGTTTTGTATCATTTTAAAACAGCAAGATGCATCATTTAAGTTAAACCGGAATCATAAAAACATCAAAAAAAATATCAAAAAAAATCAAAAAAATCAAATTAGACTTAAAATCATTGAAAAACTTGAAAAAATTGATTACCAATTAATTGAACTCGAAAAACTAAAAAAAAAATGGTATGCTGGTTCAGAACCGACACGCCCAAGCGCACCATATCTGCCGACCGGTATGAGTTCCGGTACCGGTTCGGCGGACCTTGGATAAAACCATAACATCCTAAACTAGTAGATCATTTTCGGAGAAGAAACCCCACCAATAACTTTTCTTCTTCCCCTACCTCACCACCTGTCATCCACAAATGGCCTTCTACTTAAATAAACAATTAATAAATATAATTAACTCCTTTGACAAGTAACTGGGTTAAACCTTCTGTATTTCCAAAAGCTTCTCCATAAATTTAGTTTTAAACCTTACTACAATAATGAGGGTAGAAATATAACAGCATCATAAAGCTTACTAGACATTAAGCTTGAATGTCACTTTTCAAAGTTACATCTTTCAACACCTACCTAAAATATTTGTGAGAGAGAGAGAGAGAGAAGCATTGGCTCTCTCTTTTTACTGATAAATCAAGCTGCAGGTTGGATGATGATGCGACCAAGTATAAAAAAACAACTATGTTGCAGTACATACCAACCTTTGCCATATGTTATACTGCCCATATATTATACAATACCCACCATACTGGCAAACCATCAGTAGACATGGTGTACTGCAATACATACTGTGCCAGAATGTAACAAGCACACCCCCATAATGTGATACTTCAAGCCCTGGTGTAGCAAATAAAATACTCTTCAAAGCACATTCAGAACAATAATATAATGCGAGAAATGGGGAAAATTCAATATATCAGCTTACAATGCGAGTCAGAAATACAAAAACCTCACACAAAGAGTTGGCAAAAAATAGCAAAAAGGCTTTTAGACATATCATGTGCTCTTATTTTAAGAAGATTTGCTATGGGAGCAGTTCCATTAAACATTACAACATGCACAGAGACCATGAAAGATTCATAAGTATCAGGAAAATGAAACAAAGTTAGAAGGCCAATCATGATTAGGAGGAATCACCTGTACTTCGGTTTGTTCGGGATTACTGCAGATTGACAGGGTGAATCTTTTGGGGACTGAGGATCCTTTCTGATTTCAGCAGTTATATTTGATGGAGGAGACATTGTGCTTGGTAAAGCATTTGGCATCACTTTTTTGGGCAAATCAATAGTTTCCTCTGCACACAAGCAAGCATGACCACGAAGAAAATTTCATAAGAATTATCCCAGCTTAACAAAGATCAAAGAATTGAGTTTATTGATGAGAATCATGAGGAAGACTAATGTAAAAATGGCTTTAGATATAAATAAACAATTGATGACCAGTTCATCGTATCATTCCATCCATGCATGACATTAACAGAACTGTCATTGCATCCCGTATGAAGAAAGTACAAAGTTTAAATCAAGATTATACCTGCAATACGCTCATCACATTCTTTGATCAATCGTGTGAATCTTGAATCTCCAGGTGCCAACGACGCACCTGCTTCAAGAGCTGTCTTTGCAGTCTGATATTCTTCAAGCTTGATACAGGCAGTTCTGTCAGCACAATTTTACACCATAAATTACTTGAAGGAAAAAACAAATTACAAAGGTGATCAAAAGTTTAAAAATAAATGAGAAATCCAGCATGTACTGTCAATCCACATGGAATGTCAAGACTGCCCTAGCAAATAACATATATATATAAGCAGAGCATAGTAACCTAATTGTTTAAAATCAAATGACATCATATCAACCCACATGAAATAACTATACTGCAAGCTAAGCAAATGGAACCTATACAAGCAGAAGGGAGAGAAACAAAGTTTAACTGATCATAAAAGCACAAGCTCAATTACCATGCAATGCCATCTTCAAATTAGTGAATTGCATGGACTTTCTTCATGTAAGTAAAAAGTATGGAGAAAATAATGTCCATAAGGAAATGTCCAAACATCTACCTAGACTTTCAAAGTATGACTCTACTAATTGTAGCAATCAACAACTGCATCCAATAAATAGATACATATAATAAGAAAAAGTACAGCATCAAAATAACGGGCCGCATAGGTCGGCTCACTAGCATTCATGGTAGGTCACAAATGTAACATGACATCCTCTCTTCAAGAAGTCTACCCCATTCTCTCCTCTTTTGTCCAGAATAACATGAAGCAACTTCTTCCTGTTTATCACAAATGACTATGGAGAAACATGTAGAGCACTACATTAAAAATAAAATAAAATCAAATGAACTGAAAAGATACTAACATTGTTTTTAGCATGTTAAGATACAACCAGAGAAAGGTTAAAGGTGAACAATGCAACTATGTCTTCTTTTAAAATGCATAGGTAGTCAACTTCGATTATGATGAATGTGTCATAACTTGAACATTCATGTCATGAAACAACAAAAAGAGATGCACAAATTCAATAACTTCATCAATAGCCCCATATGTCTAATTATGTGTTTTTGAAAGTTGCCCAAGGGGAGACCATGGCGGCCAGGCATGTCGCCCAATTCCTGCTTGAACCGGATGCTCCTTGATGAGGGCTAAGTACGGACTATGGCATTCAGGCATTGGACTTCTAGGCAGGCCAGCACAGTTCCATTATCTGGCGGGAGATGTGCAAGCAAGCCTCGGAAGGGACCTCCCAGATTAGGTGGGTAGTCAGGGACAGCCAATCGATCAATGTTCTGAAGGATATTTGGGTGTCAAATCTTCCTCTCCAATTGTGGCACACTACGGTTGATGTGGAGAGCTCCGACCTTAGGTGTGACCTTTTCATTTCTGAGGAGCGGAGATAGGATGCAGCGAAGATCATGCGGCTCTTTGGGGCTCAGTTGGTGGAGAGAATTTTAGCCCTACCGATAGCCTGACAGAAGAATCTAGAGTACGATGTGCAGATCCAAGATGAGAGCCGTTGATCTGGAGGAGCTATATAGAGTTGTGGCGTCTCGATCGATGGATGTCGGTTGGTTGTGGAAGCTCCGTGTTCAGTCCTGGGATGCCTTGCTCTTGTGGAAGGTGGTGTGGGGTTGTCTGCCGACCAGAGAGGTTTAAGTAGACGGGGCATAAGGCTCCATCCTACCTGTGATGGGTGCTGGGATATGGTGGAGTCTATCGAGCATGTCCTGTTTAGTTGCCCGAGAGTAGTTTAGGTGTGGCAACTGGTCGGAGTGCTTACAGTAGTCTTCGAGCCCGATCGCAACGTTCCTTGATTACTTGAAAGGTTCTTGAAGGGACCCATCACTAATAACAGGGGTGTCAGTTCTGCTTATATTGCTTATCATATTTGGCTGGACAAAAACTCCAGGATCTTTAAGGGGGCAGCGACAAAACCATAGGGCGGTGGCTGATAGAGTACTTCTCTATGCTGATGAGTTCTCCCATGCGCATATTTTTGGAGGACCTGAGATTGCGAGGAACATCTGGGATTCCCATTCAGCTTTTAGAGCATCTCGGATGATTTTCGTCTCTTGGGAGGCCCCATCCCCAAGCTTTCTTAAGGTGAACTTTAATGGTAGTATGTCTGATGATGGGAGAAAAGGAGTCGGGTTTGTAATTCGAGATGTTGATTACAGATTGGTTACAGCTGGAGGCAATCAACTCTATGACACCTCTATTTCTGGAGCTGAGCTCAAGGCTGCTTGGGAGGGTATTACCTACGCGCGAGTTACATTGGGGGCGGATCGAGTTCACCTAAAAGGAGATTTGACGATCGTGATTGGGTGAATCCAGTGCCATGCTAGGGCTGGCGACAAACACTCACTATTGCAAGACATCCGCAACCTGTTGAGGAATTGCATGGTCTCCCAGGTTACCCATGTATATCGCGAAGCGAATGGAGCTGCTAATTGGGTCACATCGTATGTTGCGCCGCACTCTGGTGTCTAGATTTGCAATAGTTATGAGTCTTCACCACCCCATCTTCGCTATCTTCTTCTTTCTAACTTTTTTGGATATATCCATACTAGGACAGTACGATGTATTCGGCTTACCAAAAAAAAGTTGCCCGTAAAATTTTTTTGGTATCTTTTAGTAGAATTCAATGCATATGTTATAAAAAAAAAGTATGTTTAGAATTTGCATCCCCTAGCTTCTTATGGTAAAATTTTTATTCAAGAAGCAAATTATTGTTTCTATAGAATATAGATGATTTATTGCATATTGACAAGATCCATAGCTCTATAAATATATATAGAGAGAGAGAGAAAATAATACATTTTTACTAAGTTCTCCAACATTATCTAAACCAACCAGGACTTGCATATTATAGGCCTCATAGGTATGTATAGGAATGTACTATGTACGTATAACCCTAAAAATAAGATTCAATAGTGATAACATTAACTTCTTCAAGAACAAATGGTTTATGACTTGTATTTCATTTATACAACAAAATCAAGGATGACAGTTGCCCGAGTCAACAATCTGTTAGGCCCAAGCCCTATTTTGACATGCTCAATCCAATGAATGAGAACCAAAGGGTCAGCCCATACTTAAAGGCTCAACTACAATACTATTTGATCTTAATAGTTAAAATGTCCATATAATTGTACAAAGTACACAAGGTCAACTATATACATGGTGCATAACATAATAGTACAGGAATAATTGTACCAACCCCTTTCGCAAGTAAGCTTTTGCTATTGAAGGATCCAACTCGATCGCTTTATTTGCATCTGCAACAGCTTCTGCAAAATAAAAAGAAAATACATAAAACTAACAACATGAGAAAAGATATCAACTTGGGCATGATCTATAAATTAAATGACATGAAAAAAAAGATTCTAAAAGACAACAAACTCATACTAGAAACTAACCCAATCACATTTTTGGAAAAAAGAAATTTAGGATGTCAACTAGCAAGAATATAGTTTTTTGAGAGTGTCGCAGCTTTTTAAAAAATAGATTTCTGTTAATAATTATGGTTAAAAAATAAGGAAAGAAAAAAAAAGAAAAAGAGAGGAATGCATAATAGATCTTTACCTAATATTTACATATATATATATATATAGAAGGAAATCAACAAGAAATAGTAAACAGTCACAAAGGTAGCGTTAGGTAAGGATCTGTCCCACAAATAGCGAGAACCAGCAAGACTATTTAAGCCATTATCATTTAAAGATGTATTAATTAGCTCCTTTATGTCCTTGAGAAACCAGTTGGTCCCCTAAAGCTCTAACCCATATGAGCACATCTCTACAACCTACTACTTACAATAGGTGACAGGATTTTCAGATGTTTGATGTTTCTTTTTCCCTAAAAAGAAGGGCAGCTTCCAATCCATATGTAAAGTAACACTTGCTGGATGGCGTTCAGCTTGAGAACACAGGTTAAAAAAAGACCATGGTGCAAAATTTGTCTTAGTTGCTCTTGCATCAATATTTGAAAAGTAATGACTTCGAGGAACTGGCATAGACGGACTGATGTTATGCAGTTAATAAGCAACTATACCCAGACAACCTATACCATAAATCAAGTGTGACCTGTTGCCGGCCATGGAAATGGTCATATTGCCTTATAGTAGTATCTCCCTTTTATTTCTTGTCCATATTTCTCCAAGTTATGTTTCATTAGGACTCATTTGATTTGCAGAAAAAAGGAGGGAATGTATGGTCAATGGAAAAACAAAAAAATACTTCTTGTATAGTTGGAGTTTTCAAAGGAGAAAATTGAAAAAAATAGCATTTTCATAGGAATAAGATTCTCGTGTTTCATGGAAAAGAAAAACTTATGGGAGACATGGAAAAGCTATTTTCTCACCGGTTGGAAATTAAGATCCCTTTTTTTTCTCTAAAATACCTTTAAGCCATCAAAAGCCATGAGTAAGGTCGTTCACTTAATTAAAGATATAATAGGTATTTCATACAACTTTTTTAGGAAAGTAGATGCTCAACTAAATATAAGCCACTCTGAGATGTGCCACTTTTTCATGATCAACCAAATATGCTAAAACTGCATCATATTCTTAGGAATCATATTCTCAAAAAAAAAACATTCCAGTGAGAAAAAAAAATTCCCGCGAACCAAATGAGTCCTTAATGTAATTAAAGTGACTGGTTTGCTCTCACGATGATATTGATAAATTGATCTACTGAAAAATAGAATGTTGCAAGCTAGATAAATAATATCGCTCCCGGGTTAGCACAGAAAGTGTGTGTGTGTTTGGGGGGGGGGGGGGGGGGGGGGGGGGGGGTTTGCTACGCAATATGGGGCACTCAAATAAGAGGTCATTGAATGCCTAATTATAATTCTCCATGACGCAAGGATTGGCTCGAGAAGCCGAGAGAATCCAAATTGTGCGAAAAAGAGTATGAACATTATCAAATTAGAAGAAAAGAAAAGTGATCGCAAAATCGAGAAAAAAGTAACCAATAAATCAATCAACCAGCCTGCTACCAACTTTTACATAAATACACCGCCACCATATAATCATAAACCACTTGGTTTTCACCCCAGGCAACAATAGAACAGGCAAGGGGACTCAAAGAACGGAGCAAATAAAGCTGAAAACCTAAAAAGACTATCCAATAGCACTAGATAAGAGGATTCTTGATCAGCCAACGCCTACCAGTGAAGTTGTCGAGCTTGATATTGGCCTGGGCGCGGTCGGCGTAGAGATCGGCGTTCTTGGGGTCCATGTCGAGGGCCTGCGTGTAGAGATCCACGGCAAGATCGAAGTTATCGTCGACAAAGGCTTCCTTCGCCCTCTTCTCGAGATCGGTCTCCATTGGAAGATGAAGAGAGAGCACCAGAACGGGAGAAAGAGGGAGAGGAACAACAAGGGATCAATGAAGATGAAGACCAAGAAGGCGAGGAGGAGACGACAAGATGGGGACGGGGGAGTTCGCAGGGTTCGAGGATTCCAGACGCTTCTTTTCCGAAGCGACGGACCCCCTTGCCGAAGGACGACCGGACGCAGAAAGGACTAAGGCCTGGATAAGGCAGACGAGGGGCTCGGCCGCATAATGCTGTCCGCGCTGACGGCGGCTCGATATTTCCTTGGCGTCAATAGATCCGGGTGGATCCGAGTTTGACTCCGTTTCATTCAATGGGATCAGTATTTGGGTTGGGTTGAAGCTAGGGCAACATGAAATATAGAACCAAATGAGTTAGGGAGAACGTTAGTTTTGGATTGTATGTGTATTTTTCTACAACTAAACACCTTTTGCCATGCTTGATTTTATGGAGTATCAGCCTTGTGGTAGTCTCCCACACATTTATCCATCAAGAAATCTCTACGTGTGATTTAATTTGTTAGTTGATTTATTTAAGTTTCAACATGGCATGTTGAGCTTTTTCGAGCTTTGGTGCACTGGATCGCATGTTTAATTATTTTTGGATTATTGTAAATTTTTTTCTTTCTCTTCTTGCGCATATGATGCCATATAAGGGGAAGCAACTTTTTTTTTGATCTTTTTTAGGCATGAGAAAATTTATATCCTACCTATTCCCTTTAAAAGAAGACATGCATGGACCATTTCCAATGGATAACTTGGGTTAAAACCCTTAACCTCTTACTTGTAAGAAAGAGGTTGCTGAAATTTAGCTATAATCCAGTTTGCAAAAGGGAAGCAACATTCTCATGCATAGAGTAACGATGAGAATGCTACAAAACTTATGAGCACAAAATATGGAAGGAGAGGAGGGCTGGGGCATAGGATGTGATGGCCTCACTAGTATCACTGACATGTTGAATCTAGGGCTTTGCAAGTTGGTACACTTGCAACTATATTAAAATCAAAATTAGAAAATTTGCTTATAATATTTTTAAAAAAAATAAAAAAGAAAAAAAATGGAGCTGAAATATTTTATCAAAAATATATTGGAGAATTCTAAATAGCAAAACTTTGGGATCAGGGGGCGAGGATATCCAAAGGAATTCAAGAGTGTCACCATTTTTTAAATGCTAGATAAAGTTAGGATGCCTACAAAGTTGACACATGAGCACCTAGCATGCCCAACTCAAAGAGATATCCACCCATTTATTTCACATTTGGTCCTTTGAATAATAAAAGTCTCTCATAAGGTTGTCTATCTTGCTTGCATAGAAAATATAAGAAAGCTAAATGCTAATTAGAGATCCCAAGTTCTAAATTATGATGCCAAGGTCTTGTAATCCATGATGTAACATGACTGACTTTAAAAAAAATGGGTTAGCTATTACTAGTTATTTTTCCATCTAGTTGGTAATATCAAAGCAGATCACGGCATATATAGAATGGCCAATCTTAGGTAAAATTTTAGCATGTTTCGAGTAAAATTCAATTTAGTTAAATGATGAATTGTTTCTATTAGTTATGCACATCAACATATATATTCAAGCATTGATGTGATTTCACCAATTTTTCACTTTGAATCAGCTTGCGATGCATTGTGGGTTTTGATATGTATGTTGTATATCGTATGTTGAATGTGAAAAACAAACATGCCAACCATTAAACACGGCAGGTGGGTCTAAAAGTTTCCAATTTGCAGCATGCCTAAAATATACCGGCTCAAAGGTACTAATTTATCAAACAAATAAATTTCTTAGCAATTATATCGAATTGATCATGATCTAGATGTATGGTACTTTGCTTTGATGTGCCATAGGTTTGTATCGAAGGAGGCTCTACTGCTACTATTTCTTGGGGCTTGTTTGGTTCGCATGAAAAGGAGAGGGGAAAGTATGGTCAACGGGAAAGTAATGAAATGCCTCTTGTTTGGTTGGAGTTTTCAAAGGAGAGAGATGGGAAAGTTGTATTCCCATGGAAATATGATTCCCACATTTCATGGGAAAGTCTTTCCCATGAGAAACATGGGAAAGTTACTTTCCCATGAGGTGGGAATCACTCCTTTTTTATTTTTTCCCAAAAAGACCCTTCAGCATTAAAGAAGCATTAAAGAGGCATTAAAGATCTAATTTTTATTAAGGGCATAATAGGAATTATACATAACTTTCCTAGGAAAGTGGATGGTCGACCAAACATAAGCACTTTGGAAAGTTGTCACTTTTCCATTATTAACCAAACATGCCAAAAGTACTTTCCTAGGTATCCTCTTCCGAGGAATCTGATTCCCAGGAATCATATTCCTAAGAGGGAAAATACTTTCCGCGAACCAAACGAGCCCTTGGATCCACGCAGCTTACTTAAAGAGGGAAGCAGCTAACCTCTTTTTGAAAGATATTCTCGAGGTCAACTTTGATGGATCAGTTGTGGATGGTGGAGACAGAGGGAGGCGTGGGCTTTGTTATCAGGGACTCGCGCTCGCAGGTGGTGGCTGCTGGTGGATGTCAGCTCTCTTACACCACTGTTTCCAGAGCCGAGTTGCGAGCGGCTTGGGCGGGCATTCGCTATGCTCGATGCGTATTGTGGGCTGACTCTATCATCATGGAGGGTGATTTAACCACGGTGATAGGTTGGATTCAGGGGGATCCACGTGGTTTAGGCGGAGACCACCCCCTGCTTCGAAATATTTGGTCGATGGCTGGGGACGGAGTAGCGTTTCAGGCCAAACACGTTTTTAGGAAGGCCAATGATGTTGTAGACTGGGTAGCTGCTTATGTGGCTAATCATTTTGGCGGCACATTGTGGACCTGGGATGATAAGTTGCCTAGGGTATTTCGGAATATGTCGTTTTTTTTTATTTTATTGAGTGTGTACGTACTCGCGTAAAAAAAAAAATCGGCATTGGAAGTGAGCTTTCTTTGCATTCAAAGCAACCCATATTTACTACAAAGGAATTCAGGCAACAGACTGCATAGCAGCGTAGGCGATCCTAGGGATCTCGTCATTGAAAATCAGACCTCTGTTTCACCCTCCTTGGGAAGTATATTATATGCTAATGTACTTAATGCGTCTTACTATAGATTTTAGGCAAGGTTCAGCCTCCTCTTTTGTACCAAAAATATATCATGGTCTAGAATTGTTGCCCAAGGTGACAAGCCAAGAGGGGGGGGTGAATTGGTTTCTCTTAATTTTAACTATCTTACTTATGTTAATTGATGAGTTAGTGAAATAAACAAATCACAATACAAACAACAAGAAGTATAGTGGTTCGGTGCTCTCCTTAGCACCTACGTCCACTCCCCAAGCGACCCCTTGGGAATTCACTATAATCCCGCGGATTACAGTTGGATTGTTTTCTGGGGTCACAATCCAAAAACCTTTGTTGGTTTTGCGGGCTCACCAACGAACCTATACACTTGGTTTTCCGGGTTCACCAAAAACCTTTGTTGGTTTTGCGGGCTCACCAACGAACCTATACACTTGGTTTTCCGGGTTCACCAAAAACCTTTGTTGGTTTTGCGGGCTAACCAACGAACCTTTACAAAATGTTTGACAAACAAAAAGAAAAGATTCAAACTCCTAAATGAGCATATGAAACAATATAAACTACAAAGAAGAGTTAGAAAGTATTTATCGCTTTGAAGTGGCTTTGCTCTTCTTTGTCAAGGATGCTTCACTCTTCAAGGGGGGATGGAGCTCTTGATGCCTCTTTGAATCTGCTCAATCCCTTTCTTTGATTCTTGAATGAAGCTCTTGATGAAGAAGATTAGGGCTCTTTTGTTTTCTTGTATATTCTTTGATATCCCACTCAAAAGTTGTTCTCTCTGATGAATAGTGCCCCTTTAAATAGCTTCCCACCTTCTTAGGTCAAGTCCCAATGGTTAGATTTGAAAAACTAGCCGTTACTCACCTTGGGAAGGACAAAAAGTACAGTTGCAGAACTAGCCGTTACTGTTCAGCCCGTGTTTGGGTCGGCTCAACCTGTCCTTGGGTCGACCCAACTTTGCCTTGGGTCGACCCTCTCAGAAACCACAGAAACCTCAATTTCAGCCTTCCTTCCCATGGGTCGACCCAACCATTCTTTGGGTCGACTCAAAGTTCACTTGGGTCGACTCAACTTCTTCTTGGGTCGACCCTCTCAGTAATTCCAGAGAACCATTTTCTGTCTGTCTTTCTGTCTTGCCTTTGGGTCGACCCTCTCAGGGTTTGGGTCGACTCAAGCTTGGGTCGACTCAACCACTGTGTGGGTCGACCCTCTCAGTAAATCCAGAGAGCATTCTTCTGTTGTGTTTTGAGGTTCTTTGGAGGTTGGGTCGACTCATGCTTACCTTGGGTCGACCCAACTCACTGTTCATTTGTGCCATTTTTGCAGGAGTGTGCCAGATGACTTCTTGATGTGCCGGGGTCGACCCAATCAACCTATGGGTCGACTCAAACCACACTTTGCTGCATTCTCAAGGTTAGATTCATCCAAATGAACAAGGCCATTTATCCATTTTCAATTAAACAAATATACTGAGAGTAATGAACTTATAAATGAAGTATCAATTTAACTTATAGCATGCTCTAGATAATTGCTTGTTAATCATCAAAATAACACTATCATCCTCAATCTCCCCCTTTTTGATGATTACAAAATAAAGAGTATAAGCCTATTGATACTTGTCTTTAAAATCAGTTTATAAAAGGGATTAAACTGCTGAATTTCAGCTTTTCATATATACTTGTGAAATCTCCCCCTATATCATTTAAATGTTGCCAATTTGACTCTTTGAATTGCTCCCCCTTTCATTTATAATTCATTAGCGATGAAACTTCAAAAATTTGAGATAATATGAGTTTCAGGCTATGTATCGGGGTGCGAGAGGTGCGTGCCAAATTCTGAATTTATGTGTGCCAAATTCTGAAATTTGATATAAATTTTTGAGTTGATCATTTTCATTGTTGCAAATTGCTCCCCCTTGGATGTATATGCTTTCCTATATGATTTTCAATTTGTTTTACAAATTATTCCTCTTTCTTTCTTTACTTCTCCTCTTATTACTCTTTCTTTACTTTTCCCCCTTTTTGTTACTCTATTTACTCTAAAGATATCTTTACTTCTCCCTTTACTTCTCCTAAGATACTCTTTCTTTACTTCTCCGCCAAGATGATCTTTGCTTCTCCTAAAGTACTCTTTCTTTACTTCTCCCCCTTTTTGTTATCATCAAAAAGATACATGGGAAAAAATGCAATAAATGATAAACTTCAAACTTCATTGATCAAAATAGGAATCATTTTCATACATTCAGACCAAAAACAAAAGCAGATACAATGTTCCTTAATCAAAGTTTAAAGATGCATGATAAACACAAAATACATATAAGAACTAGATACATATCCTAGGCTCTAAACAAGATCATGAGACTCTCCCGGATCGCTTGGCTACGACTCTCTTGGGTCCCATTTCTCCAAGATCTTGAAGTAATCTACTGTTTGGAGATGATTGGAGAAGATTTGAGAGTGGGGAATAGGGTTTTCAGAAGAGGACAAGGGCAAACAGTGCCCTAGATAGCTCACGGGTCCCCCTTTTAACAGTGGGATCCCGACGTTGGGTCGACCCTATTCTGGGTTGGGTTGACCCAAGTGCAGTATTTTTCTTTTCTCTTCCTTTTTGCTTCTAAAAATTTTCCTTGCTTCCAATCCTTATAAATTCTTTCTGGGACAATAATACATGAGTAAGGAATCTATAGATAACAAGTTTGACTCATGTTTCATGGATTTTTAGAAATTGGAGGAATGTATCATGTGACTACTGGCTCCCTTTTATATTTCTTCAATAAAAAGGATCACATATACCCAATTCTCTCCTTAGCGTGCAGAATCTATCTTCACTCAAGGGTTTTGTGAATATGTCGGCTAATTGTTTTTCAGTACATATATGCTCAATACATATGTTTCCATTTTGCACACGATCCCTAATAAAATGATATCTTATTTCTATGTGTTTGGCTTTAGGAATGAGATATTAAGGATGTAAGCCAGAAGTGATCTCTAAATGTAGATTCCAAAGATATTTTTCAAATCAAGTGTAGATGGAATCTTTTTCAAGTTATTTCAAGGAGTATCAAGAATAATATTCAAAGAAGGCACGAATGAAAACTCAACATCTTTATATATATATATATATTAAGTATATAACAAGATGAGAGCAATCTAATTAATTTTCAGAGTATAGTATAAGAGCAAATAAAGATCAAAACTTATATACTCGAAAAACATAAGATTATGTTGAATCCTTAATTCTTAATGACTTCAAAGTTCTTTCATGATATAAAAGTATTGGAGCATAGATACCAAAATATGAATTTATGCAATGTAGGATATAAAATTCAAGGCTTTGAAAGTTCTTTTAGAGCTCTCTTAAAAACTTTCTTTTACTCCTTTAAAGATCATAGCATCAAAATCAATTAAAATGAATTGGCTCAGGATTGAAATACCAAAGTGCAAGCCAATAAGAACTCATAAGTAGATTCCAAGATAAATTTTCAAAACTAAGACAGATGGAATCCTTTTCAATTAAATTTTCAGAAATAAATGATTTACCGATGAATACAGATGGAAATCCAACTTTCAAAAGATATTCAATGAAGCACAAAGTTTAATACCACTTTACATTTAGTATTCTTTGTCTCATCTTTAGATGCGAATTTATACGATTAAGTTCTATATGATCTCTCCCTCTGAAATTTTCTTTCTCCCCCTTAATTAATCATTCCATTTGAGAGTTTTAGAATTTGTTCAATAAAATTGTCAATCTCGAAAATATATTTTATTTTCATAAGACTCAAGGTTTGAGATAAGACAACCTTTATAGAACTCATCTCAAGGTATAAACTTATTATATAATTAAAGCAAGTCTTGCAATATAAGGAGGTTCATCAAAATCAATCCATAAAATTCAAGGTATGCATCAAATTAAAGTAACTTTAGGATAAGATACTGAATATCTAAAGCTCCCCCTTAAAAGATGCATTCTTCTTTAATTATTCTTATCTTTTGTTGAATTTCAGATTTTAATGATAAACGTGAATAAAACTGAAACTTTATGATATCAAGAATGTAGAGTGATCTAGAATTATTCAAAATTTATAGCAATCACTCTTTTTAATCTTTTAAGAACAAGTTATGCTTCCTCTTAATCTTTGAGAAAATGTACTGAAATATTAATCAGAAAATAATTCATTTGAAGCTCAAATTCTTTCAAAAGCATTTACATTTTCTTTCTTTTAAGAATCATTTGAGTGAGCTGAAATATTTCTAAACTTAAGATCATTCACTCTTTTAATAATATATATATACATATATATTTTGATGAAAGTCTTTAATAATGTAGGAGAGGAAAAAAAAATATATAGATGATCATTGAAGTATATATATTTATAGAACTCAATTTCTTAATCAAAGTTTTTCAGCAATGTATATATGAAGCACAATAAATCTTTTCAATATCAAAATAAAATCATATATTAAAAATATTTGTTTGCAATCAAGATCATCGAAAGACACATCATTCAAACCAATATTAGTACACTTTGAAGATAAGAAATGATATGTTTCAGATGCGTATCGGGGCAAGCAATCAAGGCATCAGAATTATTCTATTTTTCTTAAGCTGTAGTTTTATCTAGAAATTCATATTGAGTTTAAGCTTTTATACAAAATCAGATTCTGAATTTCATAAAGATTCTCAAGGAGGCTTTCAAAGTTGTAATTTGAGATATGTATCTTCACATTGTAGCTCATCTTAAATCATTACGATTGAAAACACATATTTCAAACATATAAGAGCATATTCAGAATATTTGTATTTATGTTGAGTTTTGGTATGAATTTGAACATTATATACCAAAGTTAGGCAAGTTGAAGGATAAAACAAAATCAATTCATTTTGCCTAAATAGAGATATCCTTCTCTTCTCCTTTTTACAAATTTATTCAACTTTCAGATTTTAAAGATGATTGTGAACGACAATTCTGAAATTTCTTTTCAATAATACCAAATAAAAATTTTATGTAGTATTTCAAACATTCAATCAAATTGTCCAAGCATGGAGCATTACAAAATATTGAGAACCCATAATTCAAGACATCATGCCATATGCAAAATATATTATGTGTTAAGTCATGCATTAAAATATTAAGAGCAAGCATGTCAATGATCAAAATCAATTCTTTTCAAATAAACTCCTCCTATTTAAATAGAATCTTGCACTGATTTCATCCTTAAAGTGTGTTTTCAAGTGATTAAAAATTTGACTTGATTCTTCTTATATACTTTTATTTTTACCTTCTTATGCTCTATACTCTGTTTGCTCCCTATCCGGTAGAGTTGGAAGGGGCACGAGGTACTACCACTAGCCTCCCTCTTGTGCCGTCCCTAATATACCCTACACCGAATAGTTGGGTCAAATAGTGCCGGGTACTACCACTAGCCTCCCCATTGGCACCATCCCTATGATGAGCAATATAGAAATGTTAAAATGTTCACTTCAAACTCTCCCTTTTAAGTGTAATTAATTACGAATTTTATCCCTTTCACTAGTCTCACAAATGTGCCGAATATATTATGCTTGTTTTGCTTTTCCTTAAGATTGAAGTATTTGCCTTTACTTAGATTTTACTTCTCTTGAATAATATCCATTTTCTTTTCTTTATCTCTCTCTCTTTTTGTTATTCTCAAGTAATTTACATGAAAGAGCAGAATAAAGAGATAATCTTATATGCTGCATATAAATGTATATCATGCAAACAGCATTTTCATTATGCCCAATGATTCATAGCTTATCACAAGTTATTTTGAATTAGAGATTTGAGGCATAAACTTGTGTATTTCATGGTTATGCATTATATAGGAAAAAGTGAACTTCAATTTAATCATACCATGAAACAATTATCATTAGCATGAGAATGAAGCATGATATCAAGAAGATTAGCAATTAAATGTTTAATCATGCTACCATATAATTTCAGACTATTGATTTTGCTCAACTAACTCACAAGAGAAGAGTTTAGATTACCAGTGCATTTAGCCAAATACCTTTTAGATTCTTTACACCCTTGGCTGAAGAAAATCTTCCTCTTTTTTTTGTTTCCAAGGGAATGTTTATTGTATCTTTCATCGAGGTATCCTTCAAGTTGAAATTTCTTGCTCACAAACTGTATCATTAGCAAAATCTTTTTCTTTTCTTGAAGGCAATTCATTAGGTTCTCTAGGATACAAAAACATTCATACAACATATTTCTTAACTAGATGACTCAACATCAGACATGACAATAATTGAATTTGAGTCACTTTGCTCAAGAGATTGCCTAAGTATAAGCAAGCACAAGTCACTTGAACTAAAGAGATAACTTCATTAAGCAAAATGGTTCAAGGACAAGCATGTGAGGCAATAGAAAGATTCATTAAAGTTAAATCAAAAATTTTTTTTTGTTTTCAGAATCAATTTAACTTAGATTCTATTTGCATAAGATAATTATCAATAAGACGTGCTAGCTAAGTTTTAATCAAATTATCTTAACCAGTTGTTTCTATCAAAATTCAGATTGTTACATAGAATCAAAATGATAAACTATATTCTCAATAAAGGATCTAGTTTTTATAAGAATAGTATGAATTGATATTTCTACAACTAGTATCTTTTCATTGAATTTTCAATATACATTGCTTGAAGAGTGATATCCAAAGAAATATTTGTTTTATCAGATTTGACATTATTTTCATAAGAACATATCAAGCATGACATGTATGACTGAAAAATATAAAAGATATACAATATATCATTTTCTATTTTTCAGAAGATCAAAAGGAGTTTTCTAATAGAAACCATATGTATGACAAGCAATGATGATAGCTTTTAACAGAAATCATTTAAGTAGATGACTATCATACAACATTGTCTTTTTCATTTTTTCAAGGATTCTATCAACTCTATTTTATTTATGGTGTTCTTGGTGTAGAAACAATTGTATTCAATATTATTTTCTGTGCACAACTCAATAAGAAATTGGTTTTCAAAACTATGCCATGATACAATTTTATTTTCATAGTTTGCAAACCTTTTTCATTTGAACCCTTTTTGTGAGTTTGTGCCAATGCAGAAAATATTTTAATTTAAGTGCCAAGAACAAAGCCAATGTAAGCTTTTGAAAAACTCAATGATGTAAACAACATCTTTAGATTTAGAAATTATTTTTTTTGTTTGTTTCCTTAATTAACATGCGTAGCAAACTTTTACCTTGCAGAAATTAATCTAAGTAAGTCAATGACAAGGTCTTTTGAGACTAAGTACATACTAGCATGAGTTAATGCCAAAATAAAGGTTTCTTTAATCTTGGTATTCATAGTGCATATATGAGACTTATAAAGCAAATCATAATACATTTCAGATAATCATATAAGGAATGAATGGTATAATAACATGATGAATTACATTCATACCTTCACGAAGGATAACCTAAGATTTCATAAGTATTATGCTCAATAAAGTTTTAGCATGAAATCAGCATCAACCATTTATATTAGAGAAGAAATTTAGATTTTGAAAAACTTAAAGGAGAAGGTTATACATATTCATTCATTGTTTTCTTATTATGATGCAAGCACTAGAAAGTTTCATGCTAAAATCGTTGAGATAAGATTTAACATATGAGGCATTTAAAAACTTTGATGCAGAGAGTATCGTAATTTCATAAAAAAATAATTTCAATACATGAAGTAGAATGTTAAACCTTATACTAGATTTAATGAATAAATTGAGACTTATCTTTAATTATGTGTCAACGCACCCATTTGTATGAAAATTTCATTTATTCCATGGGTAGCTTGGCACACCTACATCTACACCCTCATATTTTCATTTTGGGTACCCAAGCTTGCTTGGGTCTTTGGGAGTTAGTGCATATGGTTCCTTTTGGAATCCAAATCTGTTTAATTGTAATAATTTTATCATTTGATTTGCTTGTATTGAAACAATAGGTAAAGTTTTTATGCCTATTCTTTTCATATTTGAAACAAGTTATCTTATTTGATGGTTTGCTTGGTGAATTAATTACCTTTTTCTTTAGGGGTTTATTATTGAGCAAAGGAATCCAGCCAAGTCTTGATTTATCAAAAACAGCATGTTGGCTTTCAAACATCGTTTTTAATCTTTCTGAACTTACAGTGAATTTGTTAATAAAAGATTTCAATTGGTTAACTTCTTCACTTAAGTTTTGATTTTCTTTAATTAAATTCTGATTTTTCTGAATCAATTCTTCCGAATTTAATCTTAAGCGTTCATTCTCAGAATTTAATTTGTCTTTCATTTCAGCGGAAGAATTTCTTTCTTCTGACATTTCCAGATTTAGCTTTTTAAGATTTTTATTTTTCGTAGCTAATTTTCTACATTCACCATACAAATCATGAAAAGCATTTAATAGTTCATCATAAGAGAATTCTTCCTGAAATTCATTAGGTGTGAAATCAGATTCAGATTTTACCTTATCTTCTTGTGCCATAAGGCATAAGTTAGTTACCTCTTGTAGTTCTTTGGAGCTAGTATCATTATTGTTGCTCCTCACTTTCATTTTCTTGCTTGACTCTTTCTTGGTCAAGGCTTTCTTGCTTTTTATCTCTTTCTTCCTTTCTTCTTGCTTCCTCTTCTTCTTTGTCTTTAGGAAGCTTTTGAATTTTTCGGTGTTTGGGTATGGGTCCTTGTTTTCATCACCGAATTCTTCATTTGTTGTTCTTTCTTCCGGATTGGGAGATTCAACATCTTTTTCTGCAGGCTCACTGTTAGTGTGTAATTGAAGCACATGTGAGCTAATCTGAATTTTGTCATAAATATTTTCTAAAGTATCCCAGATTTCCTTAGCAGATAAGCATGCAGAGATTTTATTAAATTCAGTTTCATGGATAGCACAATATAGTATGTTCATAGCATTAGCATTCAATTGTGCTAAGTCTTTTTCATTAATAGTGTGAGAGAGTGAGTGAGGGCCTCTAGTAACAATGTACCATAATTCATAGTCTAAAGCTTGAATGAATATCCTCATCCTAGCTTTCCAGTATGTGTAGTTTGTGCCATTAAATAGAGGTGGTCTATTTGTGGATTGCCCCTCACTCATAGAACATCCCACTTGGGTTGTCATGATCTTTAACTCTTGATTGTGAGATCAATGAGTACTATTGGAGCACCTTGCTCTGATACCACTTGTTGCCCAAGGTGACAAGCCAAGAGGGGGGGGTGAATTGGTTTCTCTTAATTTTAACTATCTTACTTATATTAATTGATGAGTTAGTGAAATAAACAAATCACAATACAAACAACAAGAAGTATAGTGGTTCGGTGCTCTCCTTAGCACCTACGTCCACTCCCCAAGCGACCCCTTGGGAATTCACTATAATCCCGCGGATTACAGTTGGATTGTTTTCCGGGGTCACAATCCAAAAACCTTTGTTGGTTTTGCGGGCTCACCAACGAACCTATACACTTGGTTTTCCGGGTTCACCAAAAACCTTTGTTGGTTTTGCGGGCTCACCAACGAACCTATACACTTGGTTTTCCGGGTTCACCAAAAACCTTTGTTGGTTTTGCGGGCTCACCAACGAACCTATACACTTGGTTTTCCGGGTTCACCAAAAACCTTTGTTGGTTTTGCGGGCTAACCAACGAACCTTTACAAAGTGTTTGACAAACAAAAAGAAAAGATTCAAACTCCTAAATGAGCATATGAAACAATATAAACTACAAAGAAGAGTTAGAAAGTATTTATCGCTTTGAAGTGGCTTTGCTCTTCTTTGTCAATGATGCTTCACTCTTCAAGGAGGGATGGAGCTCTTGATGCCTCTTTGAATCTACTCAATCCCTTTCTTTGATTCTTGAATGAAGCTCTTGATGAAGAAGATTAGGGCTCTTTTGTTTTCTTGTGTATTCTTTGATATCCCACTCAAAAGTTGTTCTCTCTGATGAATAGTGCCCCTTTAAATAGCTTCCCACCTTCTTAGGACAAGTCCCAATGGTTAGATTTGAAAAACTAGCCGTTACTCACCTTGGGAAGGACAAAAAGTACAGTTGCAGAACTAGCCGTTACTGTTCAGCCCGTGTTTGGGTCGGCTCAACCTGTCCTTGGGTCGACCCAACTTTGCCTTGGGTCGGCCCTCTCAGAAACCACAGAAACCTCAATTTCAGCCTTCCTTCCCATGGGTCGACCCAACCATTCTTTGGGTCGACTCAAAGTTCACTTGGGTCGACTCAACTTCTTCTTGGGTCGACCCTCTCAGTAATTCCAGAGAACCATTTTCTGTCTGTCTTTCTGTCTTGCCTTTGGGTCGACCCTCTCAGGGTTTGGGTCGACTCAAGATTGGGTCGACTCAACCACTGTGTGGGTCGACCCTCTCAGTAAATCCAGAGAGCATTCTTCTGTTGTGTTTTGAGGTTCTTTGGAGGTTGGGTCGACTCATGCTTACCTTGGGTCGACCCAACTCACTGTTCATTTGTGCCATTTTTGCAGGAGTGTGCCAGATGACTTCTTGATGTGCCGGGGTCGACCCAATCAACCTATGGGTCGACTCAAACCACACTTTGCTGCATTCTCAAGGTTAGATTCATCCAAATGAACAAGGCCATTTATCCATTTTCAATTAAACAAATATACTGAGAGTAATGAACTTATAAATGAAGTATCAATTTAACTTATAGCATGCTCTAGATAATTGCTTGTTAATCATCAAAATAACACTATCATCCTCAAGAATATTTGTGGAAGTTTTATCTTCGTCATTCATTATATATATATATATATATATATATATATATATATATATATATAGTTGATGGCTCGTTGGGCTTGATAGGTTGGTGGGCGCACCTAATTGTCTAATCATAGAGCTTGGTGGAGCCGAAATGGGCTAAAACCCATCATCGCTCAAAGCCCCAAGATCGGGCATAGCAAGAGAAAATTATGCCCTATACCGTATGCATCATGTAAGTGGTGCACCATGCTAATTAAATTTTTTATTTTCGGGAGCTGTATTTATCTCAAAAAAATTATTTGCTGCACACGTGCACTGTATGACGATGCACCATATGGAATGGACCGTGCCAATCATAAATCTTGATTCCTGTGAGCTTATTCATCATGTGCTTCTATAGGATTGAGCGGGGGTGGCAAAATATGACTCGACCCGCCAATCCGATCCGTGTTCGACCCGCCATAAACAGGTTTGGGTTCGGCTTAAACAGATTCGGGTCGTAAACAGGTCGACCAATTTAACCTACGGATTTTAAATGTCTGACCCATTTAAACCGTGTAATCCGTTTAACTGTTGGGCATGTTAAACATGTCTAAACAGGTTAAACGGGTTAAATAGGTTAAACCGGGTTAAACAGGTCTAAACAAGTCGGATTGGGCAGGTTAAACAGGTTGGGTTGGGCAGGTTAAATAGGTCTAAACAGGTTAAATGGATCGGGTTGGGCAAACAGATTAAACAGGTCAGGTCGGGTTGGGCAAACAGCTTACCTGTTTATTAAACAGGTTAAACGGATCGGATCGGGTTACCTGTTTATTAAACATGACGGGTTATTTATGACATGTTTAATAAATAGGTCGGATTCAGATTTATGATTTTCTGATCCGCCTGTATGTGATCTGATCCGTTTATGTTCCGATTGCCACCCAGCCTCACTTAATGTTGCCTCGATTTGATCTTTTGGTGCAGTTGTGCAAATGGTGCACCTCTTCATATCCGGCAAGGAAAATTTATACCCTACAGCAGGTGCGGTGCCTCAGGAGAAATTGTACCCTCGCTGGATTGCGCCCTCGAGGGTCGTCGGACGGTGCACGCGATCCGCTCCTAACTTCGTCCTCCGGCCGTGGAAGCTGTGCCCAAAGCCCAAGATTGCCGTCGGTGTCCTCACCGCCTTACCTATCTCCTCTTACAGATCTTTCAGAAACGATCTCCTCTTATAAGTCCTTTTCTACCTTTCCTACTTTCCCTTCCAAGAACCCAACCGACTCCATGTCTCGCTCTTGTTATCTCTCCCAAAGGTAAAGGAAACCCCAGTGGGGGCAAATGAAGTGCCCCTCCGTCGCGTGCCTGTGGCCCGCCTCCCCTCCGCCCCACCGGATCACCGCCGCCGCCGTCCTTCCCGATCCCCCCGCCCTCTATACCGGCGGATTCGATGGCTCAATCGTCTGGTGGAACCTCGCCGCCCCCCACGATATCTGGCCGATGGCCGTGCTCTGCGGCCACGCGGCGCCCATCGCCGCCCTCGTCACCTGCACGCCCGCCGAGTCCGAACAACCGAGCCCTAACCCGGTCCCGGCATTGTTCAGCGCCTGCGCTGATGGCGTGATCTGCGTCTGGAGCGCCGGTAGCGGGCGCTGCCGTCGCCGCCGGAGGCTGCCACCGTGGGCGGGGACGCCGTCCTTGCTATCGCCGCTCCCTTCGTCCCCACGTTACGTCTGTATCGTTTGCAGCTCCTCTGATCCCGCCGCCGGCCACCATCCGAACGTTGCCGCCGGAGATGGCGAAGCTCACCCAAGAAGAGCGCCTAAGTGCGCGGTGGTCATCGTGGACTCGTGTACCATGAACGTACTTCAGACCGTTTTCCACGGGAGCTTGTCGATTGGGCCAGTGAAGTCCATGGCCGTGGTCCCAGTAGAGGAGGATGGGGCAAAGAATAAACAAGATGTGATCTTGGTTGATGGGCATGGGAGAACGCAGTTCTTGGCAGTGCCGGAGGCTGATCATGACGGACAAGGTGCAAATCTTCCGCGCGGAAGCTCCTCGCCCGACATTGCAGCATTCACGTTGGGGGAGGTTTCGAGTGAAGGAGTGCAGGCGGTGGCTTTTTCAGATGATAGGAAACTCTTGGCTCTCGTTTATGGGAATCATTGTGTGTTCAAGTGCCTAGCTGATGGTGTTACAGTTGGTGAGATCTCCTTACTGGGCAGTTCGCTATACAATGATGACCCTTCAACAAAGGCTCAACTCATTGGAGGCATGTTTCTCGAGGGCAATAATGGTGTTTGTGGATCCGAAATCAAGAATTTGGCTGAAGTCTCTGTGAGGATGTTTGCTCTGTGGAATACGAATGGTGCGGCAATTGCATACAGGATATCTGGTTCAGGTGCTATGTTTGAGTTTGAAGCTCTGTGCAAAATTCCAGACATGCCTTGCATACTTGATAGGAAAGCATCTGTTCGTTTCTGTCAGTTGAACCACTGTCTTGTTCGGGTTGAGTCATTCTGTTTTGTAGTTAGAGAGTCATTAATTTGGAGACCTTATATCACAAAATGGCTAGTTGAAAAAATTGAATCAAGGTTAGATAATAACTTGGGCAAGCCTTATCTGAGTAATTTGGTAGGTGAAGGGGGTTTTCCAGGTGATCTGACAGGGACGTGGTCCTCCTGTTGCCAGAATGAGGCAAAAGACAGGGCAAAGAAAAGTTCCCAGCAAAGTTGCATTGAAGGCTCCAACAGTTCGAATGGTCTATGTAGAGAACCTGAAAGCAATGGTCCTGAGCTGAGCGAACGGATTGTATCATCTTCAATGGTACTCTCTGAAGATTTTTATTCTCCATATGCTGTAGTATATGGTTTCTATAGTGGCGAAATAGAAGTGCTTAGATTTGCAAATTTGTCTCCTGAAGTGAATTCTGATGCCACTAGTGTTAAATCTCAAATTTATCCGTACATATCGGAACGATTTTTTTCAGGGCACACAGGTGCTGTTCTGTGCTTGGCAGCACATCGTATGGTTGCATGCTTTGAAGGGCAATGTTTTCGTCAAGCATTGATTTCAGGAAGCATGGATTGTACAGTTCGTATTTGGGATATGGATGCAGGCAATCTTCTTTCAGTAATGCATCATCACATAGCTCCAGTTAGGCAAATCATATTGCCGCCACCATGGACCAACCGTCCATGGAACAACTGTTTTCTTTCTGTAGGGGAAGATCAATGTGTGGCTCTTGTATCCCTTGAGACCTTGTGTGTTGAAAGAATGTTTCCTGGACATTCCAGTTACCCGTCAATGGTTGCATGGGACACCACAAAAGGCTACATAGCTTGTCTATGTAGAAATCTCCAATCATCATCAGATGCAGTTAGTGTTCTTTACCTTTGGGATGTAAAATCTGGTGCTCGAGAACGAGTTATTCGGGGAACGGCTTCCCATTCGATGTTCGATCATTTCTGTAGGGGCATCAACAAAAATTCTATCACTGGCAGCATATTGGGTGGAACTACTTCAGCATCATCATTGCGTCTTCCAGTTTTCAAAAATGGTTCTCAATCTTGTGTTACAAAGAGTGAGAGGGGGCTGAGTGCAGTGCTTCCAGATGACAAATCTCAAACAAGTACTGGTTCCCTTGAGTTGAATAATTCTTTGGCACAGAGCAGTAGAGTGAAGGTACCACTTTTAGGAGCAGTCCATGACATCACTCATGATTTGGCTGGAAGCCGTTTTGCAAAGCAGGCTTCGTCACAGAGCACTCCTCAAAAAATAAAACATCCTGTTAAATGTTATTGCCCATTTCCTGGTATTGCAAGTTTGAAGTTTGACATATCGTCTCTAATGTCTCCGCACTTGGTGCATAGCAGTGATAAACAGGTTAATACTCTCGTTTCTGACCTTGAGACTAAAGAATTGGCTTCTCAACATGGAAGTTTGAGTGATAATTCTGATGTGGAAACAATTGAAAGTCATCCTATAAAAGAATCAATCGAAGGATCTCTACTTCGGTTCAGCTTATGTTTTCTACATTTATGGGATGTCGATCATGAAGTAGATAAATTACTAGTGAATGAGATGAATGTCTACAAGCCAGAAGGGTGTTATATAGCTTCTGGTGTGCTAGGGAATAGAGGCTCCCTAACATTGATGTTTCCTGGCTTGCGTGCTACTCTTGAGGTAATGTTCAGTGGCTTCTGTCAATGCCTTACATATTAAGGGCTTCCAATGAATTCTAAGATACATGATATGTTTCAGCTTTGGAAGGCTTCATCAGAATTTTGTGCTATGAGATCCCTGGCATTAGTGTCTCTTGCCCAACGCATGATCAGCTTATCTCATTCCAGTGCAACAGCTAGCAGGTGCCATTTCTTTCACTATTTTACTCTATGAAACATGATATTTAAATCAATAATAGTTTCAATCAACAGACCGTAATTTTCTGATTGAACATGCTCTATTTATAGGATAATGTGAACAAGCTGTACCAAGCCTCGATCAACTTCTCTAGAAGTCAATTCATTGGCTCGGTCTCTGCCCCACTGTGCTCATATTATTCAAATTAACCTAAAAGCTACATAAAATGAACTAAGAGAGCAGATAATAAATATTATAGATGGAACTATTCAAGCTAGCTGTGGATTGCGAATGTACAATGGTGCAAGTATTCCACTTTTGGGTGTAATAAGACAATATAACAACTCAATAAGTTATGATCCTCTTGTATGTGATGTGAATACAACAAATGACTAATAATGTATGTCATAACTATAACTTGAACCCTTATCTCTTTATTCTTCTGCGAACTGGTTCTTGATAATGAAAAGTGCCACACAAGGGTCACTATTGGCTATCAGTTTTACCAATATTTCACTTCTAAGTATGTTTTGGAAAAGAGAGTTAGCAATCCTTGCCTCATATGGAATATCTGACATGGAGGTGCATGGTAGTTTTGTTTTTTAAAATACTTTTGCTGTAGCCCAAATGGTATACTGCTTTACAATCAAGAACAGAAGTGATAGAGACCAATGAGTTCTAGTACTGTAATTTTATATGATAAGCAAAGTTTGAAACTTCTGTTTCCAATTGGGGGGGGGGGGGGGGGGGGGGGGGCTGTATCATTGGCAAATATAGCAAGCCATTTTATAGACAACTTATCAGATTTGTAGGGGCTATTACAATGCAGGATGACTTTTGGTAATGCGCTCCACCCTCATTTTCTCTTAAAAGGAACATAACCTATTAAAATTGAGTTACTGCACTATTGTCCCAATTGTGGATTCTGTTGCATTTTACTTCTACCCTTCCAACACTTGCCCTGCTTTCAATATGTAGCTAGGTAAACTTTCCTTAAAACAATTACCATGAATACGCAGATATGAATGTAAGGTTATTTAGCATCATTTTAAGCTGTTTGATAATATGCCATGTCTTGTTTGGAAGCTACTGCTACTTGGAAGATGCAAAATTTAACATGCACAGATGCATGCATGCATACTTGTATACATACATACATACTAGACAGATGGACACACATGTATGTGCATGAGCCCTTATACATGTGAGCACTTGTTTTTTTCAATTACTATATAGGAACTGATATTGACTATGTTGGTTTGTCCCTTATTGGATTATGTCATTATTTTATTTTATTATTTGTAACTTGAAGAGCATGTGCTTGAGGCCAACATAATTCTTGTGTCTTGAGGTTGGGAAATGCGATTTATCTGTTTGGTGTTTTTTGCAGTGCTTTGGCAGCATTTTATACTCGCAATTTTGCAGAGAAAGTTCCAGATATAAAGCCTCCTTTACTCCAGGTTGCATAATATACTAATGGTTTGGCATCTTCTCTATATCCCAGTGTAGTCATCAACTCATCATTAAACATAGATAAAATGCTCAAGATTTCTTTAACTGCTTGATGTGAATAAATATCTTCCTCTGACTGCTTGAATATGAGACTGAACAAAATATGCTTAAAAGTTGAGTGAATCCAAGACATTCCTGTCAAAGAAAATTTTGCAGTTTGATATTTCATCTCATCATTCTTGCAAAAACTAGAAATTTTTATATAATAAAGAAGTGATCACCATTTCACGAAGAGCACCCTAGAAATATAACTAGGGAACGCAGGGTATTAAGCGGGTTCCATAATGGAGATGCATATCTGTGGGCTTTCATAGGGAACAATGCAGTGTTTTTACACACAGAAACAAATTTGTGTATATTATTTATGTGTGTCTGAGTATGTGTAGGTAGAAAAGTTGGTAAAAAGTAGTCTATTAACTTTTCCTGTAAGGCATTGTTCTTTATCCAAGTATCTTCACATAAACTAGCAAGGAGGGAAGCAGCATGAATGACTTCTTTTTAGAAGAAAATATATTTCTAACAACTTTTCTCCAAAATTTAGCAAGTTAATGCAGTGCCTATTGTGCCGGTACCGGGCCTCGGACCGGTTGCCCGGCGGCACGGATCAGTACAGGCCTGCGCCTTACCATGCCGAGCCTGTACCGACACAGTAGAAGAAGCGGGAGAGAGGGAGAATGGGAAAGAGCAAAAGAGAGAGAGAAGGGAGAGGCCGGGGACCCACCGCGCGGAGGAGGCGGAGGAGGGGCTCCCCCTTCGGTCCCCTATTTCGAAAGGGGACCGGAGGTGGAGCCCCTCTTCTGCGGCTCTCCGACCTCCGCCGCCTTCGTGCGGCGGCTCTTCGACCTCCACCTTCCTCTCTCTTCCTTCATCTCCCTCTTTTTCCCTCCTCCGCCTCTCTCTTTTCCTCCTTGTCCTCCTTCTCCCTCTCTATCGTCGGTCTCGTTTTCGTTGCCGAAACCATTCTGATCCGCCGCCGGTACACCTCGGGACGCTCCGAACCAGGCGGTTTGGGATGATTCCACCAACCATGGGTCAATGTCTCTCTAGTGATTTTCCTCTTAATTGTGTGAAACATGAGAATCTTAATTGCCACAGGAGAAAAATGTAGTCCCTTACCAACTTGCAATCAAGTCAAGGAAAATTATTTTCAATAAAAGAACTTTCTTAAATACACTAAGTGATTAAATGGATAGAAAACGTAACATTTCTTTAACGAAAGTACTAAACATGAAAATCATAAAAAATATTCACTGTCATCTTAAATCATTTTTTTGCTACACCGGATGACTCATACAATTGTAGTATGAATACATCCAAAAAAGTCAAAATACAATAAGTCACGAAGCGCCAGAGACAACTCTCCCTCGCCAGTCCAAAGAACCCTCAGAGTGATTTGTCACAAAGGAAGCCACCAAGTCCACAACTCCATTAGCTTCCATATAGAGATGCTTTGCTCTGAAGGTGATACTGCCACTAGCCATGCCTCAGATGTCCTGAAGCAGAGGGTGG
Source organism: Phoenix dactylifera (assembly GCF_009389715.1). Lineage (NCBI taxonomy): Eukaryota > Viridiplantae > Streptophyta > Magnoliopsida > Arecales > Arecaceae > Phoenix > Phoenix dactylifera. Next base: position 17,611,393 of record NC_052399.1, on the reverse strand, counting down.
CGTCTCCTGGCGTCCCAGGACGCCTCCGGATCTAACCGATCATTATGGCCAAGTCACCCTAAAATAGGATGGCATTGGCCCGCAGCACATGCCGAGCATGACAAAAATCAACCCAAGCTGCCCTCAGCTTCGCCCCAGAGACTGAGATGCCGAAGACCGAGCTTCCTTCGGCTGCCCCCACTTTAGAGTCCGGGCGTCTGATCACAAAATCCACGCCATCCCTCCTGCCACCATCCAAAACACATCCATTGAAGTAGACCTTGAGGAAGCTCAGGGGTGGGGGCTTTCAGGTGATGTACACCATCCAAGACGCTACACGAACAGAGACAGAGTCCCAGGTGCCCCAAGCTATCAAAAGCCCGCCAGGCGGACCTGCTTGGGTGATCTTCGCAGCCTGCACTTGGACCCTTTCCAAGACGAGCCTTGGCATAGAACTGCTCTCCCTGAATATCCAAGAGTTTCTAGCCAGCCAAATGTGATAAGCAACATAAGTAGCCCTGATGGCCACATGCCGGGTCTGAGGCGTACCGGACCACCTCCTGAGCGCCTAGGTAAAGGAGCCAGACTAGTGCAGAGCCTTCGGCAGGATATCAAAAAGTCTCCACACCCGCACATCTCGATCATATTGAAATAGAATGACTCCTCCACCTTGCACCTAGAACAGGTCGGCGGAATGCTCAACCCGCGCCTGCTTAGGACGGCCCTGGTCGGGAGATGTCCCCAAGTCACCTTAATCTTCTGAATTAAAGGACATATTTCACTTTGTGGCATGAGCAAGCTTTTACTAACAAATAACATTTTGAAAGTCTAAAATAGTTCAGGTCTTTCTCTGATACATTGATTGTTTCAAGGGGGAGAAAATCAAAAACTGTGTTTTTTTTAATTTAAACCAGAAATAAATCTTTATATATTAAAGCTTAACCACACATTAGCTGAAGAGTAAATATATTTATGTTTCTCAATCAGTTTATCTGGTTTAAAATAAAATTATGGTCTTTGTGGGTGTAAAGCGGGGGATGAGGGGTGTTAAGAAATTCTGTTTGATCCTTGATTGAATGTTTTTCCATCTCAAAACTTGACTTTATGAGACACAATGTTTTGGAAAATGATGGTGGGATTGGCTTTAGAAAAAAATAATGGGTTTGGTACCTCCTTCCTTTTTTCTAGTGAACCAATTTCCAGTTTATATATATATATATATATATATATATATATATAATACTGCTGCATATTGTAGTATGCTGGCCTGTCACAATTTGATGCATGCTGATATACTATAATATAGAGCTACATTATCATACTAGATTAATACACATGACTTATGCCCTACAGGATGTATTTTTTATTCGTCATGTTTGTGAGTGTGGTGCTGGTAATTTTGCAGCATGAATCTATAGCATGTAGTCCATGCCATGTCATGATCCTTTGGTTTGTTATCTACTTTGTTTCCTAATTTTCTTTTAAGCATATTGTCTTAGTTAAAGAGTTCATTGCATATATATGACAAAGGAGGGTTTCAACCTGTTAATTCTTTGCATTTCTTTCTCTATCTCTTTCCTCTTCTTTTTTAAGTTTGTTGCCTCTCTTGTGGGACTCAAGTGACAGTTTAATATGTACTTCTCTTCATCAATCAATGTGCAATAACAGACACTTAATTAACAATTTCCTGCTTTCTCTTTGATCTTTCTAATGAAAATGTCACTTTTGTTACAGAAAATGTTCTTAAAAGGTGCCAGTTTTTTCTCTTTTCCTGTTGAGCTTAGTTTACCAAGCCATATGAGTTCTTGCCAATGCTCAGTTTTTCTGGTGTTTGCCTTTTCTTTTCTTTTATTTTTTTCATTTTCAACATTTATGATCAGCTAGGCTTTAAACATCATCGCTTAAACAATCAGAATCTAGACTTGTATTCTTGAAACCTTGTCAGCTCAATTTTTATCTGGGGCTAGAACTAATTTGGCTTACGATATGTGCAGCTCTTAGTGAGTTTTTGGCAAGATCCTAATGAGCATGTACGCATGGCTGCACGCTCTTTATTCCATTGTGCAGCCCCACGTGCCATTCCACATCCTCTTCGCAGTCAGAAAACCATATCTCCTGAAGCTCCTTCAAGTCCTTTAGATGTTACAGAGGAGAATGTTCTTTCAAATATTGGTGATATATCTTTAAGTACCTACACAGGCTCAGATAAGTCCGGTAACAACCTTGGCAGTGCTGATTTTGAAACATCCAGCATAGGTTCCTGGATGGAATCATTCGAGATTCAAGAGTGGACTTCATGGGTTGGGGGGACAAGCCAAGATGCGATGGCCTCAAATATCGTTGTTGCAGCAGCATTAGTGGTTTGGTACCCTAGCATAGTAAAGGATATACTTGCCAAGCAGGTTGTGAACCAACTAATTAAGTTGGTAATGTCCATGAATGACCTATACAGCTCAACTGCAGCAGAGCTTCTAGCAGAGGGTATGGATAGCACATGGAAAGTATGCTTAGGCCCTGAAATTTCTCATCTTATTGGAGATATTTTTTTCCAGATTGAATGTCTTGGTGGCACACCGAATGGTAATGTGATACAAAATCCAGCAGTAGCTGTTACTATTCGGGAGGCTTTGGTTGGGACTCTTCTGCCTAGTTTAGCAGTGGCTGATGTTTTAGGATTTCTAAATGTAATAGAAGGCCAGATCTGGGCTACTTCCTCTGATTCATCTGTTCATCTTGTATCACTCAAAACTCTTATCAGAGTAGTCCGTGGCTCTCCAAAGCCTTTAGCTCCATATCTTGATAAGGTTTGTATTACCACTGGCTCGATACAATGAATAAAAGAGTTGTTCTTGTGATTTCCTTCTTACATATATTTACAGTTTAACATCAGTACTGATGACGATGGCTTTTAGTTTCTATGTTTCTCTTCATATGCTTGTTTATTGTCACGTCTCGGACGTTAACTTTGTCCACTTACCTACATAAAAAATCATACTACAATTTGCTTGCTGGTGGGCTATTAGTTCTGATGCATATTACAGTGTTATTACAAAATCATTAGTTGGTTCTCACTTCTACAATCTAGTGGTTTCTTGCTAATGTGATATGTATAGTGCCACCTAGACATTTTATTTTTTGTTTTTGTGTTCTCAAAAAAGAAAAGTTTTCTTATCATGTCAAACACTTGGACACTTAATAAAATTCCTTGACACCTTAAATCATACAATTATGATGCTGTCACCAGTATATGTCAACTTTTGGCATTCTATATAAACATTGCGAAGCCTAATAGAACATTTAGCCTTTGTTTCATCAGTGCTATAAACTTATGGAGCAATTTCTCCAATTAATGATTAATTATCTAAAATCATCCATATATTTCTTCACAAGTAGTTTTAAGATAAAGACAGCTTTTGTCCTAAATTCCTTGAAAGTACCTGTATCAGATTCTTCTGGATGCTGGAACACTTGACACCTGGATAACTGTATCATGTGTTTACCTGAATAACACTGGACACAAAAGGAGAATACAGACCTTTTGACCACCATTCTAACCTGTAATTTTTTACATGGTATCATGAGTCACATCTGGAGGGTGTATACACATGGTCAGAGTTCTGTACATGGGAAACATTCAAGTTTGCATGGTGCACTTTATGAATTTTATGTCTCTTCGTCTCCCTTCTATTATATGGATCAAAAACCCTGCTGACAAATTGCAGATTTTGCAGGTTGTAAGCTATGTTTTACAGACCATGGACCCTAGCAACTTAGTGATGCGCAAGGTTTGCCTTCACACCTCAATGCTTGCTTTAAGGGAAATTGCACGTGTATTTCCTATGATTGCTCTGAATGGGAGAGCAACACGTTTGGCTGTTGGAGATGCTATTGGAGATATTCACAGTGCTACTATTTGTGTATATGATGTGGAAAGGTATGTTGAAAAATAAATGACAAATAAGATGTAATAATCTACACAGTGTAAGGTTGTTAGTTGTTCAGAAGCAAATTGGCAATCTAATCCAAGACCCTCTACTAGTTAATCAACTTTATGATAATATATGAGCGTATGGTGGCTTCTTTAGAATGATACTGTAACAGTTCTAAACCTGGCCATTTTACATCTATCTTCACTCTTTTCAAGTTTAGAGGAACTTAGAAGGTTGAGCACTAACTTCATGAGCTTAAACTGTGTAAGGCATATCACTAGTCCCCTGCTTAACAGTTGCCCTTTTGGGTTTCATGGTAGGTCTTCTCTTGCCTAAAATTGTCTTGCCAGAGGGTTGAGTCACATTTTTCTGTTGGATATGAATATTCACAATCTTTAATAGATGTTACCTTGATCCATAAAACTGACACAACAATCGGGCCTTTGGTTTAAAGATTGTAAAAGTAGGTTCTGAAATTTCCTTATAGAGAATAACAAACCATATTGAGTTAAAAGGAAAGGCCTTTAAGTAAATTGACTCTACATGATTGTCCTCTTGAGTTAATATCTTGTATCAGATAAAGGGGAATGCTCTCTCTCTTTCTCTCTCTCTCTCTCTCTCTCTCTCTCTCTCTCTCTCTCTCTCTCTCTCTCTCTGTGTGTGTGTGTATCGGGTCCATGCATTTGTTAGCTTCCTTTGTTTATAAAATTGCCCTGTTTGATAGTTCAACAGGATTCAGCTGATGGTTCTTATTCTGCTAAAAATTTGAGGCTTGATATCTTATCTGAGACATTAGAATCTTTGTTAATGGTTGAATAGATGTGAGGATTCCATAGTGTATAACAATGTAAAATGCTACAGATTGAAAATTGGAGCTTAATTTGCACAAGTTTTGGGATGTTAGCATACATCATGTTTGATCTTTCGCTTGGTGTTTATGCAGTCTAATAAATACCTGATTTCAACTTTGACATTACACTCTTTCACAGTTTGCTTTCTCTTGTTGATATAATTATGTTTTTGTTTTCTTGTAGTGTGACAAAAATAAAGATTCTGGATGCAAGTGGACCTCCAGGTCTTCCAATTTTGCTTGAAGGAGCTTCAAATTCAAGGATCAGTACAGCAATAACAGCTTTGAGTTTCTCGCCAGATGGAGAGGTTGAGTATCCTAGACATTTTGCATTTAAAGAACCTATGTTTGCAAATGTGTATCCAGTATCCTGATATTTGGGTTGCGTTGGGTTCTTTTGTACATGATGTGTCTGCTGGTTCATGTCTTATGCATTGGCATTTTTGGTAGCATGACAGTCTTCATTTTAGCTCCTGTTTAATGATCATTTCCATTGTTTACTAAATGGAATGTCATACCTTCCTTTTTAATATTTTGAGTATATTGGTGGGAATGCTACTAATTAGAATTAGGTGGAGTCAATATGCTTGGAAACACCTCGCAAGGTTGAAACCCAGAATCTCCTTCCAAAAAAATAAAGGTGGACTGCAACTGCTGGGCTAAAATACAGTTTGTCATACTATATTATGTTTAGAAGTTGTTTATGATGCTATAAGGCATATTGATGCTAATTATTTTTCTAGAATATTTTAAATGATATCTTCAAACATGACTATTAACTTTGCTTTGCATCTGTTGTTACATAAATCTCCATGATGGCGTTGTCCTGAAATTGCACACTTTTCTTATTTTTTCAAGGACATGCTTCAGTTGTCAAGTTGTAGTTCCAGTTTCCTAATAAATGGTTTACTTCAATAAAATACGCAAAACATCACCACACACAAACACACAGAAATTCACTACACTGTTGTATTCTGGTAGCCAAATAAACTGCAAGCATCAGTTCCTACATTTGATACAGGTTTTAGGTTTGACAACATTAATATTTGAAAGCATAACCCTGTAATTTTTTTCAGCAAATCGAACAGTTGAAGAGTTGTATAGGCCCATACCATGTAATCAAGAATGCTCATTCTTGCATGTATTCTAACAAGGTCTCTCCTGAAATAGGGGCTCGTTGCTTTCTCTGAGAATGGACTGATGATTAGATGGTGGTCTCTTGGAACGGCCTGGTGGGAGAAGCTCAGCAGAAGTCTTGTTCCTGTCCAATGCACTAAACTCATTTTTGTTCCTCCATGGGAAGGATTTTCACCTAATTCTTCTCGATCAAGTATAATGGCAAACATAATAGGGCACACTAAAGGGGTCAATGCTCAGGTAGCTGATGCACTTAAGACATTTTTATATTACGAGTGTCTGTTACTTTCTTATACCTGCTTAATGGATGTTTTAGTGACATCTTCAAGTGGTAATTTTCCATTAAAATGCATCAATAAGTCAATTATTTATTTGTTTTTGTTTGAGGAAAACTGTTATTGATTGATTAGTTGATTTTCTACACCAATCTACTGCATTCCTTGATTCTGTCACTGTTCTCCTTTATATTGGATTTTCAAGCATCTTTGCCCGGAATTTCTCCCCTGACTTGTTTTCCCTTGTTTTTTAATGATCTTTTGCTAGCAAATTGCATTTTACATCAGATAAACAAGACGACATAAATGTTTATTCTTTTTACTAGGTCATGTTTTCTTACAAACCATTTTAAAAGATGTGTCCCAATACTTGATTCTTTTCAGTACAGGAGCATTCATTTTATATATCTTCTCTTGACATTCTAAATGGCACAAAGTGGAATATGCAGCTATGCAACCCAGTGGATTCTAGGCAGGCTGATGTCACCTGAAGGACCTGATATCAAAATTTAACTCGAGGTTTCTTGACGAAGGTGGTGACAACTGTAGTTGAGGGTCATTCTTATGACAAATTTTATTTATGTTCTTCGGCAAATGTTACTAGTAACCTTACAAAATTTCTCATCCTTGAAGGTGAAAAGAACCTACATTTGGTGTTCCCTTGATCTCTACTATTTATCTTTAGAAAGCCTTCTTATCCTTTTATATGCCTAGACTACTGATTTGGAAACCAGGTGTCACAATTTCTGAATCTTCTAAGTCTAGCCCCAGTACATCCATGAGACAAAAGAAATCTATTCTTTTCTCTTTGCCTACTTAGAATTTAATCCATGCCAATGTTTTAAGCCTTGGGTATAGCGCCCTGTATTAGTACCTTACTGGTATGGTAAAGTGCATCACATCCCTCTACTGGCACATGGTATGCTGTTGAAGTCAGTACAGCACGTCAGTATGGAGACACATTGAGCCCCCATATTATAGTGGTACCGAACTAAGCCGACACAGTACACCCTGTATTTGCTGGTGAGGAATGGCACTCTAGAATCTTGATCTACACTTCCTCCTCTTACTTGGAGTTCTCAAGAAGAGAGAATGAAGGCCTTTTATTGGCATTGCACCTCCAGCTACCCCTTTCTTCCCACAACTTTCAAGTCATTCTCCATTAAGTTTTGTCACCCAAATGGCACATGCAATTAGCATTGGACCAGTATGTTCTAATTGTCTTCCCCTCACACATTTCCTACACCGTGGTATTTTAAAGATGTCCTCCAAATCCAAATAGGCTCCTTTCAAGGGAAAATCCTCAGATCTTTTCTTTTGGCGATTACTTTAAAATTATTGGTGATTTAATCAAGGGCTGCAAGTGTACCTTAAGTTCTGAGTGGCTGGACTCGATGATAGTATCCCTTCTCCTTATGCATTCTGTTGCATTTTTCCCATTCAGCTCCTGAAAACTGTCTTATCCTATCCTAATTGATCTGTACATTTTTTAAATAGAAAATGGATTTATCCAATTCTCTCTCATGAAAAGTTTTTTTTTTAATAGAAATCAATGAAGAAATGCGCTTTGAGTTAATAATTTTTTGTCCTACATGCTGATATGCTTGCTCTATATTCAAAGTGAAATATAAACTGACACAGTTCTGGCCATAAAGGATGTTTACGACTTTGTAATCATGATTCCAAACTTGAGTTCCTGCTGAAAATGTATATTGATGACTTTGTGCCCGAAATGGAAAATTTGAAAGCAAAGATAATATATGACACTAGCAGGTATATCAGACTTATCAGTGTTTGAACATTAATTACTACATCTTTTGGGATATCTTCAAGTTCTTCCTACGTATTTTTTTTTAGCATGTCATCCTTGGTTCTTGCAGCATTTCTAGAAGTAGAAGCATAATATGCTTGGTGTAGTGCCATTGGATCCTTGACTTTGCCTGAGTCGCTGTTGAAGAAAATTCTTTGATTGCTTATAACCAGATTTTTCTTAAAGAAAAGCATTTTGTATTAAAATAAAGAATCATGAAATTACTTCATAGCAAATAGTGAAGACTTGTAGCCTCTTGTGCTTGTCATGCTGTATAATGTGCTGTTAGATGCATAGGTGAATGCTGCCTAAACATAATGCGAACCACACAACTAGCCTCCTCTTAATGAGGGCCCTTCAGCCGATGCATGTAGGATCCATGTATATTCCCTCTGGAATCTCACGTTCACTGCTGCCCTTACTTTGTTAACTCAGTTCAGCATTTAGAAGATTAAACAATGAAGAGATCTTTTTCCGCCCCAGTTTGAAGCACCACGTATGGTTTTCATCTCTGCAGGATAGGGCAATGGAGCTGGATGAGGCAGACAGTCTGAAGCTGCTCATTCACAACCTTGATCTCTCTTATCGGCTTCAATGGATTGGTGGGAGGGGTGTTAAACTTACTCGGCATGGTCAAGACTTGGGCACATTTCAATTGTGATCAAAATTCATTTCTACAGTTGGTATTTACTGCCTTCTGGTTGATGGTCGTTGCAGCGAGCACATACTTTAGAAGATCCGTAAGTTGGAAAAAGAAGAGAGCGCCTTTTTCAAGGCGACCGTGAAAGTTATCCTTGTGAGAGGTTGGTGATGCTGGTCAAAAGCATGAGGTAGGGCTTGTACAGAGACATTCTCGTGCTATTACATTTGTCGTTCTGCTGTGTCTATTGCCTGAAAACCATATCCTTGTGCAAATATTCTTAATATAAGATCTCAGAATTCTTCATATGAGATCTGGATCAATTCTCCAGTTAAATAATCCGAACAACAGTTCTGAACAGAGCGAAGGGCCCTCATTTTAACCGGATGCCGAAAATCTTAAGTTTGCATGGAAATATGATGACAACCGGTTGGGATTATTGGGGGCATTTGGTAACCCCAACAGGATCACCACGGTGATTTAAGATTCCTGGTGATCCGAATGCTGGGGTGATTTGATCTCCGGTAATTTAAGATCAATATGTTTGGTAGGCCATGATCCAGTGATTAAAAATTTTCGGATATTTATGAGTAACTTGTTTGGTATGGTACGGAGATGCAAGATCATTGACTACATAATACCACAAATATTCTGAATATATCTTAGATGGATTTTTTATATATTTTTAATTCTCATGAATTAAAAATGTAAGTTAATATACTAATTTCTATAATAACTTCATAATTTTGTCACATATTCTACTTTTAGTAGTTCTTATCATATATTTATTAATCATATAAAATATATTATAATAAAATATTAATATATTTATCAATATATTAATTATTAATATATTCTATAAAAATATATTTTTTACTCCTATAAATTATTAATCTTATAAAAATATGTTATTTTTCATATAGAATAATATTTTTATTTATAATTATAATAGATTTTTTAATACTAATAATTATTTTGATGAAAAAATAAGGTAAATAGGAGTAATATAGTAATATATTAAATATTTTCATTATATAAATATAAAATATAATAATATATTTCTACTAGAATTTAAAATTATCCTTCAATAATAATATGATTAGTAATATATTATAATATAATGTATATCATTAATATAATATATAATATCAACATAATATATATATATATATATATATATATATATATATTGATGGTATTGATATATCAATTTTTCTGCTAACTTGAGGGGTATTTTTATCTTTAACTTTCAACCCAGGATCACTGCCCTGGGGTGATCTTGGATTCTCGACCTCAAGGACGGATATCCCATCACCGAGTTGGGAGGTAAATTGAGGAGTGGAGGTGATTTAAGATCACCGCTACATAGGATTACCGTGGTGCAACCAAACGCAGTGATCTCATCACCTCCATCCACATCACTCTTAATCTTAGGACGATCACTCCATACCAAACGCCCCCATTGTGGCATTTGCTGGGTAGGGAAAAATTATATGCCATTATGTTAAGAGGATAAATATGTCATTCTCCAAAGCCTTGTTTACTCCAGGGAAGGAGAGCATTTTGCAGGTTTTCTTTTTGGAGGGGAAATTGGGAAAAAGTATGACATTTTAAAAATTGTTGTTTAGATTTAAAAAAAGTAAGAAATTCTAAGACGTAGGACTCCTAAGCCAGAGCTCTCCTAAATAAAATGGCATGATTATAAACTAAGTAGGGCATATAGAAATTTTTTAATCTTTGTGGCACCGCTACTTCGAGAAGCCTTGGAGAGGAGAAAACAACAGAAGGGGGCAGTAAGTGCGGAACCATGGATCGCAACTTTTGTTTCAAGCAATAACCGGAGAGCAAAATAAATTGATCAGGAGAATTCTTTCTACAATTGCAATTTCTCCCACGCCTGCATGGGATTACTGTCTATATTATCATACCATGTGATCAGCCCTTTGTGCCCTTAGCAATGGGCATTCTCTTAAAAATATTTTTGAATATATTATTTTGTCAAATTAGATGATGACATTACGTCTGCAATTTCTTTTCTGACCTTTTCATCTATTGAGGATTAAAATTAAAAAAAAAGTAAGGAGGTTACAGAAGAAAATTAAGTTCAAAAAAGAGGTCCTTTTTCCAATTATAAGGAAGTCTATTTATCAGTTTGTGTTGTATATTTAGACATTGCTAGATGGTTATGATAGATTTATAGCCATCCAAGCTATGCTTAACAAGCGTATTATCAATCGATCTACTAGGAATATTTTGGGATAAAGACAACTCTTATGCTAATTATACTTGTCGTATGGTTTTCAGTTTATAGAACTTTATTATTATCACAATCTACATAACATGTTTTCATCTTTATGAAGCTTGAAAATATGAATTGAAATAATATTTTTATCAAACTTAATAATATTTTCACCTTTAACCGGGTATCATCCAGTAAACCTCTGATAAAACCCACATTCACAGTATTTGGTAAATGTTCCTCCCATCAGAGATGTAATAAAATAACCAATAATTTCTCTTTATGATACACGTGCTTTGACTAGTAGTAACATAACAAAAAATATAAATTGTTGCTTTTCGTAGCGCCGTGAATCTTTGCCCGTGTGTACGCATCTCGTAACGTGTCAAAATTTTCCATGTAAGTAGCCGATTCCAAATCAAGCTGGATCTCCCCGTCTCCCCGGCCCCAGTATCTCTCTATCAAAAAATCCCCCTTGTCTGCGGCGCCGAGGAGGATTGAGGAAGGAGAGGAAGTGCAAACCAAAAAGAAAAGGATGCTGCGGCAGGTGGCGAGGCGGCTGATGAGCAACATGCCGGAGAACACGGTGTATGGCGGGCCGAAGCCGCAGAGCCCGAACCGGCGGGTGACGGTGACCCACCTCCGGCAGAAGCACCAGCGCGGTGAGCCCATCACCATGGTCACCGCCTACGACTACCCCTCCGCCGTCCACATCGACTCCGCTGGCATCGACGTCTGCCTCGTCGGCGACTCCGCCGCCATGGTCGTCCACGGCCACGACACCACCCTCCCCGTCTCCCTTGATCAGATGCTTGTCCACTGCCGCGCAGTCGCCCGCGGCGCCTCCCGCCCGCTCCTCGTCGGCGACCTGCCCTTCGGCTCCTATGAGTCCTCCCCCTCCCAGGTCTTTACCCCTCTATCTCTCACTACAAAAAAAAAAACTTTTTTTAAAAAAATCTCGTTTCTTGTTAATGATTCTTGGATCGATGGCAGGGCAGGCGGTGGACACGGCGGTGAGGTTTCTCAAGGAAGGTGGGATGGACGCCATCAAGCTGGAAGGGGGCGCCCCCTCTAGAATCACGGCGGCCAAGGCGATCGTCGAGGCCGGGATTGCGGTCATGGGGCACGTTGGTCTAACTCCACAGGCCATCAGCGTGCTCGGCGGCTTCAGGCCCCAGGGCAAGACGGTCACCAGTGCTGTCAAGGTCTCTCCTTTTCGCCACCTGGATGGTGATTTTGAATGGTATATCTTCGCTGGCTTTCATAGGTAACTGGAAAGCTCTGGTGCAGGTTGTGGAGACTGCGCTCGCCTTGCAGGAGGCTGGATGCTTTTCGATTGTCTTGGAGTGCGTGCCGGCACCGGTGGCAGCTGCAGCTAGTTCTTCCCTCCAAATTCCAACCATTGGCATTGGGGCCGGGCCGTTCTGCAGTGGTCAGGTTTGTTCATCCCCAGCTGGCCCCAAGTTTCTCCGCTGAACTGCTGTAGGAAATCCATTTAATTTCGTTTTGCATGTAACAAAACATTAAGCAAAAGAAGATCAACTGCATCTGGAATCACTACTGGAGAAGCATCTATCCTTTATGTCTCTTCGACATTAGACAAGGCCAAGAGAATCTAAAATTGTTATGATTGGAGGGCTGTTACACATTTATAGATATTGTTAACATTAGGATGTGTAGAATCCAGTGGCTGTGTCCTGATATGTTCTTTTGCATTTGATTTGGGAAGCAAGTATAAATTCTTTAAATTGCTTGTAGAATAGCTTGATCTGACTTGCCTAATCATTTGCTGAATGAAAAAGGCAATTATACTTTATAATTAGTTGTGGAGATAGGGAGTAAATGATTGCTAGTTCCATTTGATTTTTTCCCGATTATCTAAGAGATTCTAAATTTGTATTTCCTGGGAGTCAAAGATTGCGTCATTTATTTGACCATGGGCAAAGAGAATGTTAGAATGAGGAATTATATTATGATTTAGTCAGAACAATTTGTCCGCTTGATGCCACTCCACCGCCTTTTTTTATTTATAAGTAGTTGGTTGATACCACATTGTCTTATCAACAACTTCCGTTATCTAAATTTATTTAAGTATGGAAAGGAGGATAGCAAGGAAATGCCCAGGAGAAGTGCAGCCTGGTGGAGGCCAAGAAAATGGGAGATGTACTACAAGTGCCATTTGATCATTGTATGAAGAACAATTATTGTAAGACCACTATGGTTGACAATGGTACATAGCTTATAGCACTTGATTAGAAATGGTAATGCTGACCAGTTGCAATATTTGTTGGATTATTACTTGGTAAATTTAGTATAATACATAACTAGAAATGATATGCTAGGGGACATGAAAGGGTTCCGACATTACCAAGGAGTTTGCATGTTAATTTTGTCATTTGTGATGTATGATAGATATGTGCACGTAGTTCTAGCATAGAAGGGTCTTCAGGAATAGAAAGAATGGCCAATCTGTTGTTGGATTGCTTAGTGGTGTATTTATAGATGAGGGTAGAATGCACAATGTGTTGCTTGTGGCAATTTGTTTGTAGCATAATAGGAATATTGTACTCGAATGGTGAATTATGTTTCTTGAGGTTGGTTACTGGCAATCTTAATTTCCCTAACTCTTTAAATAGATTCGTTTGATATGGTAAGATTTATGTGTAAGAAACACCATCTTTAGCGTGGAGTATGAGATGATCATGGTGCAAAACATTTCAGAATTTCAGGCAAGTAAATTGTAAGCTTCGGCTTCCTAGAGCATGGTGAACCAAACTTGATCTGATTCAAGTGATGTAATTGCTGGAGAAAGAGTAACCAAGAAGCCAGTGAAATTTAACTACTTTGGCAGTTGCTAATATATTTGGAAATAACTAACATGAGTGATATAATTGCAGGGATAAACAAACTGAAAAGCAAAACATGGCTGCATGAAATTTAGGATGAAATGAACAAGATGGAAAAATGGAGAAATATAAAAGGCAAAAATGATGAAATATAAAAGAACGTGTTATTATGTATAAGAGGGGGAATGGTCCTAGCTGCAAAACCAAAAATCTTAAAAGATGCAAGAGGTAGATAGGAGTTATAATAAAATGTCTAATAAGGCACTCCTAGTCCAAAAACCACTATACCTTAGATGTTTTTGTGTCATAAGGAGGGACTCATTATTGTAGGATCTGAAGCTCTTTCTTGCTGCCTGTTTTGTGAAGAAAGAATTTTCTTGTAGTCATATGTTAGATTTCAAATCTATAGTGGTGGAGTACTGCAATTGATAAGCTGAATATGTAGACTAGAAAAGTTACCTTTATAAGGAATTTAGTAAGGCCAGGGAAACTAAAGACTATGCTTAAATTTAAGGCGATGACATTCAACCTTTTGAGACTCTTACCAAAGAATGATGTTGTCAGGTAGACCTAAAACACTGATGGTTTTCGTGATCAGAATATATTATTAGAACCCTTGGATCTATATTGAGGGAATCAGTTGATAACAATTGATAGCTCTGTAGAATTTGTGATTCAAAGATTTGTTAGTCTTCATAGGCCAGGCTAGGACAAAAAGTTATTGAGGGGTCATTCGGTTAGGCTTCTGGGCCACTTTCTGATCACATCACTCATTTTTCTTTGTCGGGTATGACTCCATTTTTTTTTCTGCTTTATTTACTTTCATGAGAAGTACACTGATCTTTAAAAATGAACAAATCTCTTAAATTTTCTTTTTTCTTATGGTTATTGCACCCTTATTGCTTGTGTTGTGTCTTAGTTAGTTCAATCATTAGTCTGCTGTTTTGTGCTAAGTTTTAGCACGTATTTTTAATTTGGAGAATGGCAGCTCACTTCTTGTTGGTTTCTTACAGCTACCATGCGCTATATGAGTGACAGCTGAAACTCTTCTTAATTCTGTTGGATGCATGGAGAAAAATTATTAAAAACAGAAAACCTGGCAATTTGTTATTTGTATTCATGTACCAGAGTTGGGAAGTACAACCCTGCTGCCATATCCGCTACTAGTTTCTCTAAAAAGAAAAGCTATCTTGGTATTATGAGATGTGGAATCAGGTGAAAGAATTAGGGTAAAGGACTAGAGGACTTCAACTGTAGATGAAGGTTGTGGGGAAGGATTTGGAAAGGTTGTGTTGACAAGGAAATTGAAGATGTCTATGATCTCATTTAATGACATAACTGAAATTTACAATTTACTATTTTACTGCAGACCATAATAGTGAAAACATTTTGGTTCATAGTCTTTCTAATGCAGAAACCTAACCTTGTTTTAAAAATATTTTTTGGTTGTATTTTTTAATACTGAAGAAATTCTCCTCCTCGTCCTCCTCCTGCTCCTCCTTCGGCTGAGCTTTAAGAACATATTTTTAATGTCATATTTACGTCAATTAATGTCCATTCCATACAGGTGCTAGTTTACCATGACTTGCTGGGCATGTTACAACACCCTCATCATGCTAAGGTTAGTGCTAGACAGTATTCTTGTTCTTCACAATCCAAAAGGATCTTTAAATGTGCACATTTGTTCTTAACCATCTGGCAGGTTACTCCTAAATTCTGCAAACAATTTGGGCATGTGGGGGATGCCATCAACAAGGCTCTATCAGAGTACAAACAAGAAGTGGAAAACCGATCATTTCCAGGTGCAGCTTACACGCCATACAGAATAAGTGCAACTGATGTTGATGGGTTTCTGTACGAGCTACAAAAGATGGGCTTGAATGAAGCTGCCACAGCAGCTGCTGCTGCTGCTGAGAATGTTGAGACAGCTGGGAGACCTTCGAAAGACACATGCTGAGTGTGGATTTTGCTTTCAACAGCCAGGTCTCTCTGATAGTTTTATCTTATGTTTCTATTTTCTTTTTCCTCGTAAGGATGGTTTAGCAAACATTTTTTTTCCAAGAAAAAGCTGCCCCTTGCAGAATGGAAATGGATATGGATCTTTTTGCTAAAATGTTTTTTATTTTCACACTACAAGATGTTTCTTCGCTTAAATTTATATCTGGCCCAAACATGTTTCTCTTACTCTCAATAAGTACAGGAGTGTGGTTCTAGAGCTTGTCATATATATGCTTTGTTTTGGTGTTTTTCCAGGGGGTAGGAAATCGAAGCAGGTGCATGTATTTATTTTTGGAGCTCTTTGATTATAGTCTAGAAAACATATCAAGTTCTATTCACACATCTTTTTTATGGCTTGCAGGATATTTTTTTCTTTTTCCCGAAATAATTTTAGTGACTAATCTGCCATCTCTATTCACACATCTTTTCTATGGCTTGCAGGATATTTTTTTCTTTTTCCCGAAATAATTTTAGTGACTAATCTGCCATCTCTATTCTCACATCTTTTCTATGGCATGCAGGATTTTTTTTTCTTTTTCCCGAAAAAAATTTAGTTACTTGAAGTAAAATTGAGGTTGTTAGAAGATTTGGTTATGAGATAGAGGCAGCAACCAGCTTTAAGACATGATGGAAGGTAGGAGGGTCTTATAAGTGTGCGACTAATGTAACTTGTCAAGCCTACTTCCTCACCTTGTAGTTCCTTTCTCTCCTTTCTTTTTCTATTGTTTTGATGCTCATTGGTATACTAGTTGTATTACACTTCTTTAATGCCTTCACTGCCTGCTCATCTTTTCACAATATCCTCTGTTTGTTCATTCTGTTTCACTAATCAAGATGGTCGCTGAGGCGGAAATCCTGCCCCTTCATTTTCTTCTCCACTCTTTTAAGAACAATCTGGCTTCAACATCATCTCTATTGTGGGCTAGCTTGATGCCAAAATTTCTCAAGGATGAACCTTGTGTTCTATTGGATAGAGATGGGTGTCTGGCTCATCTTCATGCCCTAGGGGTTCGGTGATTTTCATGAGTTACTCTGCAATTTTGCCATATAGATGAGGCATCAGTGTTGATGCCATAACAGGGACTTGGTTCAAAGTGCGACTTGATGTCATCATAAAAATTATTTTTTTTTTTAATTTTTCTCATAATTGTTGATATAGCTAACTCAATATTCTTGATGTTAGCTGTCAAATTCTTCGAATATTTTACACATGGTTAGGTAGGACTTGCTTTTATTAGATTTTGGTGTCATAAATAGTGTGCTAGAATAAAAAACTGGTATTGGAGACATACAATTTGGATGAATGAGGGTAATGAAGAATCCTTGAAATCATTGTTCATCATTCACCAACAATGGAAATCACTAATGAAACAAAGCAGGTGAATGAAGGATCTCTGATTGTGTTACTTCAGTTATTCTAGTGATAATCTGTTTGCTGAAGGAAAAAATCTCCTTTCTGCAGAAGCACATACAATACCAATAGAATGACTGCTTCTTGTGGTGATTATCGTAGGATGTTGCTGGGACATGAAGTTGTGAGTTACTTGCAATCCCTGGACACAAGCTACAAATGATTTTTTTTTATATAGTGTACCGGATTGAAACATTGAAACTTTGCGTTGTTTTCCATGAAAGCTTGTTACTGGTGATGCACATGGTGTTAGATATTTAGGAGGATAAGACAGACAGTACCAGTTTCTTAAAGATTAGGCAGTAGGTTCTTGGCAGTTATATCTTCTTTAGGATTAGCTGGAGAAGGGGATAGCCTGAGAGAATTGGAAGGATGCTGGCTATTTTGGCATCTACAAATCCAAAGCATTTGGGACCAAAGATGATCATGCCGGCTATATTCTTCAGAAGGATGTTGGACGTTCTTCTATAGAGCTCAAAGATGATCATGTTCCTCCCACTTAACAGTTCAGATCAGTTAAATCTTAAGTTGGGATACTTAAGAGAGTCGCAAAGCTAATGAAGCAGCTTCTACCCATAGAATCCTGCATCGTTGGCTGCACACTACAAAGAGTCCTCGTTATGATTTGTTGGGCTGTTGCTATAGAATAGATGAGATTATGAAAAGTTTTGGACAATACAAAGTTTGTCGACACTGTGTGTGGACATATTCTCACAGGACATCTGATTTAAGTTTAGGCAGCCGATGCAACCTTAAATACTCTCTCTAAGCCTTCTAATCTCTATCAGCCTGTTTATCTTGGTATATTTAGTTGTCAAAACCTATAAATTTTGCTTGCGAATGTTCTAAATTCCTGATCAACTTAGTGAAATAAATGCATATTCTCTTACTCTATCTCTTAGGTAATCTATTCTGTTTTGAGATTTGTTGAAGTTCCTATTTATCCAATTGCTTTTTGACGCTCTGCAATATTCTTTCTTTAATTGTGAGCCTTCTCCAAATTTTTGCCGACTGTTTTGCCTATAAAACGCGCGGTCATGTTGCATCTCCATATATTGACATAATTGATGCTCTTGTGGACGGACCTCTTCATCCACCTCCAATGGAAGTCCATGTAACTTCCTGTCATTGATGCTTGAGTTGACTATCTTTGTTGTCAGTCAAAAAAATTATGGTCCATATAATCTTCGTTGCTTGACTTGAAGAGGTTCTTGTCAGCCTAGATTCTGTCGATCAAGTTCTTACCCGCCATATTACTACTTTCTGCAGTTTTTCTACAAAAGGGGAGTATTAGTTGAACAACGATGTGCTTAAAACTGAGAGGAAGAAATAGCTTAGGTTCATGAATCTGAAGATCCAACTGTGATGACACAAGTTGGGAGACAATGCTTTGATGGATGTTTATGATTACATTCAAACTTCCACGGAAGGTCTTGCTCTCAGTAAGATATGCGATATCTGGGACAGGGACAACCGGAATTCTCACGAGTGAGTTGGTCCATTGACACTTAAAAACTTTGGTTTCTTGATCCATGTCAAATAGGTCCAAAATTGTCTTGTTTACAAGTCATATAAGATCATTCGCTTCATTGCCACCCTGTGTTTGGCGACTCGCATGCCTTTTTTTTCTCTCACTTTTTTTCGCTTTCTAAGATATTCAAAATATGAAATCGACATCATATAACGTAGGGGAAGGAAGTATGTCCAGAAGACAACGCAAGGTTTTGTAACCGGAAATGAACAGATTAATTAAAATTCTTTTATCTAGCATTGACAGCTAGAGGAGTGGCCGACATCAAAGATACAGCCAATAACTTGAGATGCCAACGGGGCACTCAAGTTTTGAAGTCTAAGCCTTTGACTTTGAGGAGAATGGGTCAAATGGGATGGAGCAAATTGTCAACTGTCAAATCAATAACGTCTGGCAGTTGGGCGAATGCAATTCCTTGTCTGCATCTGATTCTTTTCGCTTTCCCCTTCCTGATATCGGCCTGGTCAAGCCAAGTTGAGTATTTTGCTTTCTTGAGGAGAAGATTAGATGAGCTTTCCCTTGTAAAGGCAAGCAAGAGAATCACGTAATCATCTGAAACTCCTACATGCATCATATTAGTTTATACGAGCTATGAGCACACTGATATAGAGGAATCTCTAGTAGATGCACGGCTGGCCAGTAACAAGGCGGGGGCCAACTACACCTGCTTCATTCCCTACCTCATTGTTGGCACATCAACTTAGAAGCTCTTCTCATCCTGCATTTTGGTAATGTGGCTTCATAAAACAAGTTTCTGCAGTGCGTAGTATGTGTAGATGCTCTTTGCCTCCTCATGGCATGCATTCATGTAATAGTTGATTACCTAGTTGTGCATCCAACTCGCATATGGTTATGGCCTGGAAGTTGAAAATTCTTGCCAAGGGAGTTTAGAAGCTGTCTATTGTTGGATCGATTGGTTATGATCTTGTAAGAAATGGGAAATACAAACAGGATTCTTGCATGCTCCGAGTGCACCTGCGAGTTGGTCGCATGGTGTATGAGCTGCTTCTCATCTAATGCTGGAGTTGTGTGAAAGGCGTGTCCATGCATGGTGCCTAGTTGCAATTGCGTGTTAATGAAACAAGCTAAGTTTCGACATTTTTTTCTAGTCATTTGTGTCCTAGGTTTCCTCAGTTTCATCTCTCATAGAAAGGTATGAATTACTCCAATTTTCAGTACGGCTTTGCTTTCGAAAATAATTGTTTTCATGTTAGCAAGCATACAATTTTGTTGTGCAAGGGAAGCGTATCATACTAAAACAAATACAAGCAAATAGCAATAACACCAGCTCTTATAGCACATGGTCATATGGAAGCCATATCTTCAAGAAGCATCCCATACATCCAATACATGTGCTAGCATTGCACGTATGCAATGCATAAGAGTGAGATTGTGATCTTCCACATAATTAGTGTTTTTGGTATCACTAAATGACTTCATAAATAATTGCACACGTATGGAAACATTTCTTTTTTTTTTTGGTTAAAAGATGGGGGAAGGGGGGAGGACGAACTTACTTGCGTGGTAGTCCCCACTGAGCCCCCCTTCCATCAGAAAATGTTCGATGCGAGTCGCAAGTTTCCGCGTGTCCTTTTCGATCTGTGAGTTATCCCACGTATGAGTATGTCATCCCAGCGCTATTACGGTACCGGCGTGCATGGAACTGGCATATGTCATTCTTGCAATACCTGCTTGTAGGCTTATATTTTCCCCCCATGAGGATAGAATTAAAAGATGTGCATGCAAATGCTACTCTATGTGGCTCCACGACAATGGCCCAATGAGAACAACCTTTCCCTGGAATCTACAAAGAATGTGGATTTGACTAGATCTAAGAGAGTGAGATCGGCGTGCATCATTTAGTGCAGTCCATCAAATTATTCAATCACTTTCTAATCATCGCTGCGCATCGACAAGGCGATCTTATAAATTATGTTAACGGTCGTATAACCACGTCTCATCGAATCTTAGTCCCGAGTGCTGCAGTTGTATTAGGATAACCAATACATACATACATACATACATACCTATGTGTGTGTGTGTGTATATATATATGTATGTATGTATGTATGTATATGTGTAAGTAGATAACCAAAATATTTATAATCACGATTAGTCATCTCCTAATTAATGACAGGATGATAGTGCCAAACAGTAAACAGCGTGATTTGCAAAAAGAAAACCGTATGCCGTGCCGACAGCGTATCCGTCCATCCCAATCTCTACGTGGCAGCACGAGGCCTCTCCCATGTGGTCCTCGGTGGGTGGTGCCCCAATCGACAACTGTCTTGCCAGTCCGAGATCTTTTCTACATACTTAAACCTAAAGTCAATTAAAATAATTATGTAATCTTTGCGAGAAAATAACAAAAAAAAAAAAAAAAAGGTATTAGGGAGACTAAGACCCCATTTAAGGAAGTTTTTAGAGAGCCAAAAAGTATTTTTTGGCCTCCAAAAGTATTTTTGGATGAAAAAGGATGCTTGGTAAAAATTTTGAAAACCTGTTTTAGTTTTTTCAGAATGTTAAAAAATTTTTTTTTTTTGAAAGAAGCTTTATTTCGAAGCTTTACGAAAAAACTGTTTTGAGCTTTGTCGAAAAGCTTTTTTTTTGACCAAAATACTTGTAATAGAATATAACAATTACATATTTTGTTCCTTCTATAAACCTAAAAATCTGCTGGAGTCCTAAAAAAAAAAAATATTCTTATTTCCTAGTATTGTATTATACTATAAATATAATATTATATTACATTATATCATAATATATTAATATGTTATGTTAAATAATTTAATATTATATTATATTATGAAAAATTAATGTACGCTGATAATTATAATATTTTGTATCTTTATTATTGTATTATATTATAAATATAATATTATATTACATTATATCATAATATATTGATATTTTATGTTAAATAATTTAATATAAATTATTATGGTATAGCATATAATGTTATATTACTATATTATAATAATATTATATTATATTACAGTAATATTATACTATATCATATATTTATGTATTACTATATATTATATTTTATTATGCTCTGTTGTATAATACTATGCAATATTCTTTATGGTAATTTTATCATATAAAGGTATTTTCTCAATTTGTTTACCAAACATATAGCACTTCAAAAATGTAATTACCAAACAGTAAACAACTTTTTATAAAAGTTCTACTTTCAAAAGCTCTACTATCAACGGCACTTTCAAACAGGCCTAAAAATGCTATAACCTTCTACCCAAAAAATTCTAAGTTGGCCGGAAACAAGGAGAAGCACAAAAAGTCAAACAAAAGAAGAATAAAAAATTAAATTAAATTACGACCGAACAAAGAAATACGACCAGAAACAAAGAGCAACCGAATCATCAGGGAACACATCTCACGCACAGCCAAAATTATCAAAAGAACAAGTCAACAAAATTACAAGCATTGCCGTCTCTGGCTCTCGGAGAGCAAAAGAGAGAACATGGAACATTAGAACCTTGGCCTAATTTTCTCCTTTTTTTGCGTATATGGTGTAATTAAATATTAAAAAAATAGGGATGCGAATGAACGGATCAGATGCTTTCTTCCAGCCTCTTCGATCCCTTTTCCGCTGTCTGATGGCAGGAGCAGGAGCAGAGGGCTGTCGTCAGCTGCCGGCGGCGGCGGCCGCCGCGTTGTTGCTGCTGTTGGACAGTCACGGGGGAGGGAAGAAGTGCCCCCCGAAGGCACTGTCATCGTCGAGGAAGGTAGAGGTGACGGCCGGCATCGCCGCCCGTGGATGCGGCTGCGGAGGTGGCCGGGGCACCGGAAGACTCATCCAATCCCATGAGGAGAAAGTCATCCACGCCCATCACTTCCATGTCTTCCACCAGTAGCATTCCCTCTTCCTCGTCGTCGTCTACCTCGTCGCCGCCCTCCCCCTTGCGCGGGCGGGGGCCGTGGCGGAGGAGCTCGTCCTCCATGGAGGCCGTAAGCGGGGTGGTGGGGGAGAGACCCGGGGCGGTGGAGGACGAAGGCGGACTTGAGGATGGATTGATGGGACGGAGGTTCTGGCCGTCGCTGGCTTCGCCTCCGGTGGCGGGCGGCTGGGTTGCGGAGGAGGAAGGGGGAGGGGAGAACTTGTGGCGGGTGCTGCCGGCGAGGGAGTTGCGGTGGGTGGGCAACGGGTGGTTGTGCTCGGCGGTGTAGGTGATGATGAACATGGCCGGATCCATCCGGCTCTGCTCCACCTGCTTCCGGGCCAAGCAGCCTTTGGAACTGCTACACCTATAGTATCCCCTGTTCCGAGAGAAACCGACCGAAAAAGTTGCCTCTTTTCTTCTCTTTGGGAACCAAAAATAACTGGAAGAAGGAACGAGGAGGAACAGGTGGATCACTAACCGAGGGTAAGGCGAGCCCTTAATGGGTTTCTGGCCATACTTCCGCCAGGCCCACATATCGGAGGAGAGACCGTCGGGGGGGACATGGCACACCACCCTCTTCTGCGGGTTCTTCCTGGTATTCACATCAAGATCCGATTTTTTTTTTTTTTTTCAGCCAAAGATCCACTTTTTCTTTTCTTGACGAATGGCTTTAATTAGAAGGGAATGGAAGGAAATAGGTGGGTGGCGCACTTACCTTCTTTTGGAGCGAGGATTCTGGGATAGGGGGCGGTGGGGCTGCCTGCTGTGCTGCTGCTGGGGGTCCCCCACGGCGGGGGACGGCGGCGAGGAAGGGCTGCTCTGTTGCGATTGCTGCTGGGCTTTGGGGAAGGAAGGTTTGCAGAGCTCCTCCAGCTCCTGGAGAACGTTCTGGGTCTCCGACATATCCGGAAACAACAAGGGGATGCCGCCACCGCAGCAGGCCCCTCCTTCCTCCGCCGGCCTTGCCGCCTCCTCCGCCTCGAGGCCTGAGGGCGGAGGGAAGGAAGAGAAGGGGTCTGTCGTCGCAGGGCGCCCCGTAAACCTGCAGCTCCGCACTATCGCGTACAGATCCCAGTTATCGTCGTCCATCGCCACCTCGGAGAACAAACCAAACCAAAACAAGGAAAAACTATGCCTCCAAACTCGCGCTTGGCTCGAGATCTGAGCTCCGGAGTCGAGCTATGTAACCATTAATTTCGAGGAGGAAAGCGGCGGCAACGAAGAGAAAAAGTCGGAAGGCAGAGGGGAGGACGGAGCGGCGCTGACCTTTTTTTGGAGACGGGGGGGAGCGGTTTTGGAATTTATAGAGGAAGGGGGGATAAGAGCAAAGAGAGGGATTTGGTGGAGGTGGAGGTGGAGGTGGAGGTGGAGGTGCGCATGGTTTTCAGAAGGCCGGAAACTGGGTTCGGGCTTCCAACTTGACTTTGGTTAAATGTCAAAGGGGCGAGAAGACAGGGACCGAGAAAAGGATAGGGCCGTGAGAAGAAAAATAATTTAAAAAAAGTCGTCGCTTCCACACGCTTCCACGCGAGGTGGTCCTCGGACCTCAGAAAAAGATATAATTTAGTTAACAGTAATATTCGCACGCTAATTAAATATATTTTCAAGTCCACGCCGCGGAGGGAGCGGCTGCAGCTGCACCAGCAATGACGCGGGAGCGAACGAAGGGCTGGACACGTGGACTACACGTGGGATAAGCTAGTTGGCTCGCTAATGGTCCCCGAACGGTGGTCCTCAAAAAATTCGCCCGTGACATTCCTCGCCGGTCTTTCCCAGGCGGGTTCTATATTCCAAACCTATAATAATAATAATAATAATAAAAGACTAATCAAGAAAATATTATTTGAATTAATTAAATTTTATATAAATATAAAAAATTATTCAATGCATAATAATATAAAATTAAATAGTGGAACTGAACATACGTAGGCATTCGTTCAAACTTTAGCATTTTTACTGCGTAAAGAATCCATATTTAATCAAATCTAACTATAGATACCATAATTAGCATATGGTCACTCCTCATTAACTTGTGTTCCACTGGTTTATATAGATTATAAGTCAAATTTAATACCATTTGTAACAATCAAGATCCGATAAGGCAAGTCAAAAAAAAATTGTGATTCGAATTCTTTGGTCTCGTACCAAAGATCTGCATATGATATAGCTCATATTGAACTAAATACATGCCAATATAAATCCTCATAATATCAATACTGAAGTGGAGAATGGTTTATGATGCACTAAAACATTTATTTTCTTGAAACTTAGGCTTGGTGGGTCCTGCTACATGATTGGTGGCCGGCTAACGATGGTCAATGGCTATGCCGGTGGGGAGCGCTTAGTTTGTTTAACGAGAGAGACGAACAAGAGATATTCATCGAAAATAGTAAGCCAGTGTTATGTTTTAAGTGGGAATTATCATGGGATCGACAATATTAAAAAAGAGCATATATGGATTTCAACGAAAAAAAAGTGGAGACATTTCTATTAAACAATGACAATTTATAATTACATGCACTCCGTAAAAAACAATTTTCTGGTGTCTAATTACTGACGCTTTTTAAAAGTATCAACAAATTGATTTTCAACGCTCGCATTGCCGACACTTTTGCAACACTTTATAAAGCGTTAAAAATAAAACTAATGATACTTATAAGCATCGGTATATACAATAAAAAAATGTCGGCAATATCTGATTTTGTTGTAGTGATCGCTAAAAAAGCGGCACATCGCTCAGAGAAGAACATTCAAAAAATGATACATGCACCATATTAGTGATACATCACAGCAATCGCGTATCTCTTTTCCTATGAGCTCTATTAATCATGCGCTTATGTCAGATTGCTGCCAGGTATATCTTATCTTGGTTTGTTTTCTATGGTGCATTGTGGACGTAGTATGCATGATCTAGGATATAATTTCCCAAAAATGAGTAGCCCTTCTTCCCTATAGTTTGATGATAACAATAAATTATAACCTACATTATGTGCACCATGCAATATGCCTTTCTTTTCATCTATCAATCATCAGAACAATTATTGCCTAAATTGTGTGCACCACAAGGCAGTGCAAGCAGCCAACACAATTATTGGTTTCAATGGTCGGGCATCAAGATATGCGCCTGATAATGGAGTCCTAGAAATCAGGAACTATGAGTGGCTTTAGGCTTACATACAGTGTGTAGACAATAGTACTTTCGAACATAATAATAAGGGCATGATAAATGATGTGAATGAGATATGATGATTGGTCTGATGCACAACCACATAGTGCACATAGCAGTATTAGATAGCGGGGTCAGAGCACGTACAATACGGTGGCACCTTGATGTGACCATGAGCAAGGATGGAGAGTGAGAGAGAGAGAGAGAAATTAGGAGGGGCAATACCTACACTCGTAGCCTGTATAGCTACAACATAATGCAGCCTTATAGCCGATACAATGGACCCTTTCACGCCCAACAATCCTATCCCACTCCCCAGAAGATCAGATCGGACGAGAAGACGGAGCGATAGACGTCCCTACTCTACCTATCTTCTCTCTCAATTTTTCTCTCAACATCGATCCAGCGTAATGCAGTACCATTCTCTGCCCATACTTGTCTCGTCTTGATCATCTATCTATTCTAACTCCCTACATGACATCATAACATCATCAGTCCTTACGTATTGCAGCCGGTTGTGTTGAAATGTTTGCACCACTGTGTGTCAAGTGGGTCAATACATCGCGCTCGTCACGTATGTAGAACTTCCGACGGACCAGCTATCAAAAATATCGAGGGAGGAATATTAGTTAAACAAATAGATTTGGGTCACAGCTTGCTACATCAAGATGACCGCCAGCTTCCGTTATTTAAAGAAGTCGAGCCACCTAAGGAGAGAAATAGGTACATGCCGTAGTTACATCATCATTAGCGTAACAAGATCAGCAGCCAGCTCCATCCGCCACAATAAATAACTTGCATTGAAGACGCACGCAACGTCCCGGAAATCCATACCATTTGAGGCATGTGGCGGTACTCCTACTTTGAAGGGCCCCGTTAAAATTAATCTCTTTTTTATACATGTTTTTTGGGGTACGTATTCTGGTATTTTCCATGAATAGGTTGGGCAGCCAATGTTCTGCCCGAGTTAATCATGGCGAAGAACTTTTTTGAGTCAAGTTGATATAAAATTGTTTTATTTTGAGACAAGTGAAGGAACTTCAGTTGCGTTGGATATAGAGTATAATGCTAGCTTTAGTGCTGCTACTAGTTGTCTTAGCAGCATACCTTTCAAATAGACCAAATCGCTTTGATTCCTACTAGACTCACCAAACTCTTGTGAACTGTAGCAAAGTCCATGTGAGATAACAGTACAAAATTTTATCCATGCAGGTTGTCATTACCCATTTATATCTTATGCAATTGGTAACAGTACGGACGGAAAGAATTGATCCTCTAATGTGCTCTTGTCTGGGTTCAACTTAATCTAGTCTGCTACTCGAGGTGCCTACAAGTGCCCCACAAATTTATCCGCAGATATATAAAATAAGAAAAGCGAAAAAAAGGGGGGAAAAAGTTGAAACTTGGCACTCATCAGGCTCAAAAACATGTGGCTCTCCTCTTCCTCTCAACGTGATGCATGTACGAACAGCCAATCACTTTCTAATTCATGCATCCGTCATAAGTGCATGCCACTTTCCAGTGGAATTCCGGCCAAAACGGAGGGCAATGAAGGTTCCACTCCGGCCGCAGCAGCGCCCCCCCACTCCCCATTGTCTCCACGCACAACGTTGTGGGCGGCCATGAACCCAGGATCCTCTCAGAATATAGCCATATTTATATATTTTCATCAAATCAATCCTTGTTGTGCTCTGCCGATAGCATCCGACAATGGTGGGAATTAGAATCACTGCATTAGGAAAAGTAAAAAACAGGGGGAAAGAATCTGAGATCAGTGAAAGAAACTATTAATTGATTGCGACGATGCTTAGAAGACCCTTTCCATGGACCCTTCCTTGATTTCTAGAAGGCCGAAGAGGACCCAACGAACATGGAAGGGCCAGATACTTGGCCACACTTCGCAACCGTTAATAACCTCTTAACCATTCCATGGAAAGCAAGCGTAACATATAAATATTGCAAGGGACCACGAAACACTAATGGTTCCATAATTGGTCTCCACAAAGTGTAAGTTAGAATGTGGCTACACTGTTATAGTATTATCAAATCACTTGCACTGAACAGGGGAGAAGCTTCATAGCTATTGCTATCACTTGCACCAAGACATAACACGTAGTTTTCCTGAATTAGCTGAAGAATAATCGGCGGCTCCCACAAATTCAAGTCTATGTGGAACCACCTTCTGTAAGTAAAACCTTGGTGGACCTTTCAAGTCGACTGATCAAAATGTGATTTCTTGTTTAAGATCCAGTGTATGGTGCAATGCATCTTCATGGAACATGATGTAAGGATGCGATTCTGGCCGATTTCTCTTCCAAGAAATGCCGTCAAGGAGATGTCGTGCTTGTGAAAAGTCTATGGGGATCCTTGTCTTCATTAAGTTTTGTTGATTTTTGGCTTGCTTGCTCAAGCTCCTCTGTCAGGTCTTCCATTGTCTTCTTCAAGCTGGCTCTGCTCATATGCCCCCAAGCAACCATTGAGATGCCAACCATCGAATCTTCGGGAGCAGGGGGGTTTAGAGAAATTTCATCGATACCATCTCCATCCTTGCTGCATGGTGGTGAAGATAAAATAATCATATTCAAATTATAATAAACTTGACATATTGGGAATATAGACAGCAATGGCAAACCTTGTGCTTGATCCTAGTACTTGCTGTATTCCATGTTTTTCTGACCATGGATTTCGGAAAAAGTTGCCAAAAAGGAACCAAAAATCAGCTTGACTTGTTGGCCGGCCATGACTCCCTTCAGCATTTTCGTTTAACCCCAGCCCTGAAGCACAGCATTGAGATCAAGCTGGTCATCATCAGCACATTCTAAGATAGCAACATCGCTAGTGGACATACCTGCCTTTGAAAATAAAAAATTAAAAACAGGAAATTACTTTCACTTACATGATGTTGCTGAGCCACACACCAACATCTTATTTGTCCGGTGGTTTTCAATCATTACTGTGTTCATATGGCCTTTCTTGGGTATGGTAAATTGATGTCCATGATTGAACAATTTCTCTACAGGAATCCCTTTGGACATTCGCGCACATTAATTCCACTCCATGGGGATAGACACTGGAGAAAAATATAGGGTATTTTCCTCTTCTTCTTCCCTCAGATGTTTATCCTATCTAGGTGGCAATCTGCAAGAGCTTCCCTTGCTGTGCGCATATCAGGAAAAGGCTATTAATCTAGTTATATAGGCTTTAAGAATGATAAAATGTTATGCTTCTTTAGATTGCATGGTGCTCCTCTTACCATTCTTGCGGATCCTCTTAGTGAGACTGCAATCTGTGCACGATCCTTGCATCTCAGGTACAAATATTACTGGAATTCCTTTCATAACTACAGGCCACAACATTAGTGGGACCCTGGCACTTTCACCTGCCCAATAGTCAGCTAGATCTAGCCAGTCCGTAGAATTGTATAGGGTCCTGGCTTATTCACAAGTACTAAAGTTTACTAGGGCTTGCTCGGACATCTATTGGGCAGCTTAACCAGGATCCTAACGCCTAACCAATTAACCTGCCGAACAAGAGAACTGGAAAGCCAACAACACTGACACCCACACATCCATGTCAAGGTTACCAGTGAATTCCGCAACTGAAGAGTAAATGACGCTGAAGGTGTATTACAGAATTTAGGAAACATATCCATTCAAATAGTCATCTGATGCTTCATAAACAAAAGAAGTCCAGCTAGAGAGAAGTAACAAATTAAATACACTATGAAACATTTATGAACCATTATGCCAACCTGCTAAATTTTTGCATGTAGAGCAAAAAAAAAAAAATCAATGTGGATTGTCAAGAGGTTTTCACCACCCAAGGACATATACCTGGTAAGTTTTTATTTGAGAACCTAGAAGAAGCTGATTACACCATCAGGCATTGCTTCTTCCCTGGAAAAGATTCATCTAACGTGATCACTTGCCATCTTTTAAGATAGCGATTCCACCAGGTGTATTAGCATGGATTCACCATACCTTCAGGACGGGCTTTGAATGCTAACCGGTTCTCATCCCTCAGTTGTAAAACACTGGTCAACTGCCAAGCCGAGACACTAAATTGGATACGAGGTCTCTCTAGGCAGGGTAAGTACACATAAAGCCCCTTTCCTTGACAGCAAATATATCTCGATAAATCATCAGCAGCATACTACTCCTGGTCATCGCTTGTAGCAGGATCAACTAAGATGAAGCAGGCTCTGAAGTTACGTTTCTTTTGTCTGATCGAGCTCTCACATTCAACTTAACAGACAGGTTTTTACTACTCTTGCTGCCAACTACTTTTCTAGGGACAGACCGCTGCATGATGCGGATTGGAATACCACCAAGATCAAAATCTTCCTTCAGAGACTTCATCAAGAATCTCATATCAGTATCTGAAAGCTGCGCCTTCCCACTCAAGAATGCAACAAATGTTGGTGGGCGAGCTTTAACCTGAGTGAAGTACTTTATTTTGGGTTGCGTTGCTTGATCTTTCCAGGAATGCCTGCTCATAACCTATTGATATATAAATAAAAAGGAGCAACATGTTATGGCCATACACATGAGACTGGTACTACAATAATAATTCCAAAAACTACCACTTTCCAGTTATTTAATCAACTTCTATTCACTAAATCATGAAGATGCCAGAAATGTAACAAAAACCATAAATTTTTAGCACCCTGTCAATTTCCTAAAAAGTTGGCCAGTACTAATCCATATGCAGTAGAGAATATCATCACATGCAAAATAAGTAAATAACTATCTGGTACCAAAACCTATTTCTTTATATGAAGATTATTTTTATCATAACAATTTAAATGGAACTACATGCATGAAAAGAATCATTGGTTGATGAGAAACAAGAACAGATGAGACCCAGAGAAAGGTAACACAGGAGAGCTGCAGAACGTCTAAGTAATTTAATTAATGTGTGATAAAATGATCATCACAGACACAAGTTGTAGACTAGAAGATGTCTAGAAGAGCTATCCAACACTTATCAGGGCTATCAAGTATAACTTCTTTTACGATGTCATTCGCAAGTTGACACTAAAAAATAAACAATTATTCTTTTTTACCTTTCGCAACCAACGATTTAGGCGTGCTGTTGGCAATCTCAAACACCATTTTCGGTAGATATCCACAACCTGACGCATGACAGCTATCCGGCCCTTTCCCTCCAAAGCTGAAACAAATACAACTGGTATGCCCGTGACCTGTCAATGAAGTAATATAGAAGAGTGTCATCAGCAGCAAATCAATTTAATTTTGCTTGGCAATAGACAGCCATCAATTTTAGAACGAAGATGTTTAGAGTAAATGAGATATTTATCCTTTATGGAGACAATATGTGTTAAGGCAATAGATGCATATGATAGTTTTTTTTCCCCCTAGTTGTGCTAATCTTGCAACTGTTTTCTTGTAACACTGTCTAGTTTTTTGCTTTTCCTACTTACGGTGCTGATTTTACCACCTGGTTTGCATAGCACTGTACATTTAACGACTTAACCTATGTCTAGGTAGCATTTAGAACATCCTCTTCCACCGTCAAGCTCTTTGAGTTTTGATTCTTAAGGAAACATCAAGGCCATGTAACTCTGATGTTCCACAGTCAGTTGATGCACTTGCCCCAGATCTGATCGTGCGTCTATTGTGTACTGATAAGATCCTGAAGACGCATATGTTCTCCATCACTTCCATGAAGCAAGCCGACCAAGTCGATCAAAGCTTTAATGCACCTTGATTGTCTGAACACTAGGCCCCACAGTATTGGGCCCAGGACTTAACAGATGTCATGACACTTCCTTTACTCTGAAAAGAAGGCTCATAATAAAATGAAATCACTTCCTTTGTCCTACTAGCACACCAATTGAAAGGCTACCAGAAATTTATTGAACTTGCAAGAAATGGGTTGACCATACTCTTGTGGTGTCACCTCCAAAAAATACCAATGCTCATTTATTATGCAAAAAAAAAATGAGATATAACTGTCACCAGCAGTGCATGTATTTAATATTCATAAGCAAAGTTTATGACAAACAGATCTATTACCTGCCAAATTTACTATTAAAAAAAACAGTTAAGCCAAAAGACTCTAATTGAAGCCAGAAACATTATAATCTCCTCTATCCCAAAAATCAGTAAAAAGAAAAAACTAATAAATGTTATCTCAGAAAAAACTTACATGGTATATACAAGGAATGGACAAACCTGAGGTATAACAGTCTGGATTTCTTGAGGAACAGCCTTCATAACTTTCTCATGTAATGATGAATTTTTTCTTCCTCTAAGAAGATCCATCTTGTTAACAATCACAACAAGGCCACGGCCTTCTTCTATTGCTTGTCGCGCTATAACTACTTCAGCATGTTTCATACTACTCTTAGCTTTTGCAATCTACATATACATAGAATACAAAGAGATAAAATTATTTGTGGTGGATAGCATCAGATTTTAAATACAAAGCACAAAGATATGTTTTTTTTCTGAAAAAAAAAATTGGTTTATTGCAGATTGGTCTGAAGCTAATTATCTTGCATGATAGCATTGAAAGGAAATTTAATGTTGAAACTTGAAAGGAAATTTATTTTTTTATTCTTAAAGGTGATGTAGTCAGGGATTCTGACTAGGATTAGTGCAGCTTTGACAGTTTAATATCAAGGGTAAAAACACAGTTTGCCCATTCAAAAGGAACAAAAAGAGTAAGATAGTGCAATTTATTACAAAAGGCAAATATGATTGATCATATGAATATAAGGATGGACCACCTCAACTCAAAAATCTTTTAAAATCATCAATACTTGAGTTTGAGAGTGCATGTTGAAGTCCCAATAATGCATTGAATATAATCAACAAACCATATCACAGCCATTCTTTTGACATATCCTGTTCATCCCTCATATAAAGTATAATCCTCCTTCATCTATAATGGTTAAGAAGAAAACTATGCTTTTCCCCATCAAATGCCTAATATCCACATGATGTCTCACATGCTGCATAAGTGGATGTTCTATAAGATCTGATGACAGAGGTCCTATAAGTAGAATAAGGCTGTTTGCTTGTGGATGCTTCTATAAAATAAAGATTCAAAATGAAAAATTTGCTTACTAACGCATATATAAGCAAGTCCTAAAAATAATATATCTATCTGGCCAGAATAAACTAGCCTTTGAGAAGGGAGAAGAAGAGAGAACAATGGTCTGAAAAGGTAATAATCCATATTCAAGTCATAGATATTTATTGAAAAAGGGAAAACTTTTCTAGGGTATGTTCAATGGAGAAAAATTCCCTTTCACAGTGTAATTATGTTATGGTATGCATTGCTTTTGCTTTGTTGGGAAAGCTTGAACAATCACATGACCTCATGGTTATAGATGTCTTAAGTGACAATGTCAGCCAAATAAACAATGAAACAAGCAATGTCCTAATGTTGATTTTGATAGCTATATAAGCATCCATGCCTCTTCTCCGTCCAGCACTAAAGCCACAACGTGAGCCCTCATGAGGTTTTTCCTTGACTGCACAACACTTAAGGATGCTGGCCCCTTCTCTTGCCCTGCTCTGTGTAACCAACCTGCAGTGTCCACCTGAACAACAAAAAGCAGTAGATAAAATATAAGACTACCATTAATGCTCTTAGCAATATCCTAAATATGCATATGAGCCTGTTATATAGTTTTAAAAGAAATGAGACTGCAAACTTCCAAGATGAATAAATGACAGCATGTGAGAGTAAAAAGTTACATTTTTTGTCATTTTGTGTATATATCTGTATCTAAAAGTGTCTGTCCAAAAGTATGTAGCTGTGTCTAAAGTGTATGCATGATCATATAACTGCAAGAATCTCCAACTTTGTTAATGAGAAAAAGGAGTTACTCAAATAAAACTAGTTATTCAAAACAAATTAGAAAAAATGTTAAAATATCAAAATGAATTCTACTTTTTAACCATTTAAGCATAAGTTGTTGACAATAACCACTTCCGAAATTATACAAATAGTTGAACAAACTTGTGGTAAAAGTGCATATGAAACCTGCTATTTTACCAAATATATAGTCCGCTCTTCAAATTGGAACTGAGCTCTAATGGAGTCCCTTGTCAAGCCAGCCTCTGGCCCAACCAGAACTCTTTCCTCCTGTAATAAGGCATTTAGCAGAGTAGACTTTCCAACATTTGGACGTCCAACAATTGCAAGCTGCAAAGGTAATTTGCTTTCATCACTCTCCTCAGTCTTCGAAGAAGTATCATCTCGGATATGGTCATCTGATATTTACCATAAAAAAAAAGAGATTATGGATAATGATGTGATACAAAAGTGCCACCGAGACAATGTTAATATAGATCAAAAAATTAGAAGATACCAGGACCACTAAATAAAGGACTAGTGTATAAACAACTATCATAGGCACATGCATGCCCATACAAGCACACACGCACACACAAGCACATGCGCATATACATACAGAGGAAGTATGGCCAAATGCAGAACGGATACTGATTCTTGTGATACTTCTCAGATGTGTCCAATACTTTTATCAAGCATTCTGTTTTTCAAATTAAAAATAAAATACTCTAATACTTCGGGATACACTCAAGATAGTTCCCCCGTACCTCTAAAAAAAAGAGAGGGGAGAGTGTTTTCTTTCTTTTCTTTAATATTAACCCTTTAATGATGTAACATCAGTTTAGTAGTCTATGATGTTAAACTTGAAATACGAAATATGAATGAGGGTCTATGAATTTGAACAATGACTAAATGATGAGCTTATAAAAGTTGATGCTAACCTATGAAGTATAGACTATGTTATTTTGATAGCCTATTATGCTTTATAAATGCTTTTTTTACACGTATACATGCATGTGTGTGTGTGTGTCTATATATATTTTAGTATGTTTGCATGCATATACCAATGTATAAAATACAAATTTATTGGCATATCCTAGCCCTACCATGCCCTATTTTTACAAGGTTTTCATATTGACATATCCATATCCCATATCCATATATATGCTTCATAAGGACACACACACACACACAGACAGACGTACACACACAGATAGACATATACACATATACCCACACAAATAAAATAAATGCAAGTATACATGCACATAGAAAGGACAGGTGTATTGCTGAAGTATGGAACCTTTATTTTAATAACCAGCTATGCTATATGTAAACTTTTTCTTATATGCATACATGTCTATACATAATTTTGTATGCTTGCATGCATGTATCAATGTATAAAATACAAATTCATTGACGTATCCCAATTGTATCATATCCTACTTTTTCAAGGTTCGACATATTAGTATTAGTATCTCATATTCATGTTAGTGCTTCACACGCCATACATATATACAGGAATACATACATACATACACTTATAGAGAGAGGCATACATACAAATACACAGTAATGCAGACACACAAACACACATAGATAAAATAAATTTAAGCGTGCATGTTGCATATAGCAAGGACAGGAGTACTGTTGAAGTATGGACTATATCATTTTGATAGCCTACCACTACCATGCTCTATATAAGCTTTCATTACATGGATACATATGTATGTATGTGCTTACATGCATGTATCATATATAAAACACAACTTCATTGATGTATCCTAGCCATATTATATCATACTATTTCAAGATTTGACATACAGTGTATCCATATGCTGCATCCATGTTCATGCTTCATATGCACACACAAATATACATAGACATGCACACAGAAATACAAGCATGCATACATACATACACACACATGCACAGACATAGAGAAAGATAAAATAAATGTAAGTATGCATGTACGCATACAGCAAGTACAGGAGTATTGCTGAAGAGTATGGACTGTTATTTTGCCTACTATGCTCTATGTAAGCTTTTCTTCATATGCATATGTACGTGTGAATATATATAGATATATCTACATATATTTGTGTGTGTATAAATATATATGCATATATATGCAGATATATATATACATAAATATATATATATAGGAATAGATATATATGCATATATAATAGGTATATATATATACACATATATGTACATATATACATATATACCTATATATGTGTGTGTGTGTGTGTGTGTGTGTTTGCATGCATGCATCAATGTATAAAATACAACTTCATTGATGTATCCTAGCCATTCATATTCTACTTTCTCAAGGCTTGAAGTATTAGTATATGGGCTTCATCGACACACACGTGCTCGCAAATACACATAGACATATACATATAGCCATACAAACACAGATACATACACACATAAATACTTACACACATGTGCAGAGAGAGAAAGAGAGAGAATAAATGTAAGTATACATATAGGCATATAGTAAAGACAGGATACAGCCCATGTTGGCCCTGAACCCACCAATGAACCATGGCCCATATCACCTCCAAACCACTCAATACCATAACATTCTTCTTTTGGCTCATATGAATCAGCTCTATACCAGCCAGTACATTGTGTGTGTGCGTACACACTATGGCATGTACCATATTGATCATTTTTGGATGGTCATTTAAAACAATGTCAAGAAAGTTTGGATACGATTTCAGATGCTATGAAATAGGTGTTTTTGGCTTGTTTTTAGTCCCTCATCGAAAGTGTAGGAGGAAGTATAATTATCATCCCTGTAAGCCTGACTGCCTGTAGTCTTCAGTACCTCAACTAATTATCCTATATAATGGTGTCTTAAAACCAATGGGTATTTATGGATAACTTCTTTAGTCCTTGGGAAAATATGTTATTATTTTTAGTTAGTCTGACAATTTACGGAATAATTATTACTACAATTAAGATCAGGCATCAACAAATTCAAAACAGTAGAACAGTATAACCAAACTTACATAGCCACATAGCCCCTCTTCCTCACCTCCTCCCGAATGAACCACATCACAAAAACTATAATATGTTTTTCTTCTTATCCTCAATGATCATTTTTTCCTTCCATCCAAAACAAATGAGTCATCCATGCTTTAACATTAATCAGTGGAAAAAGTAATCAAACTGGAATTTTTCCATGGAACTGCTTTAGAAGTGATGCAATCTATGTATTTACTAGGACAATGTTCTCCATATTCTAAAACAAATGATCTTTTGTCTATTATTGTACCTGTACAAGCATATGAATCTTTTACTTGATCTGTGGACATGCATGCATAGACAAACAACTACTTGAAAGCAAAGTAGAAAAGCCAACAAAGACAGCCAAGGGAATGTATAACATATGCTTTGGCTTGCAACACAGAGTTTACACGTAATCAGAAATAATGAACCTGAAGCAGAAGGGGCAAACCATTAGGAAGTCGAAGAATATAGTCCTCAAACAATGGGCGAAGGGTCTCATACAGCTCCGCCATACCAAATCCAGTCTCTGCAGATATGGCAATCGGATCACCAAATCCTAGGGCATGGGCTTCCCCTGCCTCTGAGGTAAGAAGACCTTGATCATCCAGTGACTCAGACTTATTCATCGCCACAATGGTATGGATTCCAGATGCATGCTTACGCAGCCACTGCCCAACTTCACGATCAAGTGGCAGCAGTCCCTCCCTAAAAATTTAAAAGTTTTACAATGGTGAGTTCTTCTTCGTAGCATGTATCGTGGGATCAAATAATTTAGAAACTAACCTCACGTCGATCAAAAAGATGGCAAACTGGGATCTTGCAAGGACATTCCCTGTCATATC
Source organism: Phoenix dactylifera (assembly GCF_009389715.1). Classification (NCBI taxonomy): domain Eukaryota; kingdom Viridiplantae; phylum Streptophyta; class Magnoliopsida; order Arecales; family Arecaceae; genus Phoenix; species Phoenix dactylifera. The sequence goes on along the minus strand of NC_052399.1, from coordinate 17,573,981 downwards.
CGCCGTCCTGCTAAGAATACTCCCCGAAGTCGCTGCTGTCTCCAGGCCGGCAGAATCCAACACGCGAAACCTCAAATCTCCCAACTTGGCGATGCCTTCCCGTATGTCCCGGGTGACGTGGTCGCCAGGAGTGTTGTAAACAAGAGCCTCCCTCCTCCGTATTAAACTTCAAAAGCCATAGAACAAGTAAACCGATCAGCTAACTAGCAGCACCATCAAGAAAGACCATGAACGAAAACCTAGACTATAGGATGGAGGCGGGCGGCTCACCGGTTGAAGAGGGCAGACTTGCCGACGTTGGGGCGGCCGACAAGAATCACGGTCGGGAGCAGCGCCGGGTCGACCTTGATGAAGTCCACCCTGGACTTCTTCCGGGCCTTCTTGTTCTTGACCTTCTCGGGAGGAGGATCCGGCAAGGGAGCACCTTTCAGGTCGTGGCCCAAGCTCGGAATTCCACAGAAACCGGCGAACGGTCGGAATAGCCACGGCGTTCGGGGCAATCCAGTGGAGAAATTCCGAGAGCGCCCTGAATCTCCGAGATTACCAAGAAGGGCCGGAAGCGGATCGCCATTTCTTGGAGTCCGGGACAACTTCGCGAGGTTTGATCGAATGGAGAGAAAAGGAAGGGCGCTCCGGTGTTTGCCCGAAATAGAACGGACAAAGGCCTGCGCCATGGGGGGAAGGGATGGAGGTGATCGACGGCTCGCCGGCTAGGCGGAAGGAAGTGAGCCAACTTCCATAGCGACGAACACACGGAGGCGGGGGAGGGTTTGGATGGAAAGGAAGATGAGAACGTTTCGGGTCGCCTTGAACGATGGGGCTGGGGATCGGATCCGAATGATCCAGCGGTTTTACCCCAGCGGCCCTTCTCAGTCCAATTAGAGGCCCCATATTGGTCTGGAACAGCCCATGACCCGCTCACCTTAGCCCATATCGGTCATGTAGTATGGGCCGAGAGGAGACTCGGGCTAAAAATATTGGGCCAAATCAAGCAGGCATCCAGCTCGGCCAGGACCTATAGTAAGTACATGTATTTTAGGCATATATGTAGCAGATGTATGGTAAAAAGACACACGATTGAATATTTACTGCTATAGAAGTAGAGAGTATTATTATACGCATATTATTGATTCATATTTTTTAAATATAGGTACCATTGAAAAAAGAAAACAAGTCCTGAATTTTAATTGGTTACTAAAAATAGAATCCTAAATTTCTTGCTGATCATTTTTATAAATTTAAAAACTTATCAAGAAAAATGAAATAAATTTATATTGATCTAATACGTAGACCAAGAAGCCTAGCCCTATAAAGCTTAACATAGGCTAGACTAAGTTAAGCTAGACCTTGCCTATATCTTCTTGGACGGAGCCTGGGCCCAGGAACTTGGTTAGGTATGGGCGGAGCTGAGTTTGGTCCAGGCTTCTAGTAACTGGAGCCCAGCTAAGCCCACTTATAACCAGCCCAACCGAGCCAATATGCTTCTCTATTGTAGCATAGCTTTCTTTGACTGCTATTTCTTATTTAGTTTAGGATACAGTTAGGCCAGTATATTGCAGCCAGTCTTTTGCATATGGTCACATTTGTCTTGCAAACTCCAAATCAAAGGACAACAATAGAGTAAATCAACAGAGATCAATGTAAAATGGCAACCAAACGGAAGACCGGACATCAGTTAACCCTCATTGCTGACCGACAACTCATTACGCATGCTCCAATGGTGTTTTGTTTCATATGATCCTTGAATTCAAAGTCTCATAGAGACTAGTCTATTAGGAAACTTTTGAAACCTGTATTGGTTAATCCATCGGCCATTTATTGTAAGACGAATGAAATAGCCTATAGGCTTTATCTGTTTGAAGATGGCAAGATAAATTTAGTTGTTCTCAAATGGCTCATTTGAAAGAATGTAAGGGATGGGCAAAGAGCGGAAGAAAGTGTAACCGACCGCCTGCACACATCATGCACAATAACCAAACGTAGATGACGGTTTGCCTTTGCTTGCACAGGAAAGCAGCATCCTTCTCCTTTTCTAATTTATTAAAAAAAAGAAAGAAAAATTATATTCCTATTCCCAAGAATCAAATAAGACGGCATTCATCAAGCCATGCAAATGCCTTCAGCGCTCAAATCTGAACAAGGCAAGGTAATCCTAGTCCCATGGTCATCTCATGCCTGACCATAAAGCTCAATCAGGGATTTAAAGAGGCATACCATATAGTTATTGTACTACATGCTTCCAATATTATCCTTGAGGAGGATTTGAAGACCGAGAAGGACCTGAGAAAGATGACTTCAACGTTAAGGCCATTCAGGAGTCATTTGGTTCATGGGAAAAGAAAAGTAAAAATAAAGTCAAAAATCTTCCGTTTGAAAAGTTCCAATCCTCTCATGTCCTATGAAAAAGAAAAAATATATGAAGAACATAAAAAAGCTACTACTCTCTCAGTGAAAATTAATTTTTTTAAAAAAATTACTCTTAAGCCATCAAAATCTATGAATAAAATACTTTCTTTTTTATTACGAATATAATAAATATTTCATACAACTTTTATGCTCAATCAAACATAAGCCACTCTGAAATATACCACTTTTTATGATCAACCAAACATACCAAAACCATTTTTCCAAACATTATATATATATATTGCTAGAGCGGATGATTCATATCTGACAAGTACGAATGCACCCAATAAAATCAAAAAACAGAATATCTCGAAATGCTCAGGGCAGCTCTCCATCCCAAGCCCACAAAGTACTACCAGCATGTCTGACCACATAAACGGCCACCCAATCTGCAGCCACATTAGCTTTACAAAATTTATACTTGGCTTAAAAGACCTCTCCATCCCTCGTCATTATCTAGATATCTCGAAGCAATGGATTGTTGCCGCTGGCACCCACCGAACCTCCCTAGATCCAACTAATGACCGTGGCCGAGTCACCCTCCAGAATGACTGAGCTGACTTGTAACTCAAGCCGAGCATGTCGAAGGTCTATCCAAACAGCCCTCAGCTCCGTACCGCACTAAGCTCGTAACTCCGCATCGAGCACCAAGCATTATATTTTCAAGAATTAGTTCCTCAAAAAAGATATTCCAGAAAAAAATTTCTTTTCCTGAACCAAACGAGCCTCTCCCCCCTCCACCCAAAGAGACAAAAAAACAATGAGATATGGTGCAGATATCAATGTTGAAAGCTGACACCACTCAACCAGCGAATCATAATCATTAGTGATACTACACTTACAAATTATGCTGCTCAAGTGAGCATATTGCATGGGAGCATGATTCTGGGGTTCATCTTGCCCGGCCCTGAATATTTTGCTTGAAGTTGTGCCAAGGTCTTAATTTACAACATTACCATAACCATCAAGTTCCACCCTGGGTCCGACAGAAACTTACAGATCAAGTCAGCGGCCAAGTTCCCACTTAACCACTATTTTACACCATTTAACGTGATACTGAAGTTGAATTTACTCAAAATCATCAGCATCACAATCCATGAAACTGTACTCCTTCAGCCCGTCTAGATGCAGGACTATGGCTCCTGCATTCTCTTCTCTCCATTTAATACCTTCCTTCTCCGCAAGACCAAGTACCTGAGGTGACCATGCAAACAAATTGAGACAAATAGTTTAATGGGTTGCTGCAGAACAGGAGTTTCCCCATTTATTTAATACAACCATGCATGCCGGTACCTCAGCCACTAATTGCAATTGAAAACAAGAATCAGAAAAGAAGACTAGTTTCCTACAACTAAATTTGTATCATCAATTGATTGACAACTCAAACATTATGATTTCCTAAATCACATGAAGACCAGTTTATTTTGTTTCTGAATGAGAAAAAATTGCCATGGCAGAAAAATGTCTGCATCAATAAATGTTAATATGAGAAAGTTCAACGTTGCTAGTTGCTTACCATTCGTTTCAATTTTCCCTTTCCATTTCCAACACCATCGGCACCACGTCCGGTGATAACTTTGAGAAAATGGACAGCTAGGTCAAACAAAAGCACAAATCATACTGATGTAGTTTCATTCAACAAAATAAATGAACAAAAATTGCTGGAAAAGGCCGTGCAGCATATGATTCTTACAGGGAATATACACAAATAATAAGAGGTGGAGCTTCAAAAGTCTACTTGCTTGTTTGACATGTTGCCCATGTAAATCAATAGTGACGATGTTCTTTATATCTCTATTTCTGCATATAAAATATGTTTTAACAATGTTTAATTAATTAGTCCTTTGAGAGAAAAGGTTAACAAGCAGAGTTATACAATCACCTGGCTTCAAAAATCTCCCGACCGGCTTTCTCATCTGCCTCACGGGCCAAATTACGGTAAAATTTCCCCTAAAACAAATAAAACATAACCTAGTGTTTCAAAAGTAATTAAATAATGCTCCAAGCAATTCTATATAGATATCCATCATTAATCAAATAAATGAGTGTCAGAACTAACAAACACATTCTGCAGAAGCAAAATATTTACCAAAATCAACTTACTAATCATATGGTAAAACTAAAAAAGATAAAATAAGAAATAAATCTATTAAAGGAGTTGTAGGAGTCACATAATTTAAGGATAAACTGATGGAAAATCGATTAAGATAGTATTGGACATATACAATGAGGAACTAAGGAGGATTCAGTAAGGAGAGATGCTTCGGTTTGTGTTAAATATGGTAAAAGAAAAAGGAGATAAACACCTAAGGTAACATGGATGGAGGTTGGAGAAAGGACATGGAGAAACTTGAAATAACATTAGATGTGGCCCTAAATGAGAATTCATAAAGCGGATGCCAAATAGTCAGGAAAAGGCTTGATGCTTACGATTATAAACTTATTAATGTATAAGAAATAGTAAAAATTCACAACCCCACATGTGAAATCATGGGTGCATTCATACTGCTGCTCAGACTACCAAACAGCTGATTTAGTGTTTGTATGGTGATGTTAACTGTCTATATTACCCACAGGAAAAAAAAAGGACAAATCAAAGACCTTTGGGATTAATATGAGTAAAAATTGTAATTGGCAGAAGTTTCAGTAGAAGTTCAGCAAAGCTTTGAAAATAAGGAAAAAATTAAAGACGGTAATAGAAACACATTATTAAAGGCCATTTAACATATTCTGAAAAATCAGATTAACCAACAAGATATATGTAATTTGCAAAACTATGGGGCAAACCAACTATATGCATCTTCACACCATCATGATGGAGAGAGAAAATCTCAGTTTGGAATATGAAGATCCATCCCTTTTTTAAGATTTAAAGAATTTTATGATAACTAGGATTTCTACTAAAAGATCATACCTTCTCTGAAAGATGGGATGCATGACCTCGTTCTCCTCTTGAATATGCTATGGCAGCCTGAGAATGTTTTTAATAGATTTGCATAATAACCAAAAAAGATTATGTAAGACAAAACATTATTCTTGGACATGAAATGGTAGTTGAAATTACAGAAGAGCACAGAGGCATCTTACTTGCTGATAGTAGGCTTTCATCGTGTCCCAATGCTTCCCTGCAACACTTTGGAATAACTGATAAGTATCTTCTTTACCTGAGTCAACAGTAGTTATCAATTTGTCTTAATAACATTTAAGCAAGTAAGACCTGACAAAAATAATTCCAGTATTTGCAAATCCAACTTAAGTACGATCATCAAACTGGGGCATACCCCAGTGATCACACACCTCTGCCCAGCAACTAGAGGTTCTGGGTTCGATTCTTGGGCAGCATGTCCTCAAAAACCTAGGACCGGGTAAGCGTGATGGTTGAAAGAAAAGCAAGTTCAGGCCATTTCTCAAGCTTTGAAACAAGCACTAGTAGACATCGTGAAATTTCATCCTAGTGGTTCAGTTTTTTGACCTATCGAATGAAAGAAGGGCAATGAAAGCACTACTCACCTGTTTTGGACTTGTTTTGTCTACTTACAGGACAAATGAAATCAATTTTATTATCAAAAAAATGTTTTTGAATGAAACTTTAGAGAACAAATACCTCTGGTATTCATTTTGGTTTAATAGCTATCAAACCAGCCAAAATTCTATATTTTTACGCATTTTTGGCGTTCTGATGATACATACATATACATGTATTGCAAAATATTTGCCGGTTGCACCAAACAGCTTTATTCTCTTGCTAAAATTGCCTCCGCAAAACATAACACCTATTTTTAGAGGGTTGATGTTAAGTTGGCCAATGATCACCTATATTAATTCAATTCTTCCATTAAGAATCAAACAAAGATTATCTAATACCATTGGTCTAGAAAGCAACTGCATGAGTGCCCACAAGTCTCCCATCCTACTATGAAATATTTCACACGTGGATGATGAAACTTCTAACCTGCCATCATCAGAACCCAAAAGAAACAAGGTGGAAGACCACATAGATCCAGATGATCTATATGCGATAGATAAAGGTATCATACCTCGGAAAAAAAAGAACATACCATTTTTAACATTCTGTTGTGTGCCAGTAACACTGGGAGAACAAAACTCCAACCCTTGCCCAAACGATTCCACTTTTTCTACTACCTTTTTCCAGTTCATAAGAATTGGTTTGCATTTGGGATGATCAGGGGTATTAAACAAAGACTCCAAAACCTTTTGTTGGAGATCTGGTGTCGTTCTTTCCAATCTGGAAGGTGGTACTACCTCAGATCCCGCACAAACCTTTTTGTAGTCCCTAGAGAAACCTCAGACGAGTTATATACATATAGGAGCAGATGAAACCTTTATGTGAAGCAGATGCAGGGAAGCATGTGTGGATGCATGCACACACAGACACATATAGATACATATAGATACAGATGCACATAGAAAATGTTCAGCTAATCAAGGATTCTTGGGAGCTATCATGACAATTTATGGAATATGAAAAATTGTAGACAAAAATGAGGGGCATTCCAGTCATTTTACTCTGATGGTCGGTTGCAATAAAAAGAAGTGCCTTTATGAGATCAATTGCCAAAAAAAAACATATTGTCTTTTCGCATGAAGTTTAGTTTTAGAGGAGGACCAGCAATTCAACTATTTATTATTTTCAGCTTGATATTTTGATTGAAATATCTACTTGCCTAGGCAGATGTCGTGCTTCATTATGTTACAAAAATGCATATGCGAGTATAAATGCACACATATATCATTGTTAATTCCTGAAAAAGCCCGTGAGGTTACTGTATTATCAATGGAATACAGGATTTTAGAGCAGTGAGATTATCAAAGTATAAATAGAAAGATATAAATCTCATTCAAGACTTCTAGAGTACACATTAGGATTAACAGAACAAAATGAATGGGTACATATTCTCGACAATGCTTACATGAGGATAAGATATTCGTTCATATATGCTAACTATTAAAGAAAAAGAAAGTTGAAAAATAGTGATCATCAGATTTTTAGCTCACCTGCAATCATATCCTACATACTGTAGGAAGTTATGTTCTTTTTCAGATGGATGGTATGTCGACTCTGGTGTCTTATCTGTTGACTGAGACAAATTTACAGCATAAAAGAATGCATTAAGGCACAAGATTTTAGAAACCAAAAACCAAATTGTTCCTTGTACAGACACTGTCTTGATAGTAACATATGGATGATAAAATAAGGCATCCATGGAAATGGAGGTAGAATCCCATGATGTAATCAGAAGTCATGACAGCAAAGGACTGCCCCAGGGCATCCCTAACCCACCATCTTAATCCTTGGTAGATACTACAGCATTTAATAGCTTGTAAACAAACTCTGAACATAGAAACGAAATGTCCAAGATACTGACTGTATTGACCATACCCAATACCGAGGGTTTAGTTTGCTATATGAGTCAAACCGGTCCGAACCCAGTAGAACCGTCATGTATCACCTAGTATTACCGAAAATCGGAGTGTGTATAGTACCGTACCAACCCATACCATCCGATTTCAGGCAGCACCATGATAAAAAGTGAGAAATAAGGAGTTGGAAGCTGTCTTGGTATGGGGTATGTACCGTACCAAATTGGTAATATACCGGTATGGTACTCGATACCAAGATTGTGGATCCCGATCTAAGAGACATTGTCAACCAACTTAATCTGGAAAAAAGAACTTTCCAAGATTGGCTTATCTGAGAGGACAACCAGAAGGGGGAGATTTAACATAAGATTAAAAACTCTATATTGCACAACCACCATTCAACCTAGTGGACTAACAAATAATACAGATTGAGTGCAATGTTTGCACACGCACGCACGCGCGCGTGTATGTATGTATGTATGTATAGCAACAGTTATCTTCAAATGCAAAATGAGAAAGAAAGAATAAATTAGAAATAGAAATATTATTAGTCGAACAATCACCTGGAATGAACTTCTATTTTTCTCTGAATGGTTTTTGCTGGATAATTCAGTGTAGATACCTAAATAATTCATGCAGGCTTTTGAATAAGTATCACAACTCCTTTCCTGGTTATAGGAGGAAGCTGATATATCAAGAAGGGCATCCAGGGCCTAATAAAAGCACAATAACATAGATTCAACACGAGGATTGGTGAAGAAAACATCAAACCAAGAATTTAGTTCGTTAACCCTTTTCATGATTTACTATTCTTTCGATAATGATGATGATGATGATGATTCATATTGTTAAAGCTAAAAGTTGGTAGATGCAAAAGCCCGATAGAGATAAGCAATCATAAATTAATTTTCACCTTTTTTCTTAAAGCTAGTGATACATGAAGATGAAAAGGCAAATTATAAAAAGACATGCATATATCCCAATAGACATCGATTATGGATAAATAGCAATCCCATTAGAACTGATTAACAACTAGTTTAAGAAGAAATATTCTAAAAAAATGATATGATATTTCACTAGAAAAATGATATGACAGAAAAAAAACACGAAAATAGCTAAGGGCCTATTTGGTATCGCTTCTATTTCTGGTTTTCTAATAAAAACAAAATTACAAATGGCAAGATAAAAAACATGTTTGACAATATTATTTTTATTTTTTATCCTTTAAAAGTTATTTTATTATTTGTAGAAAAATAAAAATAAGAAATATTTACTTTCAATATTTTCAAAAACAAGAAACACATATTATTACCAACACCGTCTCCATCACTATTTGGCGCCCCTGCCACCATCACTGCTATCGTCAGCATTGTCGTCACCACTACCACTCTCATCATTGTCATCATCACCCCACCTCTAATACCATTGTCGACGCCTCCGCCATATCGCCGACGCATCCACCGCCATATCGCCGACACATCCACCGCCACATCGCCGATGCATCCACCGCCACCACCATCTTCACCTCCCCCCACATTATTGGTCACCACACCCCCACCACTATCATCACCTCCATGACACGGTCGCCATCATCATCACCTCTATTACACTACAACCAGACTTGCCACCAACACCACTGCCATCTCCATTAGCTTTGTTGCAACTACCACCATCTCCACCACCATCACCATATTTGTTTTTAAAAAATAATTGAGTATATTAGACATGTTTATATTTTAAAAATAGAAAATATAGAAACAAAATTTCTAATTTTTATGTTCCTAAAAATAGAAAAATAATTGTAATGGCTTAATGGCTAGAGCATCCCAAATAAATAGGACGTCACAACACTGATTGTTGTTAAAAATGCGCGAGGTTGGCTCTAAGCGTCTCCCACGGACACATATTACCATAACAATCAGTTGCAATATTACAAACTTGAGAGTTCTCGAAGTAGGAGTCGGTGAAGTAGCCATATATGGGAAGAATTAAATGGAATGTCAGGACTTTAAATCCAACAAATTAGCCAAATAAGATGTGTTGCAATGGCGCCAGGCAAAAATTGCAAAGAAGACAAGTGTCAATGCAAGATTCAAAAAAACAAGAAAACCACTAGGATTGTTAGAAATTTAACAAGAGAGACAAATCAGCAAATGCCAGATACAATAATGATAAAGATAATCCATATCACATGCTTATAGTAAACTAAACAAAAAGGAGGAAAATGAAGAAGGTCGGTGATGGCCACATGGTCATATTTATGTTCCATGGAGCTTGACAATCATATAAGTAAAGAACATAAGATGATTTTAAGGGAAAGTTGGAACAGCCAAGATGGAGAAGTGATTATGGTTGTCAAAACTAATATTCATAAAAAAAAAGGTGAAACCATAAAATGCTCAAAAAGAGGTTGCTCTTTAAGTAGTTTCCCAACAACAATGGTGGTATAACCTAGCAAAAAAATGGTGGTTTATCAAGTGGACAAGTAAAATGACCGAGTTTGGAGAACAACTTGAAGGGTTTATAAATTATAAAAAAAAGTATTTTTTGATCTTAGAGGGTCAGGATCTTTTTTTTTTTGAAAAAACAAGTATTTAGATGGACTAGAAAATGTGTAACAAAAATGATTTTGACATCTCTAAGCCCAAAAAGAAAGTGTTGGACATGTTCTTGACAACCACCTAACCGAATAATTATGCTAATTTGTTTTTTATACTGTAAGTGATGCCGGCCAATTCATACCAAAAATTTCTTTCTCGTGAGAATAAAAATGACCATTCCTCCAATTTTTAAGTGGAATCATAATTCGTGTGTTTTGAGGAATGGTCAATGGAAAGGAGATTTCGTTACTTGATGTGCAAACCAAACAATGAAAGGGGCCCAAAGTTAAAACTGCCATTCTGGTCCAGCCCCCACTCTACAAATCAGAAATGGAGTGGGTGAATTCTGAAGGAGACTATAAACAACATCACAATAGGATTACTTGTTGATCTCAAGGAGTTAACTCGGAACTCCTCCAATAAAATACTACGCAAGAACTTTGTAAAATAATATAGAATTAGAGAGATAAAAGGAAGAAATGACCAATAGGGCTCAACCTTCTTAAGTTTGAGTCTTCTACCGGGGAGGAATATCATCTGTTAAAGCTGCTGCGATTTTTCGACTGACTCGAAAGGTGGGTGAATAAAAAAAGGCAACCTAATTCGATCCAACCTCACATCTTTTGGAGAGGCCAAAAGCATTTTTTGGAGCCCAAAAAGCACTTCTGGATATTTGGTAAAGAAAAACCTAAAAGCTATTTTTTAGTCCTTCCAGAAGTTGATATACCTTTACTTGGCAAAAGCTCCAATTCGAAGCCTCTACCCAAAAGCACTTTCAAAAGCCCATCAGGAAGCTATTTGTATTACCAAAATACCCCTAAACTTAATATGAAAATACAATATAACATTATCATAGTATTATACTAAAACAATAATTTCACATTCATATATTACAATAACATTATACTATGTAATAATATATTAACATGCAATAATAATAATAATTGTAATACTTTATATGAAAAAATTGTATTATAATTATGAACTAATAATAGATACATTATATTATATCATTATTATATATTTATGTATTAATAAATTATATTATATTACATTATTATACTATTCTATACAATATTATATTATATTACGACAACGCCACATTACTATTATTATTATATCATAATAATAATATTTTGATAGCAGAACATTATTGTATTCATAACAATATTGTATTATTATATTACAATTTATACTAGTCAAAATAAATAATTTATAGATTACGAATACTTTATAATAACAATTCTTGATACTGCAAATAGTTAAAAAATTAAAAGAACTATGCAATATCCATTATTGTCATTTTCTTATACTAAAAGCACTTTCTCAATTTGGTTACCAAACAGATATTAAAGTTCCATGGCATTTAAGAAATATCGTTACTAAACAACAAACAGCTATTTGTTAAAAGCTCTGCTAGCAAAAGCTCTAACAACAAAAGCACTACTACCAACAGCAATCCCAAATAGGGCCTTAATATACCTTTTCAACATCGCATCCAAATTGACCTGCAAAAATAGATAAAATCAAGCTACTCATTGTATATGAGAAGTCAAGCCACACTAAATTAAAATGAAATACCAAAGCACCATATTGCATGTTTTGAAATAGGATTCCTAAGTATTCTTTTTCTATAAAAATGGTTGCCTAGGTTTCTGCCTTCATGTTTTGAATCATGTTTGGAGGATGAGATTGACTAATTAATCAGTACTAAATATTGCCAATTTGGTATTACCCATTGACTTGTTACATCGTATTTGATATGTTCCATTTTTTGGTTAGAACTTTTCATTTAGATTTATCTTTATGTTTATAGTTTTTCGGATGTACTATCCTCCACTGTACTAATCTCTAGAGTAATGCACCACCTTGAGCCTAGCACTAGGTGACCCTTGGCCACCTATTGCCGTCTACAATGTTTTAAAACCTTAGATGTCTAGACCATGTATACATGCATGAAGGTTTTAAAAAAAATCCCAGTTCACTATATCACATCAAAGGAGCCCACAAGTTCATGGAATGGGATATGTAGATATCATTATACCTTCACTTCTATGACGCTGGTAGCAAGAGAGTCAGGCTAGCGTGTTAGATTAGGCACATCAGAACTTATGTATCCGCTTCCTTCTCCATTCTTGTGCATCCACTGCATCTATTATATAACGCCGGTCTACTTTTACAAATATACCAATATATTGACAGTGAACTGGAATTATAGAGGCCAAAACATATGTAGCTTTTATCATGTAAAAGCTACCTTGGTAAATGCTCTTCCCTTTAAAGTCGATCACCCTCCTAACTAAAGATAGAAGAAGTACAATATGGTCCGTCACATGGCTTCTCTCATCTCTCATATTCTCTCCTCTCTTTTCTCATCCTTACCTCCATCATACTTCTTCAATCTTTACTCCATCATCAACACATCCTGATCAACAAAAGAGTATCTAATTTGAAAATCTTAAAAGCAACCAAGCAAGGATCTTATTCATCATTTGTATTTCCAGTTACTTCCTGCTGAAGCAATTTACAATCAAGATGAAAAGGGTGCCAACTTTCTCTTTTATGGTCACTTTTTTATCAGCCGAACATTTATTGGCTGCCGACCACTGAAGGAGTGAATATTCCATGCTTAACTGTAACCAGTGGCATTACGAATTAGTACTATAAGAGTAGAGAGAATTTTCAAGTGTTCTTCAGAGACCAATAACATTTTTCTCCTTTCATGTTTTTCTCTATAATGCTGGCATAAATTGATTTTAAAATGGATTGTTCTTAAATGCTTTTTTCAGAAACATTACCCGCCCATTGTACATAAACTTACAACTTTAAGGGCTAATTTCGCCATATAATAGTGGCAGCACATAACCACTAGAATAGTAGAAATTGGAAATCTCTTCTTGTTGATCCAAATATAGTGCGACATGGGTTCATATAGTACAAATTTTAGGGTTTTGATAGCATGAGATTGTATATTTTTTGACAGATTAAAATCGACCTAAGTTTATATACAAAATAACGCAAGAATGCAGCAATCTTGGGGAGGAAGGAGGGGAAAAGAAGAAACAATTGCAGGGAACTCACCTAGCACATCTTCAACGACACCCATGCCAAGCTCAGAGCTTTCTCCAAGCATGGAATACAGAAACTCCTCGGCCTCTTCAGCACTATGAAGCCGCATCACGGCCCCTTTTCCCTCTAGGGACCCATCGCTTCTCCTCCTCCCTCCGCCACAAAACGCCGAAGGCTTCGAGTATTCCTTCCCAATCACATCCGAAACCATGCCCGTCGCGGTGGCAACCCTCTTCTGCTTCCGCCTCCCCCCGAGACCCATCTTTGCGCCACTGGCGACCGGGCTCGCCGCGGAGCTCTCGCCGGGGTCCTCGAGCTGAGCCCCCAGGATCCCAGCCGCCTTAAAGGGATCCCCGCCGGCCTCCCGGAACGTCGACTTGACCTGGTCGAGAGAAACCGAAACAAAAGTATCGATCAACCAATCTACGGCTTTTCTTTCCTCATCCTCCCCCTCTCCCTTCTCTTCCTTTTTGATTTGGGGATCATCTCCACCTCCAGGCGCCGAGGGTATAAGGCAAGAGGCGGAAGAGGTCGTCCGCTTCTTCTTGCTCTGCTTCTTCGAGGGTTTCATGGCGACCTATCGATCGGAGTAGAAGGGTTTGAAGAGAAGAGAGAAAGAGAGAGAGAGAGAGAGAGAGAGAGGGAAGGAGGGATTCCGGGAGAAGAGAACGTCGGAGTCGGAGATTGGAGGCAGCGGCAGTCAAACCCGTAGCGGGACCGTTGAAAAAAAAGGGGAAGGTAAGGGGGGGGAAAAAACAGGGATGCGGGCGGACGTCGGCGATGGGAGGGGAAGGGGGAGGGTACGCGGAATCGCGTGTAATTCGCTAAGATTTGGGTGGTTGGTGGTGGTGTGATTGGACTTGAACTCGGAATGATGGCAGAGGAACCATCTTCCGGGAATCTCTTTTCCAAGTGCGCCACTGACTCGATTGATGGAACGATAAGTAATTTGAAAAAGTCCTTGATAATTTATATAGATATAAAAATATATTGGTTAAAGAAGGATACGTATAAAATAAAAAATATGCAAATCTATCAACAAATATTTAATAAAATAAAAAATACTCAAATATATTAACAAATAAAAGATGTAAGATGAAAAATTATATATATATATATATATATCAATAAATAAAATCCTTCGTTGTCTTCCTACCCTAGACACCATCACTACCTTCGATTGCTCTCAACCTCTCTTTAGCTCGACTTGCCATCCATCACCTCTTCTTTTCCTTCGAGTACCAGCATCACTATCTAGTTGTCATAAATATTAACCACTATCTATAGCCTTTGTTAAACGACTGAAAAAAAAATTGAAGTATTACCAATAAGATATAAATATATGTTTGCAGTTTGTTAATGTTATGTTTACTATTTATTTTTCATATGATCAAAAGGATTCTCAATGTTTACATTATTGTTGTTGATTTTTTGATCTAGCAATGACATGCTGATGTTCATATTTATTGGCAATGATACTTTATTTTTCATCTCTTTTAACTAAACTATTGATATTTATTTTTGATAACAACATTGTCGACATAGGGTTTGAAGATAACCACAAACTTAATATAATCATACAAGAATCATAGAATCTCTAGCGGTTAAAAATTGCCAAAAAAATTTGGAAATATCATCCATTGTATCCCCTGTATTTTAAAAACTATCAAATAAGTGTTGAGGTTTATATCCCTACATCTATAAAATGCAAGAGTTTAGTAATTTCTCAAACATGCTAATATTCATATTTGTTAATAGTGATCCTCGTTTTCTTCAATTCTTACACACTAAACTATTAATAATGGCCGTATTTGTCAAAAGTGATCCTTGTGTTTTCCAATTCTTATACATTAATCGATAGCCACAAAATTAATGTAACCACTATAAAAAAATCATAGAATCCTTGGGCACCTATTATACACCTAATATTGTTAAAAGTGTCAAACAAATATTGTTTTATATACCACCTACAAGGGAGTAGAACCAATGATTCCTAGATTGGGAAAGAACCATTCAACTGCCATGGTAATGACTTATTTAATTAGAGTTAAAGTTTATTTTAGTTAATAAAAGTTTATTCATGTTATAAAATATACTCATGTGAAATATATTTTGATATTTAATATTTTAATAATTATTTATTTTCATACAAAATCAATCTTTTTTCCTTTGATAAAAATAAAAGGTGAAAAACTTGATTTTATGATATTTTGCAAAACCATTTTATTCAAAACATTTAAAAATATCAATAATTTCAAACTATTCTTGTATCTTTATATTATTGCTGCAAGTTCTTTGAAATATGAATAGTTTTATTTTATGTTACAATTAAAGAGTAATAGCGATATTATATATTTTTATTTAAATAATTTATAATTTTAGCATATTTTTAATGTAAAATTTAATCAAATCAATGAGGCGAATCCTTGGCTAAATCAATCTTACACTTCTCTATCTTTGGATCATAATTGAACTTGGCATTAATGTTATATACTTTTTGTCGGTATTTTTATTTCATGTCTGCCGATCACATCTTCAAATAGTATTTATGACTTATCAATAAAAAATAAAAATAAGCAACAAATTAATTCGTTGAAATTTATCACAAATGCAGAAAAAGTGTTATTTCATACTTTTTTTTAAAAAAAGAATTATAAAAATAATGTCATGATTATAGGATAAAGATGAATTACAAACTAATACCCCTTAATTTATCATAAATACGGGATAAATTGTTGCTTTCCAATTATTTTTTGAACATGCCATTAAAATAATACCACCAATTCTATGATTTTTTGCAGTGAATGTTTATAGATGATAAAAAATTAAAATTTTTGAAGATAGAAGATGCACATTATAAACTTTTGGAAAATAAAAAACACAAAACACAAAAAAAAACCCCTTCGAACTCGCATTAACAATACATAGGAAAATGATAGGGGCCTGGATGCAAATGACATCAACACCAAGAAGCAAACTACAAGCGTTTCACGTGAGGAACTTCGGCGCCTGCTTCCACTCTGACTTTCGAACGAAACATGTTTCTGTGGTGGACTACTCTCTCTCAAAAAAACAAAAAAACAAAACAAAAAAAAATTTCCGCGTCAAGAAATTTTTTTATTTAACACAGACAACAACTTTGGGGAGGTCCACGGACAAGAATGCAACTATATCGATGATGGCTTCCGCTTGGATGTATTAGATCCTGTGACATATTGTGAAGTAGTCAGACTCCAGAAAGTGTCTCACTTCTCCCATTTATCCGTAAAAGAAAAGGTCCACTCCTCAAATTCTTGGCATGTTGGCTCTTGTTTACAAGATCATAGGGCGTGGGGCAGCTATTGAATAAATAGGAATCAACATAAATTTCAAAGTCGGCAAACTTTTTTTTCCTCTTTGTATAATTAAATGTGATATCACTCACCAAACAACAATAGTCTTTATAATTTACTTAAACAATTAACAAATAAAATAATCAAGCAATCCACACCAATACAATTTTTTTAATTTAGAAAACTTTTATATGTGAAGGAAAGAAGCTACTAGACCTAATCCAACTAAAAACTTATACTAGTTAGAATAATAGAATTACATGAACTAGAAGCTGCACAATACCTATGAAATAAATAGAAATTAATATAAATTCCAAGGGCAGGCACACCACCTATACCTCGTTTTTAAGTCTGTTAAGACTCTTGTGGATTAGTATCTTTATAGGAACAATAGCTTCAATGCTTCCGCTCCAATTATTCATCGAAAAACCCGCCTTGCTGCTTGAATTGCTCCGTGGCATCACTTCAAATTTCCTGCAGCTACCTTCGTTCCTCTGAAAACTAGGCCACGTCACCAATATGAAGTTCGCAAGTTTTCATTTGGGTGGCTTCCACCTGCCTTATATATTTTTTTTTTGGAGAAGTTTGCTTGCTTCATGGACAAACCAGACCATTTTGGACCTCGTACGTGTCTGGGTCAAGGCCCGTGTTACTTTGACCGGGAGTAGTTTAAAATGTGGTATACCTGAGGGGCTTTCAAATCGTTTTTTCATACTTTTTTTTATAAAAACTAATGTATAAATAGATAATAATTAAAATATAGACACCGCAAAAATAAGCATTAGAAGGGGGTGTGTGGCATAAAGAAGAATAATTAAAAAAATAGTACTTGGCGACCAAAATAAGCTAATAGCTTGACAGTAAAAAAGATTATTCCCTTCTATCCGCATGGAACATGGCTTAGCTCGATACCACATCATTCCCACAACCAATCAAGCAATACAAATTCGAAATGCCCTACTTTATGGTCTTGCACTCCACATCAAGCGGTACTGAGATTGAGTTGAGGTCGGTCATGCACCCAAACTTAACCCATTAAATTATCATTTGAACCAAGCTTGAACTAGCCTATTATCAAGTCAGGTTAAGTTCCAATTCTCTTATTTTCTGTAAACAATAAAAGGAAAGAATCGATTGGCCAAGCTCCAATTCTTCCTCTCCCCTTTGACAACATCAACTCTTTTAATTTGGATTTGTTATTAAGGTGTGGAAAATTCTCAAGTTCAATTTATTTCGTAGCTCTGTCAAAGCGGACAAGCTTGTCATTTATAAGCCATCTTGAGCTGTTCACAAAAGGGAGCTTGGTGCACATGCAACTGGTTGCCCATATATTTGAATCAAATTTATATGAAATCTCATGCAATTGCACCACAAACATGCATGAATCAGAGAAATCCATCATAAATACGAAAAGATCCACTTTTTAGCTTTATTCAACTAAATTTGTAGTCAAATAGTTGACTGTAAATTATAAATTTTAATTGAAGGGTCTAATTGAAAATAAACACCTTTCCTCTTCTCTCAAAACTTGGTTAAAACTATTTATAGAGATGATTAGACAATTTTAACTGACAAATAAATACATATTCAGATAAAGCAATTCAAATATGCTAACATAGACATAAAATATCTATTTTTGGGGATAAATTTCCGACCAAGACAGATGTATACTTACAACCCATAAAAAAGTTTAAGTTCATAATCATTGACTTGATAATTCCATAATTAATTTATATATTATATTAATTTTAGATGAAAAATTATTTATGTCGTTATAGCAGGAGTCATATAGAAAAAATGATTGATTTTTTTTCATGATGTCTAATATTAAACTATTTTTTGTAGAGATTTTAAAGTATTTTGAGCAATTTTATTCATCTATTTGCATGATTTTTGAATGTTTGTTATACGATCAAATGATGAATTTGAAAAGCTAAAGTGTAACAAATATCTTTCACCATAACAGCTCATTTATAAAAAAGTCTTTCAGCGTGACAGCAGAGCAAGCTTTTCACAACTAGTTCCAGGTACCACGCAAGCGGCCGAATCGCCAAAGACGTGTCACCACTCACCACGTGTCCGTTCCGGCTTGACAGCGACAAAGCCGCATGTTTTATTTTTTCCTCCTGCACTCCCCGGCGGACCACGTGAGCTCTCTCTCTCCTCCCATGGCACATTGGGACCACGCCGCCGCTGACGCCTGTCGTCGTCCGTCTCCTCTCCTTTCCAACGGCACGCTACTTCCTTAGTTCCTTCACGCTTTGAGTCATGATGCCGACTTCATTATTTCTAACCCGTCCGCCAAAATTCTTATTATATTACTATTGCCGCTTTTACCGAAGAAAATAGAGCCAACAACGGCCAACATACCCACGATTCCAAGCCAATGGCCGAGATATGCGCCCGTGGCCTGGCCGCGCAAATCGCCGCCCTCGGAACCGAGCGTTTGGCCGTTTCCTCCGCGCCCCCGGCCCCACCCTGTACCGCGCGGGCGTCTCCCAGCCCATCAAATTAGATCTCTCGGGACCGATGACCATGCCCGCGGGTCTCTCTTCCTCCCTCGAACCGCCCTCCTCGCTCCTTCTCTTTCCAAAGCATAACTCCCTCGCAGGTTTTAGCTCCATCTCTCTACTTTTTTGTCTTCCTAAAATATTATAATTATATAAGGGGGGAGAAAGAGAATTTGGTTTGGTATTTGGTTATATTGGTGGGGTTGGGAGGGAGGAGCTGTGGAATGTGGGGCGATGGAGTTCTGGCCGGAGTTCTTGGCGAGCAGCTGGGGAAAGGAGTTCGTGGCGGGAGGGTTCGGGGGCATGGCCGGGGTCATCTCCGGACATCCCCTCGACACCCTCAGGATCAGGCTGCAGCAGCCCGCCTCTTCCATCGACCGCCGCCCCATCTCCGCCGTCGGGCTCCTCCGCAGCATCGTCGCGGCGGAGGGCCCGGCGGCGCTTTACCGAGGCATGGCCGCCCCCCTCGCCTCCGTCACTTTCCAGGTACGTAGATCCTTCCACGTCGTCTTCTTACTATCCATTATTGTTATTCTTTTCTCTTTCAGATCGAAAAAGGAGTTGAGGTGCGGTTTTCTTTCTTTTTTCAGTCCCAAGATCGTGTAAAGAATCGTGTTGATACAAAACCATACCGCTAATTAAAGAAAAGAAGTAGATCATGAGTAAAGAAATGAATAAACAGAGGAATAATAAACGAAGAATTTAAGGATTGCATCCAGGTATTCGGGAAAAAGGGCATCTCGAACACTATTTTGCTTTTGTTGGAATATGCTGCCTTAGTTTCTCTGCTCGGGGGAATTTGAAAAAGGTCGATTAGAGGATCCCAGCAAATGGCAAATTTAAGAGATACGATCAATGGTTTGGTAGGATCGACATAATATTGTTCTAGGACGCTATAGCTTAATAATAGACATAGAAATAGAAGTCCAATCATGAAATGTAGTAATCTGGAACATTACCTAGGCATGCACAAATTTGCAGACACAATCTAAGCAATTCTATGTTCCATATTACTATTGCGGGCATGAATTATTTTCGTTGAGCTCCTCCTAATTCAATTAAGATTAAGGCCTCGGTAAGATAAAACATTGCAGTTAAGCTTTTGGTTCATTCTCCTAGAAGTAAAAAGAAAGAAGAATAATTGCGGTAACATGGAGGATATGACTAAAAGAAATCAATGCCGGCCTGTTGCTTTTCAAAATACTTGGTTTCATAATGCTGACTTTTTCTTTTCCCTTTTTTCCCTCAAAAAATAATCTTTTTCTTTAACACTATATAGTAACTACATTTATGTCATTTTGGCTCATGTAAAGAATGGCCTGCTCGTAGTGGAACCGCCAGTAACATGATAAAACTACTTCTAGATAAAGGAAGATGTAGTCTGCAATTATTTTCTCTGCAAAGAATATTTCAGCCCGCGTGCAGTTCCTCATCCTTGCTTCTTTTGACATATCCAGTATCGTGTAAAGAATTTTCAGTTAAACTAAATTTTTTATCATGGACCGACGAAGCAACTTCTTAAAACCTTTTGAGAATACATTTGTGGTCATTTGTTGAGATAGTTTAAAAATATAGCAGTTTCATGAACTGGCATCTGTGATAAACAGGCAGTCTGCTGTTGACACTCAGTGAATATCCTCTGAGATAGTTATATATATCTGTGTGTGTGTGTGTGTACAACACTGAGGATCACATCCAAGCGAACCTAAACAGAGAAGCCCCACATGATGTTGTCTCTGTTGGAATTTTAGATTCTTGATCGAAGAATTAGAAAGCTCCTCCAGTACTTTTTTCCCTTGTTGGAATACACTACTTTAGATACTGTGCACGTCATATTATAATAAGTTTCTGATAACCTTCCAATAGAGTTGCTTTAGAGGTTCCCATACAGAATCTGGCATCAAAACCCCTTTTTAGAAAGTAATGTAGCAGAATGATTCCCTGAGCAGAGAACTGTCAGAGGACCATCTATGAAAGTCAAATTTAGAGTAGTTAGGAATATTATGTTTGTTTTCAGTTTAATGAACACAATCAAGCCAAGCTCTTAAAATTATTGAAGAATACTGACTTGTTTGTTTCACAATATGCTAGAAGTTACAATCTGCTGTTTTTTTTTTGAAC
Source organism: Phoenix dactylifera (assembly GCF_009389715.1). Taxonomy (NCBI): domain Eukaryota; kingdom Viridiplantae; phylum Streptophyta; class Magnoliopsida; order Arecales; family Arecaceae; genus Phoenix; species Phoenix dactylifera. The sequence continues at coordinate 17,552,561 of NC_052399.1, read as the reverse complement.
ATTGGATTGCCTTGTGATGGTACCATAAATTCAAAACAAGTACTTGAGTTATAGGAATACAGATGTAGATGGCATGTCTTGTTTTCTTTCTAGAGGACATTTCAACTTTTAAATCAGGTATGTTGCTTTTTGTGCTTCCATTTATGTACCAAATTGCATGAAGATTTTCTGCTTGATGTTCATGTGCCATCATAGACCAACAAGGCGATTAGAGACCAGAGGGCCTACTGATCAACCATGGCATATCAGAAAATCTATGGCTATTGGTTGTGATAGTCTGATGAAAAGGCAAGTGTGTGCCATATTGCAGTCTGCTTTTGATGCTCAGAGCAACTCCCCTGCATGATGGAATTAGATACAGAGGCAAGTTGGTGATAAATTTGCACTGAGTTATTTAACTGACGACTCCATATTATTGATAGGAGACGAAGTTTGAAAAAAAAAAAATTGAAGTAAAGATAAACAGGAGAGCCCCACCAATTCTTGGTTTTGTAGTCATTTCATACTCAAGATTCTCTGCACATAAACAGAACATTATATTGATTCACTGATTAATATTCTTGAATCTATGGATTATAAGTTGTAGCAGTAGAATAATGCTCCTGGACATAAAGAGAAGACATGCTTACAAGTTACTCAAAGCAATGATTATGACATATTAGAATGAAATATTGTCAAAGGTTCCGAGGTTCATATTTGCAGGCCCATTATGGACTGCACCATGCCAAACTTTCAGTTTTGAAATGAGATATAGCATCTGCAGGGGCACCTGCGAGCAGTAATCAGAGGAACCCAAACATGCCAGTGCCACCCTTGACATTGCAAAACAACTTAGATTTTTATGGTTACCTACTGAAATAGGTCCAGATGGAACTATTACGTAATATCTAATCATAAAAAATCTGGAGCAGCATGGTTGTTACCATTTCAAACACACTTCATTAACATATGCACATAATTGTGTACTTGCTATGGAAACTTGCTCTTCATGCTTGTGGTTTCTTCAGGTTAGGTTTTAGGTCATCAAAACTATGAAGTAGAACAGCCATATATGTGGAACCATTACAAGCTCTGATACCAATGATGTGAAAGTGATCTCATGAATTTTGCCACATTTATAAAAAATAAAGTGCTAGGACATACACATTTGGAACCCCAAACTACCTTTTCTATCATGCAATTCTTTCAGCTTCATTATTTAGTAGATAAGAATGTGTGCAATCGAGATGCTTTTTCCGATTCAGGCTTTTTCTTGTTGCAGAATGCTATGGTCTTCCAGGTGTTTGCAGTCTTGTCAAGAGCTTTCGATGCAAACAACATGAACGAACCTCCATCATACAGAAGTGTTGCACTAGCTGGAGTTGGAACAGGTGCTATTCAGACATTGCTGTTAAGCCCAGTCGAGCTTGTAAAGATACAACTTCAACTAAGGATGATAGGGAACAAGCGTCATGGAAGTCCTCGCCTAGGGCCAGTTGGCATGGCCAAGGAAATTTTAAGAAAGGAAGGAATTCGGGGTTTATACCGAGGCCTGTCCATCACTGTTCTCCGTGATGCGCCTTCACATGGGGTCTACTTCTGGACCTATGAGAATGCGAGAGAGCAGCTTCACCCTGGCTGCCGGAAAAGTGGTCAGGAAACCGTGGGAACAATGCTTTTTGCTGGGGGGTTGGCAGGAGTGGCCAGTTGGGTCTGTTGCTACCCATTGGATGTGGTAAAATCCAGACTTCAGGCACAATCAGCGCCTCAGGGAGACCAACCACCACCAAAGTACCGTGGCATTGTTGATTGCCTTCGGAAGAGTGTGCAAGAAGAAGGCTTATCTGTGCTGTGGCGCGGATTGGGAACTGCCGTCACCCGGGCCTTTGTTGTCAATGGTGCCATCTTCTCTGCATATGAGTTGGCTCTAAGATACTTGGTTAATAACAACCAACCAATCATGATGGAGGAGAACTGAGTTTGCTCATTGCAAGTCAAAAGAGGCCTCCATTATACTCATTTTAGCATTGCTACATGACTTCACCTTCGTATGTTTCTCCAAATATATCATTACATGGTTGTTATTGTGAATAAGTGGCTCAGATCATTTATTAGTTTGATTTTATTCTCAGATCTTACTGCAGTATATTGAACCCCCCTGCTGTGTAAATTATTTGGAGAATTGCTGCACCTCTCATTTTACATCCATGAGATGTGACAGACTAGGTCTTTCGCAAAAATCTCCTTCTGTACTGCACGAGCTTTAACAAAATAGAGGTCCTTCCTCATTGGATTGCCACATACTGAATACAGGCAGCTGAGTTACAAGGACGGCTTCCAGTCATTTGCAGTCATATGACATCTTATAAGATGTTGAGGTTGCGCCTTATTTGAGCTATTTGGACGGGAGCAGTCATTTAGTTGGATGGCACACAACTGGTCTTTTAAGAATTTTCAGAAACTCTTCTGCTTGCAGTACGTTTTCTCGTCTTAGCTATACCTGAAGCTTTCTGAGGCATCGATGCAAAGGCTAATAGCAATCCTAATATATATCTAGGGAAGCTTAAAGCCCTCTCTCAGTTGACTCGCCTGAGGCCTGAAGCTCTTTCTATACAGCTTAAGACTGCTAAAGCAGAAAAAAATGAGAAGCCCAGAACTCTCCTTTGTATCAGTAGACAGACGAGTTGAAATTTCAGCCAATACCTGTAACTTGACAAAATCTGAACCTGTCTGCTGCTATTAGGACTCGGTTAATTTTAGGTGGGTTTGGATTATGATGGTGGTCACTGGCCATATATAAGTTAGACCGTTTGTACTGAATTCTAATGTTATCTCTCTATATTCATTTAGAGCTGTTGGAATCGGTGTCCATTTGGTTGTCATGCCTGCAGGCAACTTCCAGGATGAGGGAATCAGTTAAATTGAGGGCATGTTTGGGTGGAGGGAGTTGGATTATAGAATGGAAATGCGAATGAGTATCTCTTATTTCAGCCATTTAGTTGGAAGAAATCTCGTTTCCATTTCGATTTCGGGAGGGAATAAAATACCCCAAGTCCCCAAAACCCAAATTCTATTCTGCTTTAGCATTCAAATCCCAATCCAAGATCATGATCACAAACCAAATGTGTCAGAAGATATGGCTATTTCTATTTTGATTCGGATTTCAGTCACAAACCAAACGGGCGCTCAATGCTAAAAAATCTGGAATACAGAAAGTATCCTGTCGAAATGAATTTGGGTGCCTCAAAATCCTAGGAAATCTGGAATACAGAAAGGTGGTGGAAGGGAGTAAGTCGGGAGGATCAGCCCGGCAATCCCGGAAATCTGGAATATAGAAATGAATCCTGAAAGGTGGTGGAAAGGAGTAACTCGGTAGGATCAGCCCCACAATCTTAAGAAATCCTGAATACAGAAAGTATCCTTTTCCAAACGAATTTTGGTGCCTCAAAATCTTTGGGATCGGTGGTCCATGCACGGCCTTCTACTTCTTTCCTCCACCTTTTAGCAGATTCCACTCCAGTGACAGTTATCCTAAAATCCACAAATATGTCATCGAAAGTTGGAAAGAGGAGAAGAAATAATCTCTAGTTAGTACTCCGAGTCTGTAAGATTTTCATCAGCCTTTTCTAGGTTGATTTCAATGGCCGGCTCATATGAGAAACTAGGAATTTAACTAGAAGTGGTCTTGTCCTCTAATAATGTGCAAAACTAGCACAGGAATAAATTTAAATGCTATACATTTGTTCATTTGCTTGATAGCATAATGCATCGCTGATAGGTGTATCACAAGCCTGAAATTATAGATAGTCTGGAAGCATGTTATATCTCTAACTGAAACAATTTGCCACCCTTGTTTCTGAAATTTTTACAACAAATACTAATGCCAACCCTGCAAAACATAATGCTGAGTAACAGAAGCATTCATTTTCAGAATTCAACACAACATATATGAGATGGAAAATTCCTTTGTATCTAAGGAACATGTGAAAATATGAAGCATTTTTTTAACAACAACTAGTCATCAAAGGAGCTCAAGAAACCGCCCAGAAAGCCCGCTCCGTTGCAATTCCCGCATAAGATTTCCCGCTTGCCTCTGGAAAAATAAAACACAATAAGCATCAGATGCAAAATAGAGTCCATCTAACTAGGCCGCAGATTAACTTCTCCTCCAACCAGTGTAGTCACATGCGTAGTCATGATTGTTTGTAGGAAAAATGCAACACCTGAAATCTTGTAACTGTAAAAGTGGATTGGTACAGAATGTTTGATGCACAGGCAAGACTTGCATGCAATGTCTAAATATTTGATGGCGCGTGAATGCAAACTGAAGCAGCATCCTAGCTAGCCACCATTGTCTTCTTAAATAGGTGCAAAAATAACAAAGCATTCTCAATTTTGTTAAATTAATGGGCATGACAAAATGTGTTAAGCTTGCCATAGAAGTCTAAAGCATCTGCTGATCTAAACCCAGGATCAAATATTTATGGTACCACATTACAAAAGTAATAATGCTTGAGAGTAGCTTTTTGCAAGGTGAACAAATCTAGTCCAGAGTGCAGTGCCCAATTTTATCAAATATATGAAGAAAGCACTGCTCTAACCAATTTCCTTAGGCTTCAATAATTATTGTGTTAAGAGCCTAAGTTGGGGGCGATGCATTAACACCATGGAATAAGCAACAAAGTACAGTAGTATAATTGGTAATGTGATATTTCATTTTGTAGGTGCTCAACATATATGAAGTACATCTAAGCTTAATCTTGACACTAATCAACTTTAAACTATAAGAAATCAGCTGCTGACAGAGAAGTTAGAAAGGTTTGTAGGGAATCTATGTTTCTTTCACCCAAATGGGCAAAAACATACTTAATTAAGCAGACATACAAACTTTGTTGAGTGGTTTATGAGAGAGAGAGAGGAGATAATGGTAAAAAAATAGTCTTAGTCCCATTTTGATTGTGGCACCTCCTACTAATGGGAGGGGATGCAGATATGGACCTCGGAGACTTGCAGGATGGATGCACAATGTTAACCCACTAATTCTTTTGAACAAACTAGAGCAATTACATCTGACCAGAGCCAATGATTTGACAACTTCATTAGCTAAGGGAGTTGATCAAAAGCTATTTTACTATTGATATTTTTTATAAAAAAGTGGCCGACATAATGTTAATAAACATAAATAATATTATAATTATCGTGGAAAGTAAATCGGAAAGTCCAACAACATTATAGAGCACAATCTCCATTTTTGTGCATAATTTATTGAAAACAATCTTGAACAGTAGAAGAATTCAATAACTTCTTCAATAGGAAAGCCTTCTGATAAATTTAAAAACAATTAATAGGACTTAGAGTTAATAAATTTCTTTTATGGCATACCTGCAGAGCCAGCATAATGCACCTGCTTTGAATTGGCCATTGAAGTGATCAACAGAATTCACCCCAGTTCCTTTGCATTGTTTGCACAATACGATACCTGTTAATTTGAAAAAAAAAAATCAATAATCGGCATCGGAGGTCTTTTGTACCATGCCAAACAATATTAACACTTGCATTAAAAGATAATGAAGAACTTAGTAAGATAAGTGCGAAAAGGTTGATCCCAAATACTTCAAATAACATTTGGTAGTATGACTTTTAGTTTATATAATATCTTCACTGCACTACACTCAGCCGCACAATAATGGGAAACACTTCAAGACAAGTCAAATAAATACCGTGATGATAAAAAGGAAGAGTTGTCCCACCCACTTGTAGTCCGTTATTTAACTTGATCCATCATATGCTGCTCTAGGGCTATCTTATCTAATTGTCTTATCCTTGACAAATGTTATAAGCAGAATTCACTTCCACAACAATAATTGCTGTTTTTTCTTTTTTTTCTTTTTGCCCCACATACATAGACATGTATTGCCAAAAAAAGCATGCAGGTTACAAGGACATTTTCAGGCAGGAAGGAGTATGTTAAGAATGCTCTTGCTGAAGCAATTTAGTTGCAGAGTAAACCTGTCTTGCATTCTCTTGTGGAGTGGAAGATAATGGAAATCACTTAATTAAAGAATTACATAAAATCTGCATTGAGACGATGTCATTTCATCAAGAAAGAAAGAGATGTGTATGGCTATTCTAAATTAACATATATTAAGAACATCTGAATACAAAAGATTCCAAATTTCAACAGAAGCATTAGCTGACTCCACATGTAACCATCAGCTAGTGCAGAAAAACAAATGCAACTGTTTCCAATGGTGTTTATCATCCTCACTCTTTTAATATATCTTTCACTTTAGCTCAATGTTTTACAAGGCCATGGATGAGGCTTTTCTAGACTATCTATGCAGTTTTACCCTTTGATGCCAATAATAGCAATGAAACTGAGCTTTATATCATCTCCTTTGCTACTTGATACAATGGAACATGGAACAGAGCCCTCGCTATTTTACTTTTGAGGATATGGATTCCTATTGTACCTACTCTATTGTTTATATAGCAATTAAAATAATATAAAACTTATAAAATGTAGCCTACTGAATATTTTTCAAAACCAGTAAGAAATCTCGAGAAGCACATCCCTGGATAGCGTGTTTGTGCGTGAAGTACATATGTCACAGGCCAACTGAAAATTTATCCACCAATACATTTTTTTTAAAATAAATTACCTCTTTGTAGAGACCATAGAGGAAATTAGAGTTTGCAAAAGATGTCTCAACTCTTAAAAGAAAATTTATACTATACCGTTTACTAAAGGTATATTTCAGTGCCAAACTACATCACTTTTAACACAAGTAATATCGACATGCCATTAATTTGCATCTCAAAATGCCCATGAAAGTACCATCAATACATAAATCCCATATATACCAAAAGCAGCAGAAGAGGCAGATCAAATCACATCATGGTCCAATTCAATTCTAAAAGAGAAAAAGGAAAGCATAATAAATTTCCACAAATCAATTCGCATTACCATTCCCATCACAGTCAGCACAGACAATGCTATTCGGCTTGGTTCCTTGATTACTGTCAGAAGCCTGTTAAGGGAAACATAAAAGAATTTTTACAACATAATTATAACACATTAAAGCCTTTGAAAGTATCGCCAGTATTACTTAGAAATTACTAAGAGATCCCTATAAAGAAAGAGATAAAGGAGACTCTCACCTGGGCCTTGAGGGACTGAAAGCGGGAGCTGAGGGAGATAGCAACAGTCTTGTGGGCGAGAGAAGAGGAGGGGTTAGATGATTTGGTTGAAAAGGTGACGAGATTCACATGGGTGAAGCACACGAAGCTCGCCATGCCAAGGGGAGGGGATGAGAGGGGGAGGGGAGTCGGGCACTTGGTGGTCGGATTCGATGGGTGACGGAGAAGAAGATGAGGCCGAACTTTTGCCCCCTTCCGCCTGTCGATTTTAGCTCTGTCGGGCACGTGCAATGCGCGTGCGCTACTGGATTGATTGGGCGCGTCGATAAATACACTCCTCATTTTGGCTAGTGCACATATCTCGTTTCACCCCATAGTTCTAACTAAGCAGGGTATGTTCATTAAAAATGCGAGTGCTTATATGTAGTCGGCGAGGTAAACCGGCTTCCTGTTTTTGGAGGCACAAAGTGTGAGACCTCGTCGACCCTACGTTAGGTTTTGGATAAAGTTTTTGAAAAAATACTGGAGGAATAAATAACATTGTTAGAGGGCGATTCGGCTATAATGATTGAGTGAATCAGGTGTGAGCATGTCAGGTCAGAATTATACTCATTAGTTTGGAATGTTTACAATCTATTGGAGGATCTCGACTCATTTGTAGTCATATGTGTACTTCGAGAGGGGAACAGTGCGAGACCTCGTCGGCCCTTGAATATACGTTAGCTTTTGGATAAAGTTTTGGAAAGAATACTGAAGGAATAAATAACGTTGTTAGAGGGTGATTTGGCCACATTGATTAAGTGGATCAGGTATGGGCATCTAGGCCAGATCTACACCCACTAGTCTGCATGTTTGCCATCTGTTGGAGGGTCTCGAGTCATTTGGGGTCGTACATGTACTTCGGAAGGCGAACAGTGCGAAACCTCGTCGACCCTTGAATATATGTTAGGTTTTGGATAAAATTCTGAAAAGAATACTGAAGGAATAAATAACGTTATTGGAGGGCGATTCGGCCACAATGATTGAATGGATCAGGTGTGGGCATGTCAGGTCAGATCTACATCTACTAGTCTGGAATGTTTACCACTTGTTGAAGAGTCTCGACTTATTTGGGTCGTACATGTACTTTGGGAGGCGAACAGTGCGGCAAACTAGATCGCCCGCCTCCTTCACAGCACATCATGCCGGAGCCTTTTTTTGGAGGCACTGACTCTATTCCGTGGGGACTAGCCCATGTTTTATATTTTGATTCCTCGTGGCGTACTCACACCTGAATGTCGTGAGACGCCGATACACAAAAAAAAAATAATAATACTGTGTTTGGCATCATTATTATTTTTATTTTTTTAAAAAAATAAAAATTAGAAAATTTGTTCCTATTTTTTCTTAAATTTTGATGATAAAAGTATATTTGGTAGTTTTTTTTTTTTTTGACACTAGATGGAGGGAGGGAGCTTTTCCACTGGCTGCCTCATGATAGTCTCATGGATCCTTCTCCAATTAGACGTGTACAAAGGCATCGAGGAGAGAGAGGAGGTGGTGGGGTCATCAAGGTCAGAGGTGGTCTTGAGGTGGGAAGAGAGCCTTAGGAGGGAGCAGAGTAGGATGAGGCGAAAAATTGGAGGACAAGATGAAAGAAGAAAAACCTTTTTGATGAAGTAGGTGGGAGAGGAGCCGCCGAGGACAAAAAGAGAGAAATTGTGCAGGCCATAATTTCATAGCTCACAAAGTTGTTTTTAAAAATAATAAAAGTATAAAAAAATCACTTCCATTTTTTCAATAAATTATCAGAGATATTTTAAAAATAAAAATAAAAATCAAACTTTGCATCAGATTTCATGTTTTTTTTTCGAAATAAAAAAGTGAATAAAAGCAAGATCAGGAAAGTGGAGTGCCCTCTCGTCGCCTTCTCGCTTTCTGCTTCATCCTATGGGAAAGGATGCATCTCTTTTTATCTCGACGACCCTATTGTCAACTTTTCTTTTGAAGCTTTGATCTCATATATGGTACATAAAAATTTAGTTGAGAATAAGACATGCTAGCTTCTAAATTCTTGGTCCTAATTTTTAAGCATTGGATTCATCAAATCGAATTTTCTTCTCTCAAAATGTTTCTTTAATTATAGCGAAGGGACTGAATTTTTTTTCATTTCATTCCCATGATTCCCACTTGAACCTGTACAAAATTATGGTAATTTTTGCACCGGTATCCAAGAGCAGAACAACAAATTTAGAATGCAGAGCAGGGTGATACATATCAAGAAAGGTTGTGGATAGAACCATCCAGGAGCTTTAGGGCTCCTTCGACTCATAGACTTCACCAAGACATTGAATAAAGTTAGCAAGTTGATGGTCAGAAGAGGCATGGGGTGGGATTAAGGTATACCTTACTTGCATGATTTCTCTGAACATATGCATAGAAGACTGGGTTTACATGTAACATAGGAGATATTGGGACGTCAAAGGCTTGAAAGCAGTAAGTGTGATATGTTGAGCCAACTTTGGTGTTATCATGAATAGGAGTTCAGCTTCATTCTTGATTTAGAGACAATATCATGTATCGCACACATCCATGACCATTGATATGTCTGATGCCCAGTAATCATCACTGGCTTAATCAACTTGAGCCAGCTTAGCTTCCAATTAATGATGACACGAAGTAGGATTTGTTGAAATGATGTTCTTGTAGTATACTATAATTAACTCAAGTGGAGTATCTATAGTTTTCAAATCAATGAAGAAAGCCAAGTGAATAAGGTCCTCAATTTATATCTGTTGACATCTGCATTACGAGAAAGAAAATTTAGAAAAGGTTGACTATTGAGTAATTCATGGTTTTATCTCTTTTGAAGCCATAGATCATCTAATCAACATCTCTCATGCAAAAGGTGGAGTGAAGAATTTTATTTCCATGTATGTGAAAGTGTTGATAGGTAAAGAAGGTTCATGAACTATGCAGAATTAGTAGCATATCTAAAATTGCAGACAATACCTAGTAACATGCTTGAGTCCATGGAAACATTTAATTAGATCACACACAAAGGAGAATTTCGAAGGACATTTGTTCTTCAGGTAGAGACATATTAACCTCTTATTTTTAGTCCGTTTCATGTCCAGTTTTCTCTTTCTAGTTATGTTTTCTCTTTCTTTGTTTTTAGCTTCCCCTATTTATTTTTGTTGATGTTATATGAGATAGTCAATGCCCCCGCAGCAATATTTTGTAAATCTTTTGGAGATATGATGGTAATGTGATAAGAAAGAAGCACTATTTTGTATGGTATACTTGTATGTTAGAAATTTGTAGCAGCTTTAAGCTTTTCGGAAACTTTCTTCTTGTTTCAATACCATTTTATTGTATTGGGTGAGTTGCCACCCCAACATTGTATGCATGATCCTGTAATTGATCTTGTATATATACATATACATACATACAAACATACATGCTTGCATGCATGCATTCATACATACATACATATACATATATACATATATATATACACACACACACACACACCTAATATCAGAAGACTTAATATGCAGCTTCTCATCTTGATGTTGTGGCTTGGGTTTTATGCAAGTTTAGTGTTGGAGAATGGTCTATTGTAGGCAGGGGTTGGGTTGGGTTGTATGAACTGACGATTGTCCCGGAACAGCTGCGTGAGTTACAAATAAGCCTCTGAGCAGCTATGTTGCTGACATGAAGTTATTTAGATTCTATGCTACGACTTTCATCAAACAACCTAATAATAAGCTTTTGTTTCCTTATGAGAACTTTCCGGTCAGGTGTTGCATTCCTTCTACATCACTAACTCTTATAAGAGACCATCTTGTTAGATCTCCAAGCGGCACAGAAGAATATTTCATGAGGTTCGACAGTGCCTTTAATCCACTATAATGGCTGCCTGCCTAATATGTTTTTCTCGTAAAGAGAGGAAAAAAGGCAGCCATTTGTCTAGCTTTTCACTGGAACTTTTCACAATAACAATGGATGTGTTATAAGGACCTCTACTGGATTCTATAATAAAAATAAATGATAGTCACATTAAAACATGGTTATTTGGTTATGCTGTTATTTACAGAATATATTGCTTTTTACAAAATAAGCTAGTCTTCCAAGTTGTAATTCAATCACATGGAACTTGAGCTTAAACAAGGTCCAAATTGGCCATTATTCATGTCATACCATGGTCAAAATAATTGGGCAATGTGTAGATGACACTAGTTATTTAAATGCCGGTGGTGTTTTATGTAAAAGGGATATTTGAGATAGTTATGATAATTATAAGATTGTAATGGCCAGTGTTTTAAACCATGGTTGCCTTTTTCACATGCTTGGTTATAATCAGCCTTGAGCTATGGGTTATGCTAGTCATCTCTTATCTTGTTTAAATCAATATTTTTCAGATGAAAAAAATCATAAACACAGTTGCTCCTCTGGCACCATCACCTAAGGTGGATTCAGACACAATGGCTAAAAATATTATATAGCTATACCTTCTAGTTGATTTTGGTAATCATTGCTAAAAATAGGAGAGAGGAGAAAAAAAAGGAAGACAGAAGGAAGGAATTTGCTATTCGCATTAGGGGGTATTAGAATTAGTATTGGAACCACAGCCCTTGTTGATTGGAAAAAATACAGCAATTTTTTGTGACATGGTTATTGGTGAGATGATGAAACTATTGTCATCGTTGTTTCTCCTACTACTCTTTTCTCATTTTAAATTTCATGTGGCATTTGGTTGCAAAATAAAATCTAGAAGGGAGACATAATTCGTGAACTAGGGGTATTTTAGTATTTAGTTGGAGTGATATGTGCAGGGAATAAGGTGCAAATACATATTAGATTTTGAGATATTTTTGATTATGTCATAAAGATAAAATTCTTCCGCCACTTCTTATAGTGTTGACAACGATGAAACATTATTGGAAGGGATAAAAGCAAGCCTGTTTCCTGGTATAAATCTATTCTACCAAATAGTGGAATAGAATTATATAGGTGGGTCCACTTGCACCTTCGCACGGTATAAGTATTCGTTCTTTCCCTTTTTGGTGTTTGGTGGCAACGATATCCCCCTACTTATTCCACGATTAAACAATCTTTTGATGATTGTATCCTAGCTTTGCGCTATCCTAAGTTTTGCTCGAAATATGGTTTTCGCATGTAACTAGTTATAGTAGATTTCATGTTCTTGTAGGCTTATGTCAGGGTTGCATTTGGTCAAAGAACGAGAAAAATTGGAATAATGAAAGTTATACTTGTCAGTGTTGTTACTCCACCAGTTATGCATATTTTTGTTTGGTTAGAAATTCTTAGACTTATTCATATAACTAATTGTGCTGCTAGATTATAGTATGAAGAATAAAGTTGCTTTTTGACATAAGATATGCAAACAATATTTTTATCTCTACAATCTAACAGACCAGCATATAACTTTCCAGGTTTTTGTTCAAATAAATAATCAAGCAATCATGAGTGTGTTAATGAAATGAATAAAAGCACTAAGAATCATACAATGCTCCAACTAAAAGTAATTTTTAATTATGACAATTACCTTAAGCTAGTCATGTGTTTCTGTAAAAAGATAAATAATGTGCTTACCTTTTGTCATTTGTCTTTTTTTTGTTAAATTTAAGATAACATTGGGAAGAGAGGGGGAAGATCCAACTAAATTCACTCTCATCGTAATAAAATCTACCTATTGATATAGAATAAACAAGTGATAGGTTTCTCTAACAACAATTGTGGAAGAAGAGAATAGGGAGAACGGGGTGCTAGGGTAGAATGGGGTAAAGGCAAGGAATGAAGAGCATTTTTTTCCATCGCAAAGAATAGGGCTAGCATCAATTGAAGCATCTATGACAAGAATAGCTTGTAGAAGGATTTTCTTGGAGTAGAATAGCTTATAAAGGGATTTTCTTTGAGTATTTATACTTATGAGATTGTCATAATGAGAATTGGCCGGCGTAACTAGTACTCTTTTATGCCATATTTTTTAAAGTTACTTTGCAGATGTAAGCTTTATTCCATGTCTTATGCCTTAAGCTCCAACCAAACATGGCCTAAAAGTTGGATGGGGATCAAGGATATGAGAAATTAGCATGGTCATTGCAAAAGCTATTTCCAGTACCCCTCTCTCCTCCTGCACACAAGAAACGTACCTTCAATTTGTATATAAATTTTTATGCATACATCTTAAAAATAGCATGATTTCTTGGACTGTATATCTGTACCCTCCCAAGCTTCTGAATGCCGATAATTGATTAGGATGCTAATTATGAGCACAATACTCAAAATAAACTCCGAAGCCATGTCTCCCACATTTTCCCTAGTGCACATTTTAAAAAAGAACCCCAAAAGTCAAGGGCTTTTTTTTATTAAGCCTCTCTATCTATCCTTTTCCTTATCAAACCATCTTTTCCATATGCGAGTTCTCCCTTCATTCTGAGTCCCCTTCTTCTTCAAGTCATTCTCTCTTTTTCGATCTTTGCACCAAAGAGTTCATGAAATATAAGAAATGACATGTATATAATCTCTTATGTTAGATAAGACTAGAAAATCGTGATGAACACCATATTCTGAAAACCGTGCAATAATTTACTTATGTGTCATTTAGCTATACAAATAAAAAGCATGTTTTGAAAGCTGTGTATTTTGTACCCAAAAAAAACCATGTATTGATTTACACAGAAATGTGCATTGGATCACTACTGTGTATGTATCAAAAAAACTTGCACTATATATCAAGAAATCGACGAGCATGTATAAACCAACTATGTAATATATACCAGTAAATATGATATTTTAAAAATTATGTATTAATTTATTTGAAAATGTATATTAAGTTACTAGATGATTAATTTGCTAAGTTTGAATCATTCGACCGTAACCGTATATCAGTGAATATTATATGTTGGAAACTATGTATCGATTTATCTAAAGATATATATTGACTTGCTATATGATTAATTTGTTTGATATGTATCACCTCCTCATGTAGCATGTAGCGGTCAAAAATATATTTTGAAAATAAGAAATAAAGAGGATGCTATATATATATATATTAATCATGAAATTGATGACTATATTGGTAGGAGGAATCTTTAATTTTTTTTTTTTTTTAAAGATAGGCAGTATGAAAAAAATATGGTAAAAAAAAAAAAACAGTTCCATTCCATGACACCCAAAAGTAGGCAACCATTAGGGGCTCGTTTGCTTCGCGGGAAGTATTTCCCTCCTAGGAATATGATTCCTGGGAATTAGATTCCTAGGAAGAGGATACCTAGGAAAGTACTTTTGGCATGTTTGGTTAATCATGGGAAAGTGACAAATTTCCAAAGTGCTTTTGTTTGGTTGACCATCCACTTTCCTAGGAAAGTTATGTATAATTTCTATTATGCCCTTAATAAAAATTAGGTCTTTAATGCCTCTTTAATGCTTCTTTAATGCTGAAGGGTCTTTTTGGAAAAAAATAAAAAATGAGTGATTCCCACCTCATGGGAAAGTAACTTTCCAATGTTTCTCATGGGAAAGACTTTCCCATGAAATGTGGGAATCATATTCCCATGGAAATACAACTTTTCCATCTTTCTCCTTTGAAAACTCCAACCAAACAACAGGCATTTCATTACTTTTCTGTTGACCACACTTTTTTTCCTCTTTTTCCTGCGAACCAAACGAGCCCTAGGAAATCCGAAGCCCGCACCGCTCTTATAAAGTCGGCATAACTTTCATTCTTTAGACAATAGGGAGCCTCCTCTATACGCAGTAGACGTATCTATATTCGTTCTCCCGACGACGCTGTAGACGTTGGCGGTTCCTTTATTCGAAATCGGCGCCGCTGCCAATTTTTCGCAGCGTGGCCGCCGGGCCGAGAAACCCTTCTCTCCCAAGATCGCGGACGCGGCGGCCCTCTCCCCCCCATCCGCGATGGCGTCGGGCTCCCCTCGTTCCCGCATCGATCAGGTCTCTTCCCTCCCCTCTCGAACCCTAAATACCCCGAGCCTTCCTTCTCTCCTTCCTCCCGTTCTTCTCTCATATCTTTCTTTTTGCTAATGCCTAAACAAATCCTTTTGTTTTAGACCAAGAACAGTTTCGTTTCTCGAGATCTTGAAGTAGTTGCAAGCTAATATGTATTTTACTGATTATACTAGTGTCTTCTTGATTCGATCTTTCTAATAACGATCGAGAAATTTGTTTCTCTTGGATCAGTAATTGTTTCTTTTCTTGAAGTCTATGGTTACCTGCAAAATAAAATCCTTTCTCATTGATTTTGCTGCTCATCGTCTGTTCTTGGTTTGATGATTAGTTCTTTGCTTCAAGAAAGCGGAAACCTCCGGTACCCAAAGATGAGAAGAAGTCTGATAAAGATCCCAAGAGCCCGCTCGGTGGATCACCCAGTGCAAAAGGCAATCTTGATAGTTATCTCGTCAAGTCTCCCGATGCCAGTTCTTGTGCTGGCCGTGGCGCGGTCTTGTCGAGGCATGACACCGTCAGAAGAAATCTGTCATCGGAGATCAGCTCGGCTTCTGATGTGGCAAAGAAGCCCATCTTGATATCATGTTCCTCAGGAAGTGGAGGTTCATCAAAGAGTGTTGAAGGCCAGTCTGGGGTTCGAATAGGAGCATTGGGCGAGGCACCAGCTGATGTTCTTGGGTCTGGAGAGCAAGGTCACACCCTCGATGACCCTTGCGGTGTTGGTATCGCGACCAGGCGGAATTCAGAGCTCAGGAGGTTTGCAACTGATTTTCTTTCTCTGTATTGCAGGTAATGATGATTTTGCTCCTCTTTTAGGTTTTCAGTCTGCACTTTATTCTCATCATATACTAGACAGTATAATTATTTTAGTTTGGCATTGTATTCATATTGCTTTCTCGGAAAGGCAGTGCCATTGCTGTTTCTTGAAATGTCCTGAATTTTTGTTTCGCATGTGATTCACTGGTCCTTTTCTCCAGTGATCTCCCAACTGCTGTGAATATTCCTGTGGAACAAGAGTTGAAGGGTCCAAAGAGAAATGGCAGCCCATCTCTCTTAGTTGCATGCAACAAAACTTGTGCAAAGAAGCAATGTTTTTTGGATCAGAGCAATCTGTCCCAAAAACCTTCAAAGTTTGAGTCAAGCGCTAAGCCTGAGGAAGCACATGCTGTTCATTGTGAGGATCTTGATGTGAGTTCTGACAAACCTTCTTGTCAAGTTCTCTATCTCATTGATGAGTGAGTTAAAATGATGCAGGGATCAGGTGGTAAGCCCTATGAGGAAAGTGATGGTGGAGATGCAAGCCTCAGAAGATGCAGTACGACTCCCAATTCTAGCTTAATGAAGACAGAACATTGTTTGCCTGATTTGTCAACCAATGTCTTGGCTGCTGGTGTGACTCCTAGATCTGCATCCAGGAGTTCCATGTTCTCGCCAGGTGATGAGTTTTGGAATGAAGCTATTCAAGTTGCTGATGGTTTACTTGCTCCAGTTGATAAATTACCTGAAATTCTGTGCTTTTTAAAAAGCGGAAGATCTGGGAATAAGTTATTGCAGGACAAATCTTCTTGTGCTATTCCTCAGGGTGCTAAAAGTTTTTCTAAATTGGACAGTGATGATTTAGCTGCTCGGGCTGTGGTACAGAAAGGTTGTGCGAAGCCAATAGAGAAGCCTGTTGAAGCACCTATAATGTTGCTGTCAGGCAGTCAGCAAAATGAGGTATCCCCGTTGCCTGTGAAGCATTTTGACTTCTGTCAGGAGGAAAATGCACATGATCGTGATGTGGATGTAGATGGAGTTGGTACTCTTGCAGGGATTGGAGATGTAAATAGTGGTTGTCTGAAGCAGAAATGTCTAGTGACCTCAGACATTTCAAAATGTCATGAAGATCGGGGCAAAACAGAAACTTTTGAAGAAGTTCCTAAATCTTCTTCAAACACGTCATCAGATATGAGTCCTCCTGATTTATCTTATCCAACTAGAAATTTGCCACACATTGTGGACAACGGTTCTGATTTGTCTATACATGAACGGACACGTGGTTTGCTGATTCAAGGGAATGGCTCCAAGCATATGCACAAGGACAAAAGTTTATCTCATGATATGCCACTACCTCGTTGTGATGCTGATGATACAGAGAAAGAAACCCATAGTAGATCAATTGCTTATGGCTATTGCGAAGAAGCCACGACTCCATCCAGTTCTATGCTATTGAATGATCATTTGAAGCTTACCAATTGGCTTCCTTCTGAAGTATGCAGCGTATACATGAAGAAAGGGATATCAAAACTTTACCCTTGGCAGGTTTGCTTCTATTTTCCTTTTCTTCCAGCATATCATGAAAGAAGCTAAAACAACTGTGATACGTAATGTTTTCAGAATTTCCTGATGTGTTTGCAATGTTATTTCTCTTAACTTCTTCTTTTCTTTTTCTTCTTCTTCTGTATATCTCTTAATTTCAGAGCTAGATAAGGGGCTTCCTTGTCTTATCCTTTGTTTATCGGTGAATGAAAAGGTTTTTATGATTTTTATCTTTAGGAGTTGGCTACATAACACATTATATCACTTGAATTTGCATGATACATATTCTTAACATGGACATCCGAGTGTGATGATTGATATTCTAATAACTATTGAATATAAGTACCAATTATGTAGGGGCACTCTAGAATCCTTTAGGGGGCCGTTAATTAGAATGAGAGTGGGGGTGAGAATAAGAAGGGTGCGCGTAGTTTGAACAAGTTTATGCATTGAAAGGTTCCTGACTTCCTGTTCTGTCAGCAGCATCATATCCATCTTCTCATGTAATGAAGCCTATGCATTCAAAGCCATTTGATTGCTGGCTAATAGCTTGACAGTTCTTTGCTGAATTTCACTAGGAAGAATTCTTTTCCAGTTTAATCATTATGCCATCCTGACTTGTTGCATTCTTATTTCCTGCACAAAGTTATTGAAGTTTAGCAGTTATGCATATGTTACCAGTTTTTCTCCTTCTAAAATTGCTTTTTTTCTCCAGTTCCTTTTTATATCCCTTCTTTGACCACTGCATCTTCCCCTTTTTTTCCTTTGTTTTGACAAGAACAAAATGTATAAGGTTGTCTAGATATCTTAATTTTCTATTTTGTTAGCACAGAAGAAAACTTGGCGTGGCCTAGCCTTGTGTCTTTATCTGATAGTAATAATCACCTACAAGCATGGTATGCTGTACCGATCGGTACCGGGCGTACCGTACCCATACTGATGGATACCGGTATCGGTATGCCGTGTCGGTACATCTAGTATACCGCATACCGTACCGTACCGACACTCTGTACGCCTATGCTCATGGTCTGCCGTACCGGTCGGTACGGGCCGGTACCGGCCGATACATACCGGTACCGGACCCTACCGGTACGGTACAGCTACATATTTCGGTACCGAACCGTACCGACCGGTACCGACCCATACCGACTCGGTACCGGCCCGTACCGAACCGATACCGGCCCGAACCAACCAGTCCGTACCGGCTGCAATTTTTTTTGGCTTTTAGCCCCATCGGTACAGTACCGGTTCGGCTCGGTTTGGTTCGGTACCGTACCAGTACCGATGCCCACCGGTACATCGGTACAGTCGGTACCGCGTACCTTGCCTATGCTAGTGCGGCACCGATACGGGATTCGGTACCGGTACGGCGAACGTTGTCTACAAGCCTTATACCAACTTTGTGGGAATTGATTTATAAAGATAGCTTGTGTTTAATAGCTGGAGCACTCCTCTTCCTATTTTGGTGTGTTCAAGTAGTTTCTCAAATCTACCATTATTGGAGACTGAGGCCTTTCACTCCTCTTTCATGATCCATAAACAGAGATTAAATTGATGTTGCCTTCCTTATGCATTCTCCTTGTAACATTGTTACCCATGGTTATAGGATCTATATCAGTTCGTATTTTTTATCTTTAGAGCAATTCCAGCATTTTTTATCTAGTCATTTTCACCCTATTTTTTTAAGATTTACTACACATCCACATTGGTAGTCTCACCCATGTGACTATGCCTTGTGTTCCAATTTATTTTCCAACATTTTAATTCAATAGAAGCACTGATTTCTTGCATTACATATTGTTGTCTATAGTTTTGTTGAAGTATAAATGCTTCTTGAGATGATTAGCATTGTAAATGAGCATGGTTAAATTGGTGGACTTACATATTTGCCATGTTTGACACTTGCTCAATTTTCATGCTGTCAAAGAACTTGACTTTGAATCAGCACCTTGGAGACATAAGAATTTGGCACATCAGTAGTTGGTCTCCACCACTTGATCTGATCAATAGTTTCATGGTTTCAACTTTCCAGTACTTCTTAGTCGCATAATTTTGAATCAAAACCTGACAATTTGAGCACCAGTAATCCATAGAAAATACATTAGGATTATCCCTTTTATGTGGTCTTTCATTATGCATAATTGCTGTTCAGTTCAATTGCTTATCTTTGCTGCTAGATATGCACAGTGGATTATAATTAACTAGCTGTGACATTCCTTTCTTGTCTCATTTGTGGTGCAAGTAGATATTTGGCATCTTTCTATACGTATACCACCATTCATAAGTCTATACTGCCATTCATAAGTCACAAATGTGGTTGATTTTAGTGTTAGGCTTTCCTGGTTAACACAGTTCTTCTAAATCTACCTATCTTACCTTCATGTCACCTCTTATCTTTTGACATTATTAATATTTTTAGTGCTCATTTTAACCTCTTATCTATTCAATTTGGTTCTTGTACTTCTTTCTCCATTTCTTCACTTTCATTTATTTTGAGCAGGTTTATTTACTCCTTTTGCTCCATTAAGTTTGCATTATTCCTTTTTGTTTGAGGTCCTGGAGTGTGCTAAGTGATTGGCACCACATACACATGCCCTTTGTGGTGGAGGCGAGTGGAAGGGAGAGAAGAGGAGGGGGATATGAAGGTGGCAATTGGGAGGTGATAAATAGGACAAACGATTATAGTTAGATTTTATATGTATGTAGCGATATGCGCTGGTGCTGTTATGCTTGCACAAATGCGTGTGTGATAGATGCATGCTAAAGTACATTATTCACATAGTTACTTATATATGTATTGATTGATTGGTCTCAATATTTAATCTGTAAAGTGTCTTGTGTTTTTATTTCAAATTTTACCTTGCCATACTGTTTATGTAGTTTGCTTCCATTTTTGTTGTTGGATCATTCCAACATTTTTGTAATGCTTAACACATGAAGTATGTACTTCTGTGCACATATACATGTATGTATGTGTATATGTGTATTGATATTGATTTATATTTTGATTTTCTGAATTTTCAATCTTGCCATGGTGCTTCTCTCTTTTTGTATTTTGACATGTTTATTCTAGTGCACTGTAGTATGGTCACAGATTTTCTCTACAAATTTCATAATAATTGCAGAGCTGGATAAGATTTATCGAAGACAATAAATTTGAAAATGGCTGTACAAATTCATGTTATGATGATACTCAGCAGAAGCTTAATATTTTTTTTACAACTTCGATTGGTTGAATTTGTAGGTCGAATGTCTCCTTGTAGATGGCGTCTTGGAGAAAAGAAATCTAGTCTATTGTGCATCAACCAGGTATTTGTTATAAATACTTTAAAGTTCATGAGAATCAACCTTGCCAATTGTTACTTGTTTTCTTGTTTTCACTTGTTCAGCATACCTAGATGAACCCAAGGAATAAAAATATCATGTGTTATACTTGTGGTTAGGCATAATGACTTATCATGTTGTGCATGCCAACTCTTGGCATGTGCTGGCACAAATAGATATGAAAACTCTAAGAAGACTTTGCATTGAGCATGATAAGATATGTCATTCCATCCAATTGTTTTTGAATTTAGGCAATATTTTTACTGCTTTCTGCCAGTATTTCAATTGTTTTGAACAAGTAAACCATAGTTTTTACCAGTTCAGATATCTGGCATCGTAAGTCACTCTAGATGTCTGTGCTGATTGTTGTTCACAATATGTATTAAATAATTTCATAATTTGTGTACTTATAGTCTATGATTTTGTGGATTAAATCAATATTTTTGCTGTTAAACTGGATCATTGATACGATCCAGGCAGAATAAAATAAAATCTATGTGGTTGGGTTATTGTAATTTGTTAACTTGAGCACAACATATCAATCTCCCAACATGTAATGCATCTTAAATATCTGGTAACTGTAAAATCCAATATATGGGTGCATTGCTTTAATCATTTATTTTCTTATGGTTAGATGTCCATATGATCACAAAAGGTTTTCATCTTAAGAATGCATTTTTATTTTGAAGAAATCTTATTCCCTGTGTTACGATGGTTGTGTTGATCTAAGCTAGTGCATGGTGTCAGAACTTATTGACAAGGTAATCTGATACGCTTTTATGCTGTTGGCCTAAACATGGTTAAGATCGTAAGCAATATCATTTAATTTGTTGTTTGCTATTTCTTGTGTCTTATAACCTCCTTATTATGTGACCATATGTGCCATCAATATCTTTCCCTACTTTTATCTCAAGACCTTTTAACTGTACACAGTAATTCTTTGTATGATCTCCTGCATGCTTTTCATGTCAAGCATTTGAAATTTGAGGCATTTCTATAACATATCCTTTTTGCTGCACTGCAGTGCTGGTAAAAGTTTTGTAGCGGAGATTTTGATGTTGAGGCAAGTTATATCGACTGGAAAAATGGCGCTGCTTGTACTTCCTTATGTGTCAATTTGTGCTGAAAAGGTGCTTTTAGTGACTTAATTGTAGCCAAGAAGTTTCTTAAAGACCCATTGTAAGTTAGAAACTTTTACATGTACTATTAATGGCTATGGCTGTTATCTTTTCTTGCAGGCCGAACACCTGGAACTACTTCTTGAGCCACTTGGGAAGCATGTTCGCAGCTTTTATGGAAATCAAGGTGGTGCATCACTTCCAAAAGACACTTCTGTAGCTGTATGTACAATAGAGAAGGCAAACTCTTTAATTAACAGATTGTTAGAAGAAGGTCGCCTTTCTGAACTCGGAATTATTGTGATAGATGAACTTCATATGGTAAATTGAAACATCCTTGAATCTTGTTTCTTAGCTTTTTTATGCAATTTTACAACTCTAATATTCTTTTCTTTTTTAATGTATCACCTTTTGCCCTCCTTGGTTATCTACATTAAATTGTTCTACCTGAAATCCTCATGAATCACTGATTGGAAGTATAAGACTGTCTTTTTTATGTGAGGTTAGTTTATTGAGAAATGAGAATGGTATATGAGAAAAATGTAAATGGGATGGAAATGTTGAAGTGCACGTTTGTTCAAATCATGAAGGATCAAGTTCTTGGAGGATTTTCTACTTCTCAGTAGTATCATTAATAGACATTATATGACCGAAAACTCTCTGAGATGGTCTGACCAGGTTTGCTTTATGGCATAAATCCCTTGATTTGAAGGGTGCGAACTGTGAAGGGTTCAGAATGAGGGCGGATAACAAAGGGATAATTTGGGCAATGTACAACTGAGAAGTATTTAGCTTTGGATAAGATAATTGGAAGCACTATGCATAAAACTAATCCCACATAGATCAGTTAAAGCTTACTATTTGTCTATTTCCTTGCATATAGTTATACATATTTTCAAATTATGATTTTTACATCTAGGTTTCATTTTTATCATTTTCTAATTGTATCTGCTTTTCAGATTTACTTTTTAGCAGACGAAAATGTTTAAACTTATAGCTTTTATATTTATTTTCTCTAACATGCAATAATTTGAGATGTAGATCCAATACTGTACAGGTTGTATAGCTTGAAGCATATTTTTGTCTCAAAATATTTATCTTATTTTTGTGTTTGCCCTTGAACTATTTGATTCTGTCAACCATGTGTGGTGCAGTTTACTTCCGTAAAACTGCAAGTTGTTCCAGGCTGCCATGGTAAAGCATGCTAAAAAACCAAAGCATCTGGAGACCCAGATTATCAGTGCTATCTGGTTTGCTTGAATACATGCATCAATAGAATGTAATGGAACATGGAAAGAAAATTGGATGAACGTAACTTGATTATTGTTTTTTGGATCCTTGAAAATTGGATGAATTTCTCTTACAAGACATTCCACTTTCATGTATAGATATCACTTTTCTTGCTGGCTCAGGGTGTATAATCTGAAGAAATGATCAGTTTTTGAAAGAGATTCTTTTTTGACTTGCAGGCCTACAACTCTTTAAAAGTTTCCCATGAGGTCCCATGTAAAGACATCTAAAGATCTTTAAACACAGTCCTCATGTCTCTCTCCCCCAGCTAAGCATATATGTGAAACAGGACAATTCAACTCTATTCGTTGTCAAAATAGCAACCCGAACTACATTGCCTAGGAGGCCCAAAACGTTCCCCAAACACTTTGCATAACAGCAGGTCTCTAATCCTACCATTTTGGACAAACCATTGTCCTTTTAAGGCTGCTTCCAACCGCGAGCCATACCATATGATGACTGGCAAGCTGTTTTACTCTCGCTCTCTCTCTTTCTCACAATCCTTTGCTGCTATACTTCTTTTTTCTTTTTTATCTTTTTGATAAACAATGACCATTTTGACTCTGAAGTTGGGGTTGGCTTTGGCATTTTGGTCATAAATGAGGGAATCTTGAGGATAGAACATTAGAATCTCCAAGTTGGTTCTCCTATGACAAGTACGAGTTATTACAGCCATGATCTTTTAGGTGTAATTGCATAATTGAATCTACATAATTGGTTGACTTGTGTTAGTTCATTACAGTTGTGACCTTTGAAGTGTGATTCATATTGTTTCACTATTACGATAGTATTCGTAATTACATGAATTTGTAGTTATAGAATTTACACATTAGTCTTGTGCAGCTGTATTTCTTCTTTACAGGCCTGGTGCCTTTAGATCACACTTGTGGGTCAAACCTAGAGCTCTCTGTTTTTTTTTAATTTTCTCTTTTGTACTATTGTGACGAATGGCATGCTCATTAGAGTTTTTAGATAAGACATTTGTGAAAAAAGTATCTATTCACTTAATGCCAGAGTGTCTATTAGTTCAAATAATTAATAAATGATTTCACTGAAGTTATTCTGTTCATAGTGTGCGTAGCTGACTGTAACTTAGTTCGTTTCCTTTTGCCTCCGTCTACTTTGTGGAGTGTCTTTTTCTGGTGGCTGTCATAAATTGTCACCTTGGAGGTAACTCTTGTTGGTTATAATTATTTAAAAGTAATTAGTTGCCATCATAGGTTGGTGATCAACACAGAGGTTATCTGCTGGAGCTAATGTTGACAAAGCTTCGTTATGCATCTGGTGAAGGAAACTCAGAATCATCTAGTGGAGAAAGTTCGGGTTCTAGCAGCGGGAAAGCTGACCCATCTCATGGTTTGCAGATTGTTGGAATGAGCGCCACCATGGCAAATGTAGCAGCTGTAGCTGATTGGCTACAAGTAAGTAAAGATTAGCTATTCTTGTCTCTATTGAAGTGCTGGAATTGCTCAAAAGGAAAGACAGGATGCCCAATGTACTATTTTCTGAGCAATAAGATTTTGTCAACATAACAGGGGGAAGTAAAAGAGTGCTAGAAAAATGATACATCCAATACATATTTCTAATGTTCAACTTATGTACTGTCATAAACAGTAACATAACCAAAATCTTTCAACTATACGTAGTTGGCTTTATGGATTATTCTCATAATTTTTTGCCAGTTTAAGAAACTTCATCTCTAGACTTTGCTGACAATTTTCTTTGTCGAATTTGCAGGCTGCACTTTATGAGACTGATTTCCGACCAGTTCCGCTAGAGGAGTATATCAAAGTTGGGAATACCATTTTTGACAAAAAAATGAATGTTGTTCGAAAGATCCCCAAAACGGCTGATTTTGGGGGTAAAGACCCAGATCACATTGTGGAACTCTGCAATGAGGTAATTTGCAATTTTGTATGAGTTGTAGAAAATTTAAGTTTATAATATTAAGGTCTTTGGCTGCATAAAATTCTTGAATCTTATTTTTAATTTGTTTATGAAATCCTTTTGCTGTTTTGTATTCACCTCGATCCAGGTTGTTCAAGAAGGTCACTCAGTGCTATTATTTTGTTCGAGTAGAAAAGGATGTGAATCAACTGCAAGGCATGTCTCTAGGTTCTTAAAGAAATTTTCTGCTGGCGGACATGAAGTTGTTGACTGTGAGTTCAATGATGCTTCCTCTGCCATTGGGGCCTTGCGGAGGTGTCCTGCTGGATTAGATCCTATATTAGAAGAAACACTGCCTTCTGGTGTTGCTTATCATCATGCCGGCCTTACGGTAGTTCCTATGTTTTTTATCTGTAATGCACATGTACACATTATTCATCTTTTATTGCCTGTTTTTTGATTGATGACCATATGCATGCACTATATCTCTCTTTATACATGTTTATCGAAGTGCAATAATTATGTGACTAATTTTTACATGCTATTGCTTGACAATACCTGGATTTCAGTAACCTTATTTTCTTTGGCCCTCTTATATTGCAAGTTTCATTGAAGATTTTAGGTATTTAGTTTTATATAGTTTGCTTGAAGCTCCGATATCCTTGGGGTTTGCCTTACTGGCAACCTGAATTTGCATTGCAATGGGACATCTGTGCCAATAATCCAGCCGTATTATTTCTAAACCTCACTTCACATTTACAGTGTCATTCTTTTCCCATTTTCCTTGTATAGTCAGAAATCTGAATTTCACTATGATAATTTTGATGAATGTGATTCAACAAATAAATGCAAATCCCACAAAGGTGCCAATTTGCTTCCTTTGTCCTCACTGAACTACTCCTGTGGAATGCCTTACAGGTCGAGGAGCGAGAGATCGTTGAAACATGCTACCGTAAAGGCCTTGTACGTGTTTTGACTGCTACATCTACCTTGGCTGCTGGAGTTAATTTGCCTGCCAGAAGGGTGATATTTCGACAACCACGGGTTGGTCGCGATTTCATTGATGGAACGCGCTATAGACAGATGTCTGGTCGTGCAGGTCGAACTGGAATAGACGCAAGAGGAGAGAGTGTAAGCTGCTCTTCTTTACAAGTTTATTCTCGATTTAGTTACCTAAAGTAAATATTTTTTATTATGTTGAATTCACAATTAAAGCTTGTGGTTGTTCTTTAAACTCTTTTGGAAGTTGACAATATGTTTTTAAGGAAGCATGGATCTTCTAATTCTTTTTATTGTCCCAATCAGATACTTGTATGCAAGCCTGATGAGGTCAAAAGAATTGCTGCTATCCTTAATGATAGCTGCCCTCCCTTGCAGTCTTGCCTCTCTGAAGATAAAAATGGGATGACTCAAGCAATCATGGAGGTTGTTGCTGGTGGGATTGTTCAAACTGCAAGTGACATTCATCGATATGTTAGATGCACTCTCCTCAATTCTACTGTACCATTTCAAGAAGTCGTAAAATCAGCTCAAGATTCCCTTCGATGGTTATGCCATAAAAATTTTCTTGAATGGAATGAAGAGACTAAGTTGTACAGCACAACTCCTCTTGGACGTGCAGCTTTTGGCAGTTCTCTTACGCCTGAAGAATCCCTTGTAGGGATTTTGCGACTCATCTTGTTTTGTATTTTGCCCAATTTTATTTTACAGTGTGCTCTCCTAGACTTAATTTACTTATTTTTGCTTGACTTTGCATATTATTTTTCTGCAGGTTGTCCTATATGATCTGTCGAGAGCAAGAGAAGGATTTGTTCTTGCATCTGATTTGCATTTAGTTTACCTTGTAACTCCTATTAATGTTGAAGTTGAACCGGATTGGGAATTATACTATGAGAGGTTTATGGAATTATCGGCGCTTGACCAAGTAATGTGATCATCTCACTCTGCAAACCTTGCTTTGATTCCGAACACGATATTCTGATAGCTTGCTAAGGTTGCATGTGTTCATTTTTGTGTGCACAAACTCACATTTATACCATGTAAGTCGAAGAAGCCTTGATGAGTCACTATATAATTCTCTCTCTTGCCTTGTCTTTAGGCTGAGTCTTTTAAACTAGCTCCAGCTCCTGGGTAGGGTTGTTAGCGTCCCCCAGTGATCCTTGCTCTCCCTTCTTCTCCCTTTGTCCTTAGCTTTCAGTCAGAATTAAGACTCCATCGGACAAAACTTAGATGTGATCAAAAAGCAATGCTATGAAGAAATAGAGTAGGAAAGTTTTTGATACATGGTCTTTGTTTCTTCCAAAATCACATATACAAGTATCAAAACACCTTTTTTTTCTGGATTTGGCTAGCATGGTTGGAGCATATGGGGGTTAAGTAAACAATGGTTGAGGCCTTGTGGGTTTTAGCACTAGCATATACTTATTGTGTGCTACTGCAATTATGGCCTGTTGTCACAGTTACGGATTACATGCATGTGTTTACTGACTACATTGCCTCATTTCCTTTGTGAATGACGGAAAGTTAAAGACACCAGCATGTACTGGGCTATGTATCTTTGTATTGTTTCTGCAGATCCAGCGTATTCTTAATTACTGTATTGGTGTCTTATATCTGAGGGGCTATAGCCTTGTATTATACATGCTGGGCCACTAGCTCTTGCGAGTGATTTTGTGCATTTTTATAGCATTCTAGCTATGCTTCTAATGTTACATTAGAACTACACTATTCCATTACCGACACGTACTGTGCAAAGTTTTTGTAGAGGTGCATTTGACTTCCTGTTAGTTATATTATCATGCTACAACATTTTTGTTGATATTCTTGACTTGCAAGGTTGAGGTCTGATGTGCCATCAATTTACTGTTTATCGTAAAAAACATGAAGAGTCTGTTATGGCCGAGAAAACTTCTGAGACTCTTTATCAAGCAGGAAACTTTGGTCCCTGTTACTTGTTATGACTTGACAAACACAAATTTGAGTACTGTCAAGCATGAGCTTAAAACATGGGTGGCAACATTTCATTTGATTCAATTGGTTCTGGTCTGTCAAGTGCTTTCTGTTTCAAAGAGCCACTAATGTCTTCTCTGAAACCTGTGGATTGCAGTCAGTTGGAAATCGAGTTGGGGTGGTGGAACCTTTCTTGATGCGCATGGCCCATGGTGCCCCGATGGCTCTTCAAGAAAAACTGAGAGGGAGAAAGAAAATGCTGCACAACAGACTGCAAACACGGAGTGTAGCCACTGAAACTAGCACAATTTCTAGTGAAGAGACTCTTCGTGTCTGCAAACGCTTTTATGTTGCACTTATGTTGTCGAGACTTGTGCAGGTGTCATCCTTATCTTCTAGCTGTATATTGTTTTGCCCACTGTTCTCCTAAATATAAATTAGCTCCCTTGATAATCTAGTTATATGTTAATGTTTTTCCTGTTAGCATCATGTATCTGAAGGAGATAACCTCATGATCACATAGTGCTAATTGTATGTATTTAGTCTCTCTTCCCCTCTCTCTCGCTTTCCTTTCATTTTTAATTTTGTTTTATAATACATGAATGATGCCACCATATATGCACATTGTTTAGCTATAAACAAGCAGATACTCTGCTCATACTTAACATTTTTGGTCTTCTTGTTCTAAATAACACTTGCTAAAATATTTTATCTTCGTATCATGCTGTGATTTTAGTACATTAACTAACTATGTTTTTTTTCTTAGTTTGTAAGTTTGGGCTGATTATGTACGCTGGTGTACTTGTTCCTGCTCTTATGAAATCATTTAGCTGCTGATTTCTGTAACACCCCCCCTCCCCCTTATTATTCAAATATTTCAACCCGCTGCATGTTGGCATGTCGATTACCTTTATGTACTTGTGTGTAAAGAAAACGAAGGAATGCGGAATTGTCCCGAACCACCCGATTCAGGGCGCACTTAGCCATGCCGGCGGCGGACCGGGATGGTTCTAGCATTCAAAATGGTAAACTGGCAGGGGGGGGAGAGGGAGAGAGAGAGAGAGAGAGAGAGAGAGAGAGAGAGAGAGAGAGAGAGGGCAATACCGTACCGAACTGGTTGCTGACCGACACAGGTCTTGGAACATGACATGTTGAATGAAGGTTACCCTGTACATCGATGAACTTGGAACAGAAAATATGATCGCTTACCATTGCAAAATATGCACCATAGATTACCCTGTATTACTGACTTGATCAGGGTATCGGCTGCTTTAAGGCATGAAAATCATGTAAGCTGAAATACTTGTGTAAGTGCATGCATGCTTTCAGCAGGTGTTCTAATAGGATGCTCAATGCCTGCATAATTCCCTTTTAGCTTACTTGTGCTGTTTTTATTGGTGTTATTAATATATTAATGCATTGCTGCATACTATAGTTATATCAGAAGCTTGCCAATTTTCTAATACATTGTTTTGATTTCTACAACTATGAATGGATTTCTGATGCTTATTGTTTGTAGGAGGTCCCTATTTCTGATGTTTGTGAGGCTTTCAAAGTAGCCAGAGGCATGATTCAGGCCTTACAAGAAAATGCCGGCAGGTTTGCTTTGATGGTGTCATTATTTTGTGAAAGACTTGGTTGGCATGATTTAGAAGGTCTTGTTGCCAAGTTCCAAAATCGGGTCTCATTTGGAGTGAGAGCAGAGATTGCGGAGCTTACTGCGATCCCGTATGTTAAGGTAACGTTGCTTTCCGTTGTTTCCTTGTATGATTTATGTCAGTGCAGATTGATGTTCACTTTAGTTTATCAGTTTGTCTGACATTTGCATTTATCTTTACTTGCTTTTCTTGTGAAACAGGGCTCACGAGCAAGGGCACTTTATAAGGCTGGTCTACGCACTCCTCTTGCCATTGCTGAAGCAACTGTTTCTGTGATTGCAAAAGCTCTTTTTGAATCTTCTGCATGGGCTGGTCAAGGTTCTCTCTCTCTTGATGATTTACATGACTTATGTTATTTTCATTCTTCTGTTCTTCAATAGCTGTCAATGCATAATGTACTAATTAATTGATGTGTATCTTTTTGGTGGTCCCAAATCATTGACTAGGGCTATATGATTTAGATAGAGAGAGAGACAGACCTTGCTTCTCTTTAGTGTAGAAGGAATCATTTCATATCGCACCACAGAAATCTAAAGAAAGTCAAATTTGTTGGATCTATTAACCAAAACAATGCTTCTCTGCCACCTCTCTCTTCCCCTTCTTTCACATCTTGTCTCTCTCTCTCTCTCTATCACTCACATTGTTGTTCTCTTCCTCTGAGCCAACAAGAATGATGGTTAAGAATGGAGGGGGATGTGGGAGGGAAGGGGAGGTAGGAGGTTGAAGTGGGGTGGAAAGGTGTAGGGAATGGTGGAGAAGGGAGGTGAGAGGGAGTAGCGGTGTTTTTCCAGAAGAAGCTCTCCTCCGATGGATCAAGCTATCTTGACATGTAAGCCTATGTTGTTGTGCAAATGAGAAAGGAATGATATCAATGACTATGACACCTCTTAAATGATGCTTTCCTTCATATTTGTGTCTTGGTAGTGTGAATTATGATGGTTTTTGTTTATATGTTAATACCTCCAAGTTAGGTATTTAACATTTGCTGCAACATGCTCAATGCTCAAGCTTTAGAGAATTGGAATCGTCCACACTCATAGCTTTGGAAGATCAGTTAGACTCTACTATTATCTGCCTTCTGTGCTAGCTATCATTAAGTTTTATGCTTTATGCTTTACTGCATGTTAATATCTTATTTAATTTACTTGTGTTTTTATTTTGGTGATATACTGCTATTCAGTTCCAGTTTCTTCTTTCTTTCTTACTGTATAAGCTTGTTATGCTAATTATGATTGATGGATGTCTAGATGATTCAGCCCTTCGTCGCCTGCATTTGGGAGTGGCTAAGAAGATAAAAAATGGTGCGCGCAAAATCATTCTTGACCAAGCAGAAGAAGCAAGAATTGCTGCCTTTTCTATTTTCAAATCACTTGGGGTTCATGTTCCCCAGTTTTCACGACCTTTACTTTCTACCACTGCTGAGGATAGCTCTGGACGAGGTAGCTTTACCTCTGCTGGTGAAGTTGCTTTATCATGCTTCAATGGAGCAGAAGCTGTAAGAGACACTCAACTTGCTGCTCGTGATGCAGATAACACAAGTATTAGTTATAATCATAGTTCTCGTGAAATTAAGAAAGAAAATTCAACCGATATGAAGGATATAATGGCAGAGGCTTCTGGAGGGGTAAACACAGCTGAAGCAGTGCAGCATAACAGTATCAGCACCGTTGCTGGGATGTTAATAAAAGCTTCTATTGTAACCAGTGGCTCTCCTCATAAGGTAAATCATCATGATGTGGGAACATCAGGGGATTCTCACATTCCAGAATCAACAAGCCATGCAAATGGTATTCTTGATGTCACACTAGGTTATGATCCAAAGAGAGGGGACATGGGCAGAGTAGATGGACCCAACTACAGTAATGGAGACATTTCTGACAAAGGTCCCATTAAGGCCAGTAATTTTCCTGGCGGGTTTGATTCCTTTTTAGATCAGTGGGGTGCGGTTGGGGAATTTTGTTTTGATGTTCATTTCTTTAAACGACCAGAACTTCAACCTTCCATCTTATTTGAAGTTTTTGGCTTAGCTATCTGTTGGGAAAATTCACCAGTGTTTTATGTCAACTTTTCAAAGGATCTGGTGGCTTCTGGCAACCTTGATAAATGTGACATCTGGGAGGTTGCTCTAAGTAGATGGAAAAGGATAGCTAAAATTATGGGAAAAGGTGGCGTTAGAAAAATAACATGGAATCTGAAAAATCAGATTCAGGTTCTCAAATATCCTTGTATTTCTATTCAGAGATTCAGAAGGCTCTGTGTCGAGTATAAAAAGCTGAATGACATTGAGCTTATTGACAATTCATATATTTCATTGCCATCTGTCTCTGTGAATGATGGAATCGACATATGCTTGCTGGCATGGATCCTTTCGCCTGATGAGGAAAGCAAATCCATTCCAATCCTTGACAAGGTACATTTATTTATTTATTTTTAAAAACTTGCGATCCTATGTTGAAGCATAATATCTGTGTTGTAACCAAATTAATATTTATTGCTTCTTCATGATCTTAGCTTATCATGAAATATGGATACAAGTGTACTCAGGATTTGTGCATTGTATTGTCACCCAATTTTCTTTCTTTTTTTTTATAATAAATTTATATATGGGCTAGGTTGTCAAGAAACGATTATCTAGTGAGGCTGCAGCAGCTGCTAGTCGGGATGGTAGGTGGAGAAATCAAATACATGAGGCTGCACATAATGGTTGTTGTAGACGAGCTGCCCAAGTACGAGCTCTGGTTTCTGTTTTATGGAAGCTTCTTGTTTCGGAGGGCCTGGTTGAAGTTCTTACCAGGATTGAGAATCCACTGGTATCCTTTGCTATAATTACTTTTGAGTGACTGTTTACTGGACATTCATGTTTGTAAACATTAACAGATTCATATCACTAGATGAATTTATATATTAACAATAAATTCTATGAACACATCATAGGTTAAAGTCCTCGCAGACATGGAACTTTGGGGCATAGGTGTTGACATGGAGGCATGTCTTCATGCAAGGCATGCTTTAATGAGCAAGCTGAAAGAACTTGAGAAGGAAGCTTATAGACTTGCTGGCATGCCTTTTTCACTTTATACAGCTGCAGACATTGCAAATGTCCTTTTTACACACTTAAAATTGCCCATACCTGAGAGTTGCAATAAAGGGAAGCGGCATCCTAGCACAGATAAGCATGCCTTAGACCTATTAAGGTATCCGTGTTTTTCTCTCTCCTCATTCTTTTGTTAATCTGTGGTGCTATTTGTTGATATATTTTGGTGGAACATTTCATTGCAAAGGTTAAAATAAAAAGTCCTAGGGAGAATCCATATTTTGTCAATGAGATAGTAATTTCAAAAAAAATCCACAATAACAGTTATATAGTGCTGGTGCTGGATCTTCAATTTTTTGAATTTGTAGTAATATTGTCAAATAGACAGATAATTAAAAGCTCCCATGATGTATTCTCTGATTAATTTATAATAGATAAAGATTCATCAGCTTCTAAAGTGTAATGTGGTTTTCTACAATCTAGAAATGAGTAGGGGTGGCAATCGGGTCGGGTCAAACATAAACGGGTCGGGTTATATGTAGGTCGGGTCAGAAAATCATAAACTTGAATCCGACTTGTTTATTAAACAGGTCAGGAATTACAACCTGAACCTGACCTGTTTAATAAACAGGTAACCCGATCCGACCCCTTTAACCTGTTTAATAAACAGGTAACCTGTTTGTCCAACCCGACCTGACCTATTTAATCTATTAAGCCCTACCCATTCTGAGCCGACCTGTTTAACCTGCCCAACCCAACATAAAATCAATTTCTATAATGATGAGGCAGTGATAAGTGATTAGGATGTATTTCATCCTGATTAATCCATCACCACTGTCTCAAGAACGAAGATGAGCAAAGTGTTTGACGAGCTGGGCGGCCGAGAACCTAAGGGTTGGGCTCTAAGGGGTTCGATGGATCCGACAACCTAAACCGAAGGACAATGAAAACCTAACGGAGGTGGAGAAAGCATACCTTGCGGAGCCGCAGAACTCGTACCTTCTCATCGCCGCCGCCGTCGACGTTGAAACCCTAACCTTAAGCCGCTAGGGTGGGCTCGGGGTCTTGAGGACCGAAGAAGGAGAACGGAGAGAGGGAAGGGCTGGAAACCCTAACCCTAGCCCCCGCCGCCACCCTCGTGCTCTCGGATTCTCCCTTCGGGAGGTCGTCAAACTCTCGGTACCCTTCGTCTCCGGCGTCCTCCTCGCCGCTCGATTTTAAGTCGGCGACGTCCGTGCCCTCGTCGATCTTGGAAGTCCAGGTTGACTTCACCCTCCTTGCGACGGCCCGCCGAGCCTTGGCATCTCGGACCCCCGGCCAGATCGCGACGGCGATGGGCTCCGAGATATTGTCGACAGGGAAGACGACCCTGTCCTCGGTGGCGCCGGAGGCTCCGGAGGAGGAGGAGGGCGGGGGAAGGTCGGGGGCGTCGCGGGGATCGTCGGGGCTGAGGATGGTGAGGGGACGAGTCTTGGAGGGGAGCTTCCAGGGGTCCTTGGATGGCAGGGGTGGCGGGGGTGATCGCCTGCTAAGGAGGAGATCTTCCACTGCTTGCGGCGGAGGTGGGGCTCGGAGGGGGTGGAGATCTTCCGCCATGGAGCTTCGGGTAGAGAGGAAGGGGGAAATGGGGAAACGAAAGAGGAACTGTGGTCCTAGCAAAAAAAAAGAAGAGGAATTATGTGCATCAAATTATAAACGGGTTAAACGGGTCAGACATCTAAAACATGTATCCGACCCAATTAATAAACAAGTTAAACGAGTCAATCTGTTTACGATCCGAACCTGTTTAGGCCAAACCTAAACCTGTTTATGGCGGGTCGAACACGAGTCGGGTTGGCGGGTCGGGTCCTATTTTGCCACCCCTAGAAATGAGCCCTCAATAATACCCGCTAGATCTTTTCTCGAAACAGCCTCACACTGGCAGTCTGAACATGTTTTTTTTTGTTCATTATGATGTAATGGCATCATGTGGGGAACTTTTCTGCGGAGAGTTATCTTTTCTTCATGACTACATGAATGGGTTACTGGATGTCCTGTAAGATTAGAGTGGTCAGTCCCTCTAATGCAGCTGAAATCCAGATGGCTGCTGCAAGTATGCTATTGGCAACCTACCCAAAATTGGTTCTCGATGGTTTAGATGCCACTTGTTCTCCCCTTTGTGTCATTCATTGCATTTCTGTTTCATGTTTAAAACCTTGTGTTGGACATTTAAACTTGATCAAGCTTTAGCTTTCGATTTCAAGTATGTTATAGCAAGCTTGAAGAATTTATTGGGACTGATATAAAATGTAAGAAACATATATGAAAAAGGAAAATATAAACTATATTTGAGATCAAATTCTACTTTTATTGTGATGTTAAAATATGTCTCATGCATTTTGGATTCAAGGTAGGCATTGTGCATGTGGGCATGAAATCTCTTGTGCATAATTATTCTAACTTGTTGAGGTTACTCTTGCAACATGTGATTTTATCATTCCTACCTTTTACAGTGATCTCGTATACACAATCTCATACTATAAGAAAAATAAGCGGTGAATCCAATATGTGTTTTGTAGATAAAAAAAAAAAAAATCAATTTTCAGTTTTCTAATACTTCAATCATTTGCAACAATTGAATATGTGCAGTGAGAAGATTTTTCCCTCTATGTATTTACTTGTTATAGGATATAAGGAAAAGGGAAAGGCTGATCTGCCTCACGGAATCAGAAAGAAAATTGCATGTTTGGGGTGGAAAGTGGTCGATTTTATGCTGAAGGACGGTCTACTGTTTCTCTATATCTTTTGGGTGTCTGGTGAGGAAGAGGGGAAGAGTTGTTCAAAATTTAGAGCAAGGAATGCCTCAAAAATGGATGCTGCAGCAGTACTATAAGGAGCTCCCAAAGTGGATGTGGCTCCCTAAGTAGAATATTCTGGTTGCTGGTTTATGTAAATTTTCGAGTCTTTGTTTTTGATGGTGAAGATAGATAGTCAGTCACTGCTCATTATGTTATTTTAATGTTATATCTAAGCTGTGGGATGCATGACTAAATAAAAGCCATTAAGAGGCTGGCTGCTTTCGCGGGCCAAAAGGTGAATTGAGTTTGAGTAGATATACATATATCTGTGTGTGCGCGTGTGTACAGATTTCTTTGGCGCTAGAGGTAGTGTTTGGTTTGATTGAACTTGCAGTTGGAAGTGTAATATTTAGTTTGGATTATTGTTCCAGTGAGTTGAAATTGTAATATGTACTCTAAATTATCAGATTGGTGACAGCATATGGATTAGTCTTTGATGTTTGATCAATATGAACTTCAATACCATCTCAAGAAGGTCATGCAACTGCTGGAATGTTGATAAAAGTCAATCTTTTGAATTGCTTATCCTCATTGAGGTGGTTGTGGCTTTAAAGGGGGGTAGATATCTAGTGGTTACTATGCACTTGGCATGGTGCCAACTGTTAAATGTCCAAAAGTGTTCAACTCTTGTCCATTAAACAAAGTCAACAACCACTGAGGTGGTAGCCCAGTGGGAGCGTGGCCTTACTTCCGACCAAGTGGTTCCGAGTTCGAAACGCACGGGCGTCGATTAAATTGTGGAGACCGAATGCTCCCTGCTCGGACACGGGGTCTGAAAGGGCGTATCGCTCTATTGGTAGCCTCGGTGGCGCCAAGTGTGACGTACTCACACGTGGTATTCGTGCCGGAGCCCAGAGGAGTAACCGAGCCGGGCCCACGGATGGGGAGGGTATGAGTAAAACCGGCTAGGGTGCCCAACACACGGTCATTTTTACCCGCATTGAACATTCTCCTGACGGGGTGGGGGCCCAGTGGGGGCTGCTATGCGGGGGTGGGCTTGTCCCTTCCTCCCCCCTTCCCCTTTTTCTTAAGCAAAAAAAAAAAGAAGTCAACACGGGAACTTCTGTAAATAATAAAGAATTAGATACAAATGTATGCACATATTAGTTGAATAATATGCCATGGTGACGTGCCAAATATTGTGGGTGTTAATAAATCCTTGATTTCATGTTATACACACATATAGTATGCCAGCAAGAAATAAAAATTCATGAGTCTTGTTGGAGGTTTCTAGAAACTCTAGATAAATCTTACGTGGCACATGGAGTTGCTAAGAGCTGAAGGGTTCACAGTTGGACTAGAGTGTCATTTTTGAGTCTTTGTCAGCAAGCTTTGAACTATTGTACGCATGTTGGCACTTTGATCTGGCATTGACAAGATACCACATTATTAAAATCCCAAGGAGTGTCATGTTGCATCCAAGTATCCAATTGACCCAGAGTTCCTAGAAAGTAGAAAATTTTGTCAGGGTGTAGTTTCTCACCAAGAAATTTCTCCATTCTCTGGTTTAAGTACTCAAAAGTAGTAATTCATGCTTTTATGTTTTTTTTTGTTGTAATCTATTGACATCTTCATATGGTAAAACTCAACATTTCCATGCTAGAACGAAAGGAACCAAGAACCTAGGCCCACACTTAACTCTTTGAACTTTGATGGTTGGACCAATAGAGATATGAATTTTGACCTGTCTCAAAAGAGCTAAATGCTACATTTTTTCAGAGACTTATGACAGTGCTGGTTGATATGCTTTGATTTTAGAAAAGAGTTATAACCAAACATTTGACTTTGGCACAATTAGAGCAACATAGAACAACTTGGACTAGTCTTTTATGATGAGGCTTTTGGGAAAGTTTTAAAACAACAATATGATTTACTTTTGTGTGTGCCAAGTTGCTAGACCATAGAGGCAGATGTGCCTTAAGCTGTGAGGGCAGATGAGGGCATTAAAGTGCTTGAATTGAGAGAAAATCTTAGTGGCACTAGTTTTCCATGATTTGCCAATAGGATATGTACTTGGTCTTGGTGAATGAAGAAATTATTAGAACCTGGTTTACTTTGATATAAATTGTCAGAAAAAGCATAAAGAACCATTAGTGGCACCTAGTTTGTGCCCTTGTTTTGTAGTGTGCAACATTTTCTACTATAGATTAATATTTATTTGTTTCTTTGAGATTTATATTAAGACACATAAAAGATGGTGGTTGGATGAAGTACTTTGTTGATTTATTGTGAGACTTTAATTTTGTTCTGGGGATTATTGTGCTGTTATGGAATTCATGTAACTAGGTCCAGTTGTAAGCTTTGGATCCACTATTTATGGGTTCAACAGATGTAGCATGGGTTGCGTTATGTGCTTCTGTGTTGGTCCATCTACAGTGTTGGTCCATGGATGTGAGTTGTGATTTGGTGGTCCATTTTAATATTGCAAGTGGTTCATTTTGAGTCATTGTGATCTATCACTACAAACTACTTTCATGCATGTGGCCGGCTTCTTAGATGGATGCTGTAAGCTGCTACAAATTATTGATAAACTGTAGGGATGATTTGAATAAATACTTGAATAAACCAGTATCCGGTTAAGCGATGAGTTGGTTGTTGAACCTGCCTCTCCTGTTTTCCCTACTCCTCCTCTTCAAGTTCCTTAAGAGATGTTAGGGTTGCTTAGATTTTGTTAGAAGTTTGAATTATTCTAAGTTGTTTTTATTTCCAAGCTTTAGGGGATTTTCTTGGCCATCAGTTGCTGAGTTTTAGAAGCTGTAATAAATTAAGCATGATTTAATCAGAGAAAATCTCAGTTGCACTATGCTTCCATGATTTGCCAATAGGATATGTACTTGGTCTTGGTGAATGACGAAAGTACTAGAATCTGGTTTACTTTGATACAAATTGTCAGAAAAAGCATAAAGAACCATAAGTGGCTCCTAGTTTGTGCCCTTGTTTTGTAGTGTGCAACATTTTCTACTATAGATTAATATTTATTTGTTTCTTTGAGATTTATATTAAAACACATAAAAGATGGAGGTTGGATGAAGTACTTTTTTGATTTATTGTGAGACTTTAATTTTGTTCTGGGGATTATTGTGCTGTTATGGAATTCATGTAACTAGGTCCAGTTGTAAGCTTTGGACCCACTATTCGTGGGTTCAACAGATGTAGCTTGGGTTGCGTTATGTGCTTCTGTGTTGGTCCATCTCCAGTGTTGGTACATGGATGTGAGTTGTGATCTGGTGGTCCATTTTAATATTGCAAGTGGTTCATTTTGAGTCATTGTGATCTATCACTACAAACGACTTTCATGCATGTGGCCGGCTTCTTAGATGGATGCTGTAACCTGCTACAAATTCTTGATAAACTGTAGGGATGATTTGAATAAGTCTCCTTAAGAGATGTTAGGGTTGCTTAGATTTTGTTAGAAGTTTGAATTATTCTAAGTTGTTTTTATTTCCAAGCTTTAGGGGATTTTCTTGGCTATCAGTTGCTGAGCTTTAGAAGCTGTAATAAATTAGGCATGATTTAATCAGAGAACATCTTAGTTGCACTATGATTCCATGATTTGCCAATAGGATATGTACTTGGTCTTGGTGAATGACGAAAGTATTAGAATCTGGTTTACTTTGGTATAAATTGTCAGAAAAAGCATAAAGAACCATAAGTGGCTCCTAGTTTGTGCCCTTGTTTTGTAGTGTGCAACATTTTCTACTATAGATTAATATTTATTTGTTTATTTGAGATTTATATTAAGACACATAAAAGATGGTGGTTGGATGAAGTACTTTGTTGATTTATTGTGAGATTTTAATTTTGTTCTGGGGATTATTGTGCTGTTATGGAATTCATGTAACTAGGTCCAGTTGTAAGCTTTGGATCCACTATTTATGGGTTCAACAGATGTAACATGGGTTGCGTTATGTGCTTCAGTGTTGGTTCATCTACAGTGTTCATACATGGATGTGAGTTGTGATTTGGTGGTCCATTTTAATATTGCAAGTGGTTCATTTTGAGTCATTGTGATCTATCACTACAAACTACTTTCATGCATGTGGCCGGCTTCTTAGATGGATGCTGTAAGCTGCTACAAATTATTGATAAACTGTAGGGAAGATTTGAATAAGTCTCCTTAAGAGATGTTAGGTTTGCTTAGATTTTGTTAGAAGTTTGAATTATTCTAAGTTGTTTTTATTTCCAAGCCTTAGGGGATTTTCTTGGCTATCAGTTACTGAGTTTTAGAAGCTGTAATAAATTAGGCATGATTTAATCAGAGAAAATCTTAGTTGCACTGTGATTCCATGATTTGCCAATAGGATATGTGCTTGGTCTTGGTGAATGATGAAAGAATTAGAATCTGGTTTACTTTGATATAAATTGTCAGAAAAAGCATAAAGAACCATTAGTGACTCCTAGTTTGTGCCCTTGTTTTGTAGTGTGCAACATTTTCTACTATAGATTAATATTTATTCGTTTCTTTGGGATTTATATTAAAACACATAAAAGATGGTGGTTGGATGAAGTACTTTTTTGATTTGTGAGACTTCAATTTTGTTCTGGGGATTATTGTGCTGTTATGGAATTTATGTAACTAGGTCCAGTTGTAAGCTTTGGACCCACTATTCGTGGGTTCAACAGACGTAGCTTGGGTTGCGTTATGTGCTTCTCTGTTGCTCCACCTAAGTGTTGGTCCATGGATGTGAGTTGTCATTTGGTGGTCCATTTTAATATTGCAAGTGGTTCATTTTGAGTCATTGTGATCTATCACTACGAACTACTTTCATGCATGTGGCCAGCTTCTTGAATGGATGCTGTAAGCTGCTACAAATTCTTGATAAACTGTAGGGATGATTTGAATAAGTCTCCTTAAGAGATGTTAGGTTTGCTTAGATTTTGTTAGAAGTTTGAAATTTTGAATTATTCTAAGTTGTTTTTATTTCCAAGCTTTAGGAGATTTTCTTTCTATCAGTTGCTGAGTTTTAGAATTTCTTAGATTTATCCTTATTTGTATGTAACCATGAAGGGAAGCAGAATAAGGAAAGCAAGTTGATCTTTTGCCGGCATTTTTATGTTTCAAACTGGAGCCTAAGGTTCCCCCAAAGCAAACATAACCCAACTATCACCTTCCATCTATTCCTCTTATGGACTTGTTCCTGTCTCATCCAAGATAGGGAAGAGCAAAGGCAAAAAGACATTGCCCATGCTACTGCCTTCTTCTCTCGCCCTGCCACTAGGTCTGTTACAAAAGCACGTAACAGGTTGTTAGCACCAGACTATTAGGATTATGTTGCCTTAATCATATAAATAAGGGATCGAGAGAGGCTTGATCAGTCTGAGCATGGTGAACTCTCTTTTCTCTCTTTTCATTTTTGAGACATTTATTCTTTTTTAATTGTTTGCTTTAAGAGTTTGTTGCAGCACATTTTCAAAATAGCAGCTCTACATACAATAATTTAGCCTTTCAGGCGACTTGTGATCCATCTATATAGATATAAAATCTCAGCAAAATATTGGAGCAATCCAACATAATATTGGATCAATATTTGGATTGATTCGCCCATTTATCATTGCCTGAATGTTAGTCTCCCCATTAGCATCATAATTACATGATAGAAAAATAGCTACCCTTTAGAATTTGTGGTTGGCATCTGTT
Source organism: Phoenix dactylifera (assembly GCF_009389715.1). Taxonomy (NCBI): domain Eukaryota; kingdom Viridiplantae; phylum Streptophyta; class Magnoliopsida; order Arecales; family Arecaceae; genus Phoenix; species Phoenix dactylifera. Next base: position 17,511,435 of record NC_052399.1, on the reverse strand, counting down.
AATGATATTTTCTGCATCTGAATGCCTTTTGATTCTCATGCCCTGACTATTAACAAACTCAAAATATCCTTATTTTCCGAGTCTTCATAATTGATGTTTTTGTTTTTAGGGGTCAACATCCGATCATTTCAGTTATCAAAGAACACAGAACCTTGGCAAAGCTTTTGTACAGCACACTGGGATCAATTTGTTCACGGGCTCAGTTGTGTATGAAGTCCCAAAAATATACAATACAGGGGCACTGGCTTCAGACCTCAACAGCTACAGGACGTCTTTCAATGGAGGAACCAAATCTCCAGGTTTTTCTAGTGATAGCTAGTTTTATATGTTTGTTTTGCTGTTCTACATGAATAATTTATTGATTTTTGAAATATTTTGATAATTTATCTTTTATTGATGATTTTGTAGTGTGTTGAGCATTTAGTAGTCTTCAAAACCCAACATCATGATGAAAGCAACTCAAGCGTTTCAAATGTCAGTCATTATCAGATCAATGCTCGTGAATTCTTTGTCCCTACACAAGTAATGCTTCCTTTGCTGTGTTTATCAACGGCACTTTATTTGTATCAATATCTGTGACAAGATATGGATTTATTTTGTTATATTGTGGCAGGACAACTGGTTGCTGCTAACAGCTGACTACTCCCAAATAGAACTGCGATTGATGGCTCATTTCTCTAAAGATTCCGCATTGATTGAACTTCTAAGCAAGCCAGATGGTGATGTTTTCACCATGATAGCTGCAAGATGGACTGGTAGGCTGGAATCTGCCATTAGCTCTCAGGAGAGAGAACACACAAAAAAGTTAATATATGGCATTTTGTATGGGATGGGGGCTAACTCCCTTGCCGAGCAACTAGAATGCAGCTCAGAAGAAGCTGCCGAAAAAATTCAAAGCTTCAAAACTTCTTTCCCAGGCGTTTCTGCTTGGTTGCATGAAGCAGTTGCATCTTGTAGCCATAAAGGGTTAGTTCATCTGCACTTATTTTCTGTGCTGGTCATTCAATATTTCTCGTCGTAGTTTGCTTGTGGTCTTACATTTTCAAACTGGTCATTATTAAGTTTATGAATACTGTATTTGTGAAATATGTTTAATAAAACTCTAATATAGAGATCAAATTCTCTTTGCTTTACCACGTCTTTAGAAAATTCAAAACTTGTGATAAAAAATTATGGTCCTCCACGAGTTACTGAAAAATGTAGGGAACCATAATTTGTTATATTTATATAGTTCATTGTTAATAAATGATAAACAAAACAAAGCTTGGTTAAACCTACAAGTATAATTCTTACTTACTGAAAATATAATGTCAAGTTTGGTCATCTGCTGGACCTTGTATTATCCTTTTTAGATGGAGTTCATCATTAACGGATGATTTGTGAAATTTGCATTTGGACTATGGAGAGCTAGGAATTCATTGCAAGAACAGAAATTTGAGTTGACTTTATTTCTGAAATAAATGTGTGCCAAAGTTTAAAGCATACCTTTTATTGGTGCCTTGATATGACTTGTGGGAAGCTTTATTTTGTAGATTATTTTGCTTAACAATTGCTTGATTTCAGTTACTGAGGTTGATAAGGTTTTCTCTCTTGAGCAAACAAGCCTATTCAAATATTATCTGTTGACACATGCCTCCTCAACAACCCTAGCTATTTTCTTTTGTTTTTTCATTTTCACTTTTTCAAGGTGAAATTGGTAAGTCTATATGTCATCTGCTATTGCTGCTATCATACTTTAAGGAAATAATCATTAATAACTCATTGCCTCGATGCTAAATTTAATTTTTTATTATTATTATTATTGTATAATACTATGGCTGCATGGCATCATTTTTTGTATCCTATCAGAAGAAAAAAGCATCTCATCAAAATTGTTATACTTAATCTTTCCTTATTATGCATTAGATAATATTTTGTTTTACATTGACATCTTGGAATGCAGGTATGTGGAAACATTGATGGGCAGAAAACGCTTTCTATCAAAAATAAAGTTTGGAAACAGCAAAGAAAAGGCTAAAGCTCAAAGACAAGCTGTAAATTCCATTTGTCAGGTAGCAGAAGAGCATTTAATTTGTGTTGCAATTGTGCTTTCCCTGATTTAAAAGGATCACTTGGTTGTTTTCTAGGGCTCTGCTGCTGACATAATCAAGATCGCTATGATAACCATTCACTCTGTGATTGCTGAAGGAAGTGAGCCTTTTAATCTGAACAGTGGATCTGCGACAAAATTTTCCAACATTAAAGGCCATTGTCGTATCATTTTGCAGGTTATTTTGTTAATGTTAGAGTATACTAAATTCTTCTTCTATACTTTATAGCAACTATTGAGATCAAAATAGAGATCAAGAGTTGCTTTATTTGACTCTAGCTGCTAATATATATTTAGAACTTATATGCTGTAGTATATTGAAGTATTATGATTACTATAACCTTTGCTAGAAAGGCTCATACACTTGTTCCCACAACTGTGCATTATGCTCAGGACCTCCATCAACTCCTCCATAAAACATGAGAGTTATGCTTGAATGTAATATGTCCACACTGTACAATCTGTCATAATCATGACTATAATGTTAGGCAACAAGATCCACGGTTACATCCCATATATGAAGCACTATTATTTTCTTCCCACCTGTTTTGTTGTCATTTGGCGGTAATTATGAACTCAAATTGGTGATTTTATGCAATCAACAACTAATGTTTTGTTAGATGTATTTCCTTCCTGTTCACTTATCAGATAGAATGCTCTTATGGTCCTATAACTTTTTTCCTTTTTCTTGCTTTAGAAAGGGTCTTAAATCTCAATTTTCTCCTTTCCAGGGGTACTAGAATTTTAATCTTGCAGTAGAGCAGGGTTAAGACAAATCATACTCTGTGTTAAGGATATTGCATTTTTCTTTGTAGTTGTTCAAATTTATTTTAGTTTTTACTCTTTGAATTTGTAATGACAATGCATTTTTGTGGATACGCATATACAGCCATGTTGCTAGCTCTTTATTTGGTCAATTTCATTGCACTATCTGCATAATAGGTTAGTGAGAAAAGGCCCCTTATGGAGACAGAAACATTGTGTTGCATTATTGTCCAATTCAACATGGCCTAGTTAACGTATGGACCATGACATGATTGTTGCTCTATGCTCTGGTCAGGTGCATGATGAATTAGTGCTGGAAGTTGATCCACATCATGTAAGGGATGCAGGAATTTTGCTGCAAATGAGCATGGAGAGTGCTGTATCACTTCTGGGTACCTTATAATTACACTATAAAGCATTCCTTGTACCATGATTCATAATTAATTAATTTTTATTGTTGTTGTTTCTTGTTTCTTATTTCAGTTCCGTTGCATGTAAAAGTGAAGATGGGGAAAACCTGGGGTTCGCTGGAGCCTTTCCAGCCAGAACTTTAACCTTTCAGTGGAAAGAATTAATGACTGGAAAACAAAAAGCTGCTGGACATTTCATCCATTTATCTATTTTTGAAGACTCTAGGCAGTGTGGATGGTGTTTCTCTGGCTTACAGGTGTTGCTATGTTTTTCCATAATCTCAAAGCATGGTATTTCTTTATGCTTTTTGATCATCTGAATGTTATATTCCTGGTCCAGGAGAAGTTCAACTGATCTGATATTGATAAGATTCTGTGAGCTTTCAGATGTCAATTAAGCTTCCATTTGGCTCAATCAATTTCGTTAGAATGTGTATTCATTTCTGTTTATACCCCCAGGTATATCCTTGAAACATTATAACCTCTTAAAGCTCCTTTTTTCTCATATTATGTAGAGAACATAGTTTAATTGGTTGATGATTTCCACTGCAGTCTTATCTCGTGGTACCATCCCATCTCACTTACACCTTCTGTATACATGCTGGGCTTTAAATCTCGAGATATGTTGTACATAATTTAGGAAGTGTTGTGATTGGCTCTTATCCTAACAACAATCTTCTGAATGGGTTCTGAATTTTGGGGTCACGAAGAGAGGGTTCTGCTAGGCAACCTATAAGATAGGTTGGCAGGAAGTTGGACCTACCTTCACTGTTACATAGTTTAAGTTCATGCTGGGAAACAACGGTCCCCTACACTTGGAAAGAGCCTATTGGAAGAGCGAAGAAGGCAGGGTCTGATATAGGAATTTGCATTCACGTCAAGACTCGGATTATCAGCCAAAATGCCAGATTGCAACACACCCCATTACCATTGTATCTTGTACAGGAGGGTAAATGGTCGAGCGAATCTTTCTTTGGATGCTAGAGGCAATTATAAACTAGTTCTCAGAGCTCTCTTTGACATGCTTACAAGTGCTAGAGGCAATTTTGATATGAATACTGCTTCCCCTCTGGGCTCATTTACCCAGGCCTGTGTGGCAACTGGAGATTGGTAAAATGGACATGGTAGGTGGTTATCGGAGGTTCCCAGGAGTAGGAAACCAGGTGGGATCATATAATCAGATATTGCAGATCATTGGGAGATTTGAGCCAAGTGCAAGTAACTGTTTTTGTAGCGGAGATTGCTCGGGTTATATGTTATGGCTTATAATAGATGCGGAAGTGACTGATGTTAGACTTTACGGATGTCAATACTTGGAGATTGCCTGGACTTTGGAAGGGGTACATGACTTTACCGTGCCAGGACTCACCATCGCCTAGCTGTTGGTAATGCTGGACACAAAAAAAAAAGAGGCTCATCTTTTGACGGAAGCTGCTTAGAACATACTTGGGATGGGGTGGTAGCTGCAGGAAACTTCGGGCTCGGTGAAGTTTTAATTGAGCCATGAACTTGTGTAACAAGCTTTACTGTTGCATACACAGAGATATTGAAGTAGCTTGGAAAACAAATCTTCTGGGATTTTCTGAAAATGATGGAACTGCTGGCACTGTAGCATGGCTCTGCTCAGAATAACTGTATTGACTAAAATGCATGCAGGAAGGTGTAGCATAGTACGGAGTTGTGAGAAACTTGAGTAGAGAACTGTATTAGAAAAGGCATTTGACTTTGTACAGGGATATGGAATTTCTGAAATTAGTCTGATCAAATTGGTCCCACACTCCCACCTGTAAAATATACTTTGGTGTCTATTGGACATTGTAACATATTTGAAGGCTATGATAATTCTTTATGTATTTCATCCTCCACTGTTTGAAATGTGAATGAAAGTTGAAACATTTGACTGCAATCCTGTTCATTTGCCCCATGGAGCTATAGAATGCCATGGTATAGGTGACAGTGTATTGTCTTGGAAATTTCTTCTCCCGCAAACAGGAAAAGGGAGCTCCTGTACTTCACTGGTTAGTGTTTTCTCACCTTGTTTAATGCTGTTACCCTCGGGCCTTGTACAGTTGGGATTTTCTTGTTACCGATATTCTTATTGTGCTAATCTGATCGTTTGTTTATTTATCCCAAAAACATGATGATGCTTTTCAATCATAAGTAATGAATTCTGCTTTCATAAGTTTCATCTTTGCGTTCTTTTCCTGCTTGTGTGCATAAAGCACCAAACAATTTATACCTGATAATGCTTTTCCACTCTTTTGGTATTTTTTTTGTCGAATTCTGTCTATTTGTGGTTTAGACCGGCATCCTATACTGAAAAAACTTGAATGATCTGAAAATAGATCGCATTACCACTCACTAACAACCTGACCATTTTTAGCTATGTTTAAGAACTTAAAAAATTCTGACTTCAAATACCCACAAATAGTGATGCCTTTAGCATACCTTGGTAGAAGGGCTGTTTGTCTTAGCTTTGAGTCCTCACTCATGTACATGCAATAATTTTATCTCCTGTTGTCCCTGTTGTAATGGGTAATACCTCTATTCGAACTAATCACTTTTAAGGGAAAGTAACGCACAAGATGCCTAATTCATTTCATTAGAGAAACGAACTTTAAACTTTTCCCAATTGTTATGCATCAGTTTAATAGCTAAAATTTTTTGGTCAGGAAGCACCATGATTTTGTTGGTTGCACCCAAATCCATCGCCTGCGAGCCACCATTGTAGCAAAAAAAAAAAAAAAGATAAGGCACAAACATATGGTCTTTCTAGGTGAAGCCTTCAGAGTGATGAGCCGTAAAGGAGGCCACCCAGTCAGCAACACTACTTGCCTCCCTATAAACATGTGTGGCTCGATGGGAACCAAACTCACCTAAGAGTTTGCGAATATCCTGGAGCAGCGGCTTACAACCATCATCGTGTTTCCAACCCCGGATCTATTCGATCACTGTGGCCGAGTCTCCCTTGAGGAGGATGTAGTCCGATCTCAGCACATGTCTTGCATAGGTGATGCCCTCCTAAGCAGCTCTGAGCTTGGCACTGACAACAGACGTGTCGAAGATCCATCGATCCCCTGCTGCTATCAGCTTGGCATCATGGTCTCTAATGACAAATCACACACCTCCAGTGCTCCCTCCCCTGCAACATTGTCGTCAAAATTTATCTTGAGAACGCTAGAGAGTGGAGGCTCTCAGGAGACCAGCACAGTCCTGGACGCTACAGGCGCAGAATAGGAGCCCCAGATTTCTCTAGCCGTTCCGAGAGACGATGACACAGTGGATCGAATAACCTCCGCCGCATGAAGTAGAGCTCCGTCTGCCACGACCCTCGGATGCACTCTATTATCCTCGAAAACTCGGACATTCCTGTTTAGCCAACAGTGATAGGCTAGATAGGCAGCCCTGTTCCTCTACTCCTCAAGGTCGGGCCTCCGTGAGATCTCCAGAAAATACAGAAAATCCTTGATCGACGTCGCCCCTGCCGAGGGACGGGGGAGCCGGAGGCACTTCCTCGGATCTGACCAGCCCACAGACATCCGAAGAGGACATGAAATATAAACTCCTCCACCTTCGGACAGGCTGCAACTCTAGGGGAATGCTCACCCCATGCCGAGCTAACACGCCTCTAGTAGGCAGGTATCCCCATGCCACCTTTTAGATAAACAAGGCAACTCGGGGGTAAATGCAAAGCCTCCAGATTTAGCCCCCATCAATCTGTCGAGTCGTAGATCTAAAAGGCCTTACCTCAGGCCTTCTAATCACGCTCCAGACCCTCATGTCTGGAACCTTCCCTATCGGAATTGGCAGTGACAAGACTTGCTCCGCCAACTGCTCCCCAAAAGCCCGCTGGACGAGGCCCTCGTTCTATGTCTACCCACCTGGGACAAATAGATCGTAGACTCCACGCCCCTCCAGCCAAACAGGGTCAATCAGGGTAGGTCATCCACGCAGTGGCACCTCGAAGAGCTAGCTGTCCTCCAAAACGTTGATAGCCCATCCATCCCTGATTTCCCATTTGATCTCCGAGAGAACCGTCGGGGTGCCGGGTGTAGATCTCTTTCCAAATGAAGGAACCGCGTCGATCGGTGCGGAAAACTGCCTGGTTGGTCGGATTCCCATACTTGGCTCTCATTAGAGATCCCCAAAGACTCTCCGGCTCAAGAAGAAACCTGACTTCTAGCTTGGTCGTGAAGATCTTCTGGCGCTCAATCATGGAGTGGACCCTCAGCCCACCACTGCTAGTCGATTGATAGATGGTATCCCAGGCCAGCTGGTGGATGGTATCCCAGGCCAGATGGTGAATACCACTGCTGCCCCCATGCCATCTCGAGAGAAAATTTCTGAATAGTCGCTCTATACACCGCAAAGCTACAAGAGGCACCAAAGTGTGGGATAACGGATAAATATGGATCGAGCTCGGGACTGACCGTACCAGTGACTCTGCCCATTATATGCAGAGTGCCTGCCTGCCAACACTCCAGCATGTATCTGATACCTAGCTATATGGAAGAGCAGTCCGCCCTACGGAGGCGCCAGACTGTGATTAAGACCTCGAGATATCTCAAGATATCTTGCTGCTCCTCAATCTCCAGGATGCAAGTGATCGACGTCTTCACACCTAGATGGATCTTCGGGCTGAAACAAATGGCTAACTTTGCCAAATTGACCTATTGTCTAGACACCGCATAGTACTCACTCAGAATCCTCCAGATCGCCAGAGCCGATTGTCTTGTCGCACGAGCCAGCAACAGATAGTCATCAGCAAAGGGCAGGTGCGAGATCTGAGGTAAGACCGATACTGGCCTGTAGGCTTCCACCTTCTGCATCGCTGAGGCATGTCGGAGCGCTCTAGACAAGAAGTCTGCGCAAATAATGAATAGAAGCGGCGACAAAGAGCAACCCTGTCTCAACCCGACCGAAGACTCAAAAAATTGCAAGGAGAGCTGTGCACTAGTAAGGCAAAAGACGGGGACTGAATACATCTTTGAATCCATCTGATCCATAGCGGGTGAAAGTCGAAGCTCTCTACAGAGTGAGTCATGAAGTCTCACCCCATCCTGTTGTAGGCTTTCTCTATGTCAAGCTTAATACCCATCATACTCTTGCCCCTTGGCACCCTCTGGAGGTCACTCATGAACTCGTGAGCTACGAGCATATTGTCGGATATGGACTGACCACCCACAAAAGCCTCTTGCTCGGGGCAAATAAGCCTAGGAAGAATGCCCCTCAACCTCTGGACCAGGATCTTCGCCACGATCTTGTACAAGGTGGTGCATAAGCTGATTGACCGAAACTGGCTCGACTCTACTAGATCCCGTCTCTTCGAAATTAAGGTAATGAAGACCCTCTTCCACTCATCAAGCATCGTCATAGACAGAAAGAACTACTAGATAGCTGCTATCACCTCCTGCCTGATGATATGCCAATACCTCCCAAAGAAGACTGAGAGAAACCCATTCGGACCCGGAGCCTTATCCTCACCCAAAGACCAGAGGGCATCCTGAACTTCCACATCTGACACTGGGTTGACCTAAGCTGCTTTTTCGTTCACCGAGGGTCACCGAGACCCTCGACAACGGAGCCGTCTCGCATACCACACCACTGCCACCCCCCGGATCGATCCACCTAGACCTGATGAACTGCTTTTCGTCTAATGGCGTCAAAGTCTTCTGTTATTTGTCCACTGCTATTCCTGATCCTACTGACTTTGTTCCTCTGCCTCCGGATGATGGTCGACTGATGGAAATACTTTGTGTTCCTATCTCCCTCGGCGATCCACCAAACTCGGAACTTCTGTCTCCAGAAGACCTCCTACTGCTCAAGAAGTGGGTGGTGCTTGGACAGTAAGGCCCTGAGCTCCCTTTGGTCATCATCAGAGAGGCCTAACCCGCGTTCCTCTAAAGACTGCCCAGAGCTGCTTCGGTTTCCTCCACCCTCTTGAAGATGTTCCCACCGCTTCTCAGTTCCATCTGAGCAGTCGACGCTTGATGCCCTATTAGCTTATGTTGGTTCATAGCTTGATACCACTCATCAGTTAAATAGTTTGCTCTCACAATTACCTATCGAAGGTCAGATGTCTGACTTTGGAAAATCTCTTTTCATTCCATCCTTTCCATAGTAGCCATAGAAGGTAAGCAAAGTATGATTATGCTCTCTGCATCCCCTGCGAAACTGGATTAGACAACAGGAAGTTCCTTGTTTGCTGACAGAAAGTGAGAGCCCTGAGATCAGGATGATACAACAAGCTCCAGATTGGAGCAACCTTACTGCACTGAAAGAAGATATGATCAGCTGTCTTAGGTTGCTTGTTGCACCGACTACAGATATGAGAGAAACCAGCGATGCGGTTAGAGAGGAAATATTTTGTAGGAAGTCTATCTAATATCATCTTCCAAACGAAAACTTGAACTCTACTGTTAACTCTGAGCTCCCAGACTTTAGATATAAGAGTATGTGCGTGATTGTTAAAGCGAGATAGACCTCTTTAACTGTGTTTTTTCTTTGGTAACCTCTTTCCTAGCAAAGAACATCATTGTCATGTTCATCAGCAATTGGAGTATTAAGAATTTGATGTGCCATGGGTGTAGGGAAACAGTTGTTGTCTGTTTCAATATTTCAGGATTCTTCCGCAGTAATGAAATGGCTAATGGCAGATATCTTGTGATCAAGTCTATTCCCCTCCCGTACTGATATTCTGACCAGTTCCATTTGACCATATGCAGTCATTAGAGATGTGGACAAAAGCATTGTAAATAAGTTTCCAAACCGGTGAAGCATTTCTTTACAATCGGTACGTAGGATAGCCAGTTGCCAGCAAATTTGTATTTGGTTCTTAGAAATACAGAGCAAAGAGATTCAGAAAATAATAAATCTTGATAAGTAATGCAGCCCACCATTTCTCCAGATCAAGAATGCCTTGATACTCCATTGTTGTTCCTCCTTTCCTTGTTGTATGACCCATTCGCTGGCGAACGACCCTCTCACTTATATCTTCCTTCACTTTAGAGAGAACCACCTCCACAAGTTTGTCATGGCAAATTGTCTCTGAAATTACCTCCAACTTACGACTTTGGTGTTTTTGATGAATCGAAGCCAATAACATAGGCGGAAAGACCGTTTGGGCCTTTTGCATCAGAATTATTGGAGTTGGACGGCATGGCATTTCTTGATTCCTTTCCCTCATGGGCCATGCCCCGAGGCCCCAAATTAAGCCGGCACGGGCCTCCTCTACTTTTAGTGTCTCGGCTTGAACATTTCAGAGCTAGTTCCAACACGTAGATCTCTAGGTGGCGGCTTCGGCTTCCACTCGAAAGCATACCCATCCCGAGATTTGGCCCAATATCCTCACATCAGCATTTCTTTTTCTGTTAGATGTAATGTCTTCATGTCCTCAATTCCTATGTCATCCCTAAAAAAATATAAAAAAAAAATATATAAATCTACCTCATCCTATAAGCTTAAACTTTTGGGACAAAGTGGTGATTTCAATATGGTATTAGGTCCTGAGTTCGAACCCTGCACTCTTTAACCTCTTTATTAAAAATTTCATATGTTGGGCTCATTCATTAAAAGAAAAGTCCGGCCCATTCCTGCAACCGAGACATGCTCCACCTTCTTCTTGGACATGTTTGTTATCTGTAGGAATACCACCATCCGTTTGCATATCATCCATAGTGCCCCCCCCCTACGAATATTTTTTCTTCGCATAGGAATTAGTCCGCCACTCACCATCTACTTATTTGTACCATGACTTGCTCCACTCGGCTTCTTCCTGGCGAACTCAGTGGATTCGTTCCTGCCTCCCCGATTGTTCCTGAATCCTCGACGCCAAGGTCCCTCGGATACTAGCCACGATCCAGACAGCCTTCTTCGCTAAACCGATTCTTGAACTTTGCTGCTCTTCTCCTTATTCCGGACGATCAGGCAAATATCTGTACGATCCAATTCCACCGAAGCAACTTTATCATCAGCCTTCTAGATGGAGCACTCTGTAGCTCCATGGCCGAACCCTACCACAAGCAAAACAGAAAATAGGAATTCCTTCATATGTAAATGACTGCCAAGTTGGAGTTTCCTCATCTTCACACTGCAAATCAACTCCCAAAACCAATGGCTCATTCAGATCAACTACCATGCATACTCAAGCATAGCTTTGTAGCTTTAGACTTTCAGTCCAATTATCAAGCCATAGAGGTTTACTGGCCATTGAAGCTATTTCATGTTGAATTATGGAGTCACGAGAATAAGATAACAAGAAAACAAGTTCATTAAAAGTATAAGTACAGGTACAATTATTTTTGACAAGATAACTTGACACACTATAAGAACTCGTGTAGGACACCTCCCATTAAATACCAACTCACTCTTTTTCTCTTTCTCACCCACTCACACTCTTCACACTTCAAAGAAATGCAGATCCGTTTTTATAGCTAACTAGGTCGGTTGCCAAAACACTTCACCACCACAACTAAAGTCGGCGGCTTGACACATTTAATGAACCTATTCTTTAGCCTACCATGTTTGACATAAATGGCAGCGACTAGTCATGATTTTAGCAAGATATTTTGTCTATATTATTGATGAACAACCGGCAAAGAAAAATCGGAAGAAGTTGAGATTATTATGGAGAAGTCGGTGCTGACTTCTTCAACAGATATTTTGTCTATATTAATGGTGAACAACTGGCAAAAAGGAATCGGAAGAAGTTGAGATTATTATGGAGAAGTCGGTGTTGGCTTCTACAACATTTCAAGTATTCTGTCCCTCTTCCACAGTTCCATAGGTAGCTCCTCCAGTCTCATCCACACTGCTGCTCTACTGATGCGCGCGGTTCTTAGAAGCTCTGAACTTCACCACCCCCCATCCAAGGACCTTTGCTGCTACCTTATATAAATCTTCCTCAGAATTATATTTCAATGTCCTAGCCCATAGCAAAACCTATAGTTATTCTCATGTCAATGTTTAAGAAATCAAGCTTCAAGGGTTACATATTTGAAATCAGAATTAAGATAGCTATGAGCTGAGATCTTAGAGAGTCATTTGAGCTGAACAAAAGCCCATATCGATGGCCTACATTTCGGAAACGTTTTACCTGGAAGGCCATATACTGTCCCCAAACTGAACTATCACTTGCCATACCGATTAATTTGCAATCCGTTTTTAATCTCTTTCAATCCGCGTGATCCGCACGGGCTGACATTAGATTAGTAGCGGTATAAGAAGTATATATGTTGTTCTTTTAGGATGTTTGCATTTGACTGGTGCCGTGCACAGTATCCATGTGAGAAATAATGCATCCATTTGACTGGTGAATTGGTGCTTGACATGGATGGCGTCCATGAATGGCTGTGTCCTATAAATTCTATCGTTATTGTGTGAGAAGCACAAGATTGAGTTTGGGCCATGGAGCATTACTTGCTCTTGGATTTTATTATCACTACCTCTTAAGAAAAAAATTACCATATCCTTATGCTTCGTCCATATGCACAGCTAGCTCACGTTTTCTGTACAAAATTAGGCAAGATCTATGCATAGTTATATATGCTTTCGTACAGATCTATGCGTGAAACGGGCATTACGAATGGATATAAGGTTTCCAGTCAAGAACGCGTCAACCTAAAATGATCTAAAAGGCTGGGCCTCAACTCTTCTATTTCATCGCCTGACTGGGTCATCGGGCCGATGATTAAATAGTGGGCCTTTAGGCCTTTAGGTTACAAATATATACAGTGATGTATTATAGACTGAAAAGATCTACCACAGGTTATGCATCCTGTACAGTATGGCGATGTAACAGGATTCATGATCACCATGTTCAAACTTGATGGATAGCTTTCTGGTGCGTCTGCTACAGGGGATAAATGCAAGGTTATCCCCAAAATGGAGGGTTATCTCGCTAAATACCCAAAAGACCGTGGAATATTTTTATTTAGAATAAGACTACTTATTTACATCCAAAGTTAAAAATGTATTTAATAGCTGGTTCCTCCATTGACCGTACTATAACTTTTAGTTCCTCTTGATTAGGGCTCCAATATTTGTCCAGATCAGTTTCAAAATTTCTCTGATTCTCGGTTTCTAGCGGTTGCACGCATTTACATACAATATGTGCAAAGTTACAAATAATTATGCACATACTGATGTAAATATGTGAAGTGATAGCATAAATTGGACAATATAGCTGTATTGAAGAATTAGTACAAGCCAGTGTTTGAAGTATAAATGTTAGTATAGGCAAATCTCGCATAAGTTTATGCAAAATTAAAATTAAATGCTAATGATTAAAGAGTCGTGTATAGAGGGGATAAACCGAAGTCAGCCTTCGTGTCTCGGTAGTCGCTCCGTTCTCTTTTCAGCAGCTTCATTACGGTTGCTGGTGGACGGTAGTTTCGTACTATGACACGGTAATATTAATATAGTATTCACGCATGCTATATTGGTTACATCTAAAACGCTTGTTACTTACGGGGACGCGCCCGAAGAACGTCACAATGTTGACAACGCCAAAGCGGCGAGCAAAGCTTCATCAGTTAATTATAATTAATAACATACTAAAAATTTAAAATTATAATAATATTATATTTAAGTTTGAAAAATATATTTACGGAAACATTGAATAAGATTGATTATCCAATCACCTAAAATAATAATGACTGAATCTTTTCTTTTTTACTTTTCATAAAACATAGTTGTGACTGGAGTATGAACCATAAAATATATTGATAATATATTATATTAGGCTTAATCATAACTATATATCTGATTCATTTTGTAAAACAAAAATATATATGAAAGTATATATTTAAAAATTATTCTGACATCATCACGTGGACTGCTCCCTACTGAGCTGGAGTCCAGATGAGGTGATCTTGCGGAAGGAAGTGGCAGATGGGAGTTCCACGCTTCACTCCGAGCACCTCGAAGAACACCGGCTTCCAGTTGGACGTGTCGGAGTGGCACGCCGCCACCGCCTCCACCGCGGTCCCGTCTCTCCCTACCAGCGTGACGAGGAACGCCTTGGTGGCCGTAGTCAGGTGGCAGTAATACACGATGTGCGGGTACGGCTCCGGGTGGCACGTCAGCAACTTGGTGCCCGGAGTTCTCCGCACCCCCGATGGCGCAACCGTGTACTGTTGCTTTCGCGCCGCCTCCATGTCGCCGTGCACTGTGGTCGCCATGGCCCGGACGTCATCGGTCTCAAGCTCGGATAGAACGAAGTCGACCATGGATTCCAGCGAGGTGGCGCAGTACTTGTGCTCTCCCTCGATGGCGGCCTCCTCGCAGTCGCTGAGCGTTGTCTTTACTTCCTTGGCCAATTCGGAGTTTGGAAGAACGTTCAGGCGGTGGAGGATCTCGAGGAGCTTGTCGGAGGAGAAGGGTATTCCGTCAGCTTGGGCGCGGGGTATGAACGCGGCGCCAGAGAGGGTCCTGGTGAAGCTTAGGCCTGGATTCATCCCAGCTCCAGGATGCAGGTCTTTCTCCAGGAAGAAGAGGGTTGGGTCGCTGGGGAACTGAAGCGCCGTGGAAACGGAGTAATATAAAGGGCGATAAGGATTGATGACCATCACGTTGCCTCCCTGTGCATCTATAAACTCAAATTGACAATAAGAAGCAATTATATATACGAGTAGCAGTTCAATAACTCGAAGGAATCAGCCAAGAATCATGGCCGGTCAAGGTCTCAAGTAGAAGCTTAAAAGGTGCCAAATGATTTACACACACACAAAAAAAGCCTGACAGGTTTCTGTGTGTGATTTGTGTTACACTAGCACTGCTTCTAATGGAAAATCCATTATTAATTGTCTCAAAATAAAGCTAGAGAGAGAAGGCGGGAGAAAAAGAGGGCCATACGTAAGAGTTCCACGATAACTCTCGGCATAGGACTTTTGGGCAAGACTCTGCGCCAATATATTTCAGCCGGTAAAGCTGCCTGGCTAAGTGATACGGCGAAGACGAGCTGCAATGAAGCAAAAATTATGTTGCAGGATAGGTGTTGCAAGCTTAATACCCTTTCCAGTTTCCAGCATGGTTATAATTATAATATCAAGAGTGACTAACTGTATATGATATTAAAGGCTTACCACCATTAATGAAAGCAAGGACACGATGCGATCCATTTTGTATAGCGGCAGATGCAAGACCAGGCCAACTAGCAACAACCAGCTAGTGCTACTCTAAGATACTGATGAGGGAAGAAATTCATGTTACTTTGTGGATTTATAGTAGCTGGGCTGAAGAACCGAGGGCCACCGTCCACGTGAATTCTCATGTTGATCGCGATCTCCAACAAATGGGACGTTTGAAGATGGTTTTCAGGCAATAGTGTCACGTCAACGTTCTTATAAAGACGGTTGCTTCATACAGTGTATGTGAATTATTGTTCACTAGCTAGTCTTATCCCCGCACACCCAATGTGTGGCCGCTCGATCAGTGCTCTCTCGAGATTTTTTTTTTTAATGCATTAATATCCACATGCTGGCCGTCTTGTGCGTACATCGTCGAACACATATTACTGTGACTTTAGCGCGAAAAAAAAAAAAAACACAAATTACTGTGTGCCCATCCAAGGGAATCTTGTGCACAGTGATGCAGGAAAAGATTTGGCCCAACCTCCTTAAAAAAAAGCCTTTTTTTTTCATAGGATGTGTCATGCCGGGATTGGCCTTTTTTTTAAAGTCAGATTCCCACCATGTCATGAGAATCGCATGAATCGGCTGATGCCACATGATTTAGAGTCGGTTTGGTACTGTGCTTGGGCGTGTAGGATTATCCTGTCCTCGTATCGTTTCTCCTGCAACAGAGATGACTTGATTTGACCTCCCTAAGAGATAATTGTATCACGGGTCTTTGATGGCTTTGTAATTGATGGATTTAGAAATAATGCCAGAATTGTCCGGCATGTGTGTGGTGCATGCTATATTTTTGCCGCATCGAACCCGGTTTCTTCGTCCCACGCGGAAGGGGCTGTTTCTTTAGCGCCAGAGAAGGGGAAAAAAAAAAAACCACCTTCCTTCACGGAAATTTACTGTTGGATCGCCCAATAATCCTTTTGAGATCCATATGCAGCGATATGTATGGAGAGTTTGTAATGCTTGGAGATTTGTATAGGTTATGATCTGACAGTCAACATCATGAAATAAAGATTAACCACTCTTACATGCTGAAGATACAACTCAAACCTGTTACACATGCATCTGCGCATGGCTCGTATTCATGTTAGTATGGAGTTGAATTATATCTCTCCACAACATCAATCATTGAATTGCACAATGACCGCTTCGAGAATATTCATGTAGATGGATAGGAAAAAAATTTGGACTACTTTAAAAACTATTCAAAATATAATCCAACAGTTGATGTGGCCAAAAAAAAGAACGATGACAGCTCCTCCATGCGAAAGATACAACCCAAAGCCATTATAGATCAACTTGCTGTAACAGTGAGGGCTCCTTGTAAACCAGTGCAGTGTCCTGTCCGTCAATGCACCAATAACACGTATGTGGCTGGGACGTGTACAACTAAAAATCTGCACTATGTACCTACAAACTTCAATTGGACGTCTATTATTTCTATCATTTCAGAATAGAAATAATATGATGTGTTTATTTTAACGAGGGTGCAAAATGATCGATATAATTACTAATAGGCAGCAATTACATGCCCACGCAATTATTTTCCTAGTGCATTAATAATACTATGAGGATAGCATAACATTCATAATCCTAGCTTCAATGCGAATGACAACAGATAAATGTCGCATGTAGTAGAGCAAACACTACTAACTGGTAGTGCAACGCAACGTTGTGAACCGGTCTCCAGACGAGGTGGTCTTGTGGAAGTGGCAGATGGGAGTTCCAGGCTTCACGCCAAGCACCTTGAAGAACACGGACCTCCATCCGAATGTGCGACAGTGGCAGGCGGCCACCGCCTCCGCGGTCGTCCCGTCCTCACCTACCAGCGTGACGACAAAGGCTTTGGTAGCCCGGGTCAAGTCGCAATAATACACAGCGTATGGGAAGGCCTCGCGGGGGCAGCGAATCAACTCGAAGCCCGTAGCCTTTTGCATGCCCGAGGGTGCAACTGTGTACCTTTGCTTCGGTGCGGTCTCCTTCTTGCCGCGCACCGCGGTCGCCGAGACCTGAAGGTCATGCGTCTCTAGCTTGGAGACCGCAAAGTCGACCATAGATTCCAGTGAGGTGGCGCAGAACTTGTGCTCTCCCTCCGAGGCAGCCGCCTCGCAGTCGCTGAGCTTTTTCTTTACTTCCTTGGCTAAGTCGGAACCGGGAAGAACATTCAAGCGGTGTAGCATCTCAGAAAGCTTGTCGGAGGAGAAAGGCACGGTGTCGACTTCAGCACGAGAAAGGAAGGCGGCGCCGAAGATGGTGTTGATGAAGCTTTGGCCTGTTGGAAGTTACAACACATCAAGACGTTTAGTAATGGATGGTCAATGTATGGTAATGATAGTCAATGTGTGGTAATGGATAGTTAATAATTGTGTGGTAATGGACTGTCTAATTATGTGGTAATGGGTAGTCAGTTTCTTTTTTTTTTTTTTTTAAAGTTAAGTGGATTTGCGTTTTCATTTTGCATTATAATGTCTATAAAAGGCTGCCTAGTTTTGCATTTTGATATGAGATCAAAAAAAAATTACAAATTATTACGTGCTTTGACAAGAAAGTGGTATAATCTCATGGACTTATTATAGTCCGTAGACTTATCTTAACATGGATTCATCTCAGAACCGGGATGCAAGTCCTTCTCCAGGAAGAAGAGTGCAGGGTCGCTGGGGAACTGAATCTCCGAGGCGACGGAGTAATATAAAGGATAGTATCGCAGGTTGACCCTCGGATGGCCTCCCTTTATGTCTGTAAATGCCATTTTGGCGATAATAAACAACTAGCATTTCCTTTTGCACTTTTTTCTTTGTAAAAACATATATAGAAATAATTTCTTTTTGATATCATATGACCAGTCCACGACGAGAGTACAAGAGAAAAACGTTTCTTATTTTAATACTAAAAATTTTTGAAACTCAACTTGTGGTACCTTATCTACTTCAAAATTCCGATATCATCTAAGCCATATGCTCTCTATTTGTGTTTCTCACTTTATTTTTTATTGAAGGCTCATTGCCTATGTGTTTGTAGTAAATAGTGTGTAAAAGTGGGGCTTGTCCAACTGCTCAAGCCGCTCAATTTAGCAATCAGAGAATTCTTGGTTCAAGGCTTGGGTTATGCATCCCACTTTCTATTGAAAAGAGTTATATCTATATGTTTACATATACACGTACGTACATACATAAATACATATCTGCACTCTCATATGCATATACAAAGCTAAAGCTAAAGTACTTTCAGAAGTTATTGGCTCTCTACTATTTCCTTTGTAAAATCAAGAATGACTTTTTAAAATGAAAAAAATGAAAATCCATATTTTCAATCTTGAATTTCTATGCTTACATATATCACTTTAAAATAAAGAAGAAAATCACATACTTTAAAATATTTTGGGAAATATTCTGCAAGGGTTTTAAGTATATCAAGATAATACATGACTTGCATAAAGAAAAGACTTCCAAGGCATGCGTTTTCTTGATTTTTAGATAGAGACCATATATAATGACTGTTGTTGGGGATTTTATTTTAAAAGAAAAATCATTGATTAATTTGCTACCGGAAGTACCAAGAGGCCAACTACTTTCTTTCTTCCTTCCTCTATGTGTGTGGCAAACATGCAGTTCTTTTACATACTTTGCTTCTTTGATCAAGGTTAGCCTATTTTATTGGGTACGATAGATGTGCTTCATCCATACAATGGTCAAAATCCTAAGTGCCCTGTAGCTAAAATAAACGGTATATACATAGCTAGCTGACATGTAATTTTACTGCTGCTTGGTAATATTAGGCAGCAAATTTCTCACTACGTGTCTTTTTTTTTTTTTTTGGTGTAAGATTTCTTGGTTTTACACTTGCGTGCATATCCCTCTACAATCCTAATTCTAGAAAATTCTTATAATTAAGATATGTGATAATTTTTTTTTTTTTTTATGGCTGTGCAAGTCTAGTAGTATCACCTATCAAATTCTGCTACCTATCTAGTCAAGTTGGCGAAATTTTCTGCTCGTTCTGATATGCCTTTCAATGAAGTTGAATAGTAATAATAATTATGATAGCAGTAGAAGCAATAGTCTTTTTTCTTCCGGGGTGAGGGGGTGGCGGTGGGAATGAGAGACCTGGATGTAGCTGTGCCTTGATGACCTTTGGCATCGGAGTATTGGGCAAAACTTTCTTCCAGTAAATCTCAGCAGGTAAAGTTGCATGGCCAACTGATGCCGCAACGAGCTGCAACAAATTCAGAGAAACTTCTGTCAGCTTCGTTTTCATGCATGGCGGTATCTACTACCAGATGATGATAAGGTAGTAGATGATGTATTAATTGCTAACTAACCACAAGGAG
Organism: Phoenix dactylifera; assembly: GCF_009389715.1. Lineage (NCBI taxonomy): Eukaryota > Viridiplantae > Streptophyta > Magnoliopsida > Arecales > Arecaceae > Phoenix > Phoenix dactylifera. The sequence goes on along the minus strand of NC_052399.1, from coordinate 17,491,713 downwards.
CGAAATAATGAACACAGGGCGACCCATAATGGGAGACGCGAGACCAAGCCACCAAAAAACCAGCTGATGCTACGTACAGAGAATGCTGGTAAAACGCTAGTGGATTTATCGAAGTTGCCTTGAAGCTCCGTAGCTTTTCTTTCACTCGATGCCATTAAATTATCTCCTTAGTCAACTGCTCCAGACTTTTAGGTGGGCTGATTTTTCGAAGAGCTTGCAAGTAAAAAGACAAGCACCTTGCCGGCAGGCCCTCCTAAGGAATTAATGCGTACATGCATTGTTAGGCATACGACAAGGGACCTTACTTAATTGAACACCAGTCCAGGGAGTGATGATTGCTGGGGCACAGTTTATGTCCGGTGTTTATGATGTGAGAAATGATGTGATTTATTGCTCCCTAGTCTTATCCCCGCACATCCCAATGTGTGGCCGCCCATGCGCCGCTCGGTAATCCCTCGAGATTTTTTTTTTAATGCATAAATATCCACATGCTAGCGTGCATCGTCGAAAAATGTGCGGCCATCCAAGAAAATCTCGAGCACCGCGATGCAAGAAAAGATTTGGCCCAGCTTATGTAGAAAAAAAAAGTTTTTCTCCATAGCATGTGTCGTGCAGGGATTCGTCTTTTTTTAGTCAGATCCCCACCATGTCATGAGAATCCATCAATCGGCCCCTGCCGCATGATTTAAATCGATTTGGGCAGGCGCTGGCTAAACATAGAATTATTGAAAATAGAACTTTTTGAAATAAAATTTTTATAAAAAATTATTTGCTTACTGTTTGATAACTATATTTCTAAAATATTGTAGTACTTTAGCATATATTTGGTAAATAAATCGAGAAAGTACTTTTGGTATGAAAAAATTACTATAAAAGACATTGCATAATATGTATAATAAAATATAATATATATTAATACATAAATATATGATATAGCATAATATTACTGTAATGTAATATACTATTATTATAATATAGTAATGTAATATTGTATAGTGTAACATAATAATTTAATATAATATTAAATTATTTAATATAACATATTAATGTATTATGATATAATGTAATATAATATTAAATTTATAATATAATACATAATAAAGGTATAGAATATTATAATCATTAGCGTAAACTAATTTTTCATATATAATATAACATAATATTAAATTATTTTACATAACATATTAATGTATTATAATATAATGTAATATAATATTATATTTATAGTATAATACAATTACTATAAAATTGGTTATATTTATTTTATATTATTACTATAAAGTGGCTAGAGTTTCTTGTTGGGACCCTTGCAGATTTTCATAATTATAAAGGAACATTTTGTGTAATTGTTATATTTTATCATGGATATTTTGGTAAAAAAATAATTTTCCGACATAGCCTAAAAGTATTTTTTTAGAAAGCTTTAAAATATTTTTTTCTCAAAAAACTGTTTTTAGTTTTTTGAAAAAGCTAAAGCAGCTTTCTAAAATTTTTACTAAATATTTTTTATCTAAAAATATTTTTGGGACATCTGAAAGTATTTTTTGGCTTGCTAAAAAATTTTATAAATGAGATTTTAGAGTTTGATTTGTACCGTGCTTGGGTGCAACGCTACTCATGTAGATTATCCTGTCCCCGTATCATTTCGCCTGCAACGGGGATGACTTGATTTGACCTCCCAAAGAAATAATTGTATCACGGGTCTTTGATGCCTTTGTAATTGTTGGATTTAGAAATGATGCCAGAATTGACCGGGTGCGGTGTATGCTATATTTTTGCCCCATCGAGCTCGGACGGGGACGTATCTTTAGTGCGAGACAAAAAAATCACCTTCCTTCACGGAAATCTAATGTTGAATCGCCCAATAATTGTTTTGAGATCCATTGCAGTAGCGTGGATGGAGAGTATGTAATGCGTTGAGATTTGCCTAGGTTATGATCTAATAGTCAACATCGCGAAATAAAGATTAAACACTTTTACATGCGGAAGAACAACTCAAACCGGTTGCACATGTATTTGCGCATCGCTCGTATTCCTATTAGTATAGGATTGAATTATATCTCTCGTGCGAAAGAATGATTCATCTTCTTTTGCAACATCAACCATTGGATCGCACAACGACCGCTTCAAAATCTATGTAGATGGATAGAAAAAAAAAAGATTGTAGTACACTGAGATTTGTTCAAAATATAATTCAACAGTTGATGCGGCCAAAAAAGAACGATCACTCGAGAGATACAACCCAAATCCATTATAGATCAGTATAATCACCGGGCGCAACTTGCTGCAACAGTAAGGGCTCCTTGTAAGCTAGTGCAGTGTTCTGTCCGTCAATGCACCAATAACACGTATGTGGCTGGGACGTGTACAACTAAGAAACTGCACTATGTACGTACGTACAAACTTCAATTGGACGTCTATTCATACTTGAGTTTTCAGAATAGAAATAATATGGTGCATTTATTTTAACGAGGGTGCGAAATGATCGATATAATTACTAATATGTTGCAATTACATGTCCACGCAATTATCTTCCCTATGAATTAAAACCATGTGGATATATAGCATATATATATAACGTTCATGATACTAGCTTCAATGCAATGACAACAGATAAATATCCCACGTAGTAGAGCAAACGCTACTAACAAGTAGTGCAAACGCTACTAACAAGTACGTAGTGCAGCGCACCCTAGTGAACGGGACTCCAGACGAGGTGGTCTTGTGGAAGGAAGTGGCAGATGGGAGTTCCAGGCTTCACGCCAAGCACCTTGAAGAACACGGACCTCCATTTGGATGTGTCACTGTGGCATGCGGCCACCGCCTCCACGGTCGTCCCATCCTCCCCTACCAGCGTGACGACAAAGGCTTTGGTAGCCCGGGTCAAGTGGCAATAATACACGGCGTGTGGGTAGGCCTCGGGGTGGCAGGCCACCAACTTGGCGCCCGGAGCCTTTTGCACGCCCGAGGGTGCAACTTTATACCTTTGCTTCGGTGCAGTCTCCTGGTTTCCACGCACCGTGGTCGCCGAGACCTGGAGGTCATGCGTCTCTAGCTTGGAGGTCGCAAAGTCGACCATAGATTCCAGCGAGGTGGCGCAGAACTTGTGCTCTCCCTCCGAGGCAGCCGCCTCGCAGTCGCTGAGCGTTTTGTTTACTTCCTTGGCTAACTCGGAACCGGGAAGAACATTCAGGCGGTGTAGTATCTCAGAAAGCTTGTCGGAGGAGAAAGGTATGGTGTCGACTTCAGCACGAGAAAGGAAGGCGGCGCCGGAGATGGTGCTGACGAAGCTTAGGCCCGGATTCATCTCAGAACCGGGATGCAAGTCCTTCTTCAGGAAGAAGAGCGCGGGGTCGCTGGGGAACTGAATCTCCGAGGCGACGGAGTAATATAAAGGATAGTATGGCCGGTTGACCCTCGGGCGGCCTCCCTTTATGTCTGTAAATACCATTTTGGCGATAATAAACAACTAGCATTTCCTTTAGCACTTTTTTTTCTTTTCGTGAAAACATATATAGAAATAGTTTCTTTTTCATATGACCAGTCCAGGACGAGAGTTCAAGAGAAAAACGTTTCTTATTTTAATACTAAAAAAATTCCTGTGTGTTGGGGATCACATATAATGACTGTTGTTGGGGACTTTATTTTAAAAGAAAAATCATTGATTTTCTTCCGGAAGTACCAGGAAGCCAACTACTTCCTTTCTTCCTTCCTCTGTGTGTGTGGCAGACATGCAGATCTTTTACAAACTCTGCTTCTTTGATCAAGGTTAGCCTATTTTATTGGGCACGACAGATGTGCTTCATCCGTACAATGGTCAAAATTCTAAGTGCCCTGTAGCTAAAATAACGGTATATACATAGCTAGCTGACATGTAATTTTACTGCTGCTTGGTAACATTAGGCAGCAAATTTCTCACTACGTGTCTTTTTTTTTTGTGTGTAAGATTTCTTGTTTTTACAATTGCGTGCATATCCCTCTACAATCCTAATTCTAGAAAATTCTTATAATTAAGATATGTGATAATTTTTTTTCTTATGGCTGTGCAAGTCTAGTACGTAGTATCACCTATCAAATTCTGCTACATATCTAGTTAAGTTGGCGAAATTTTCTGCTCGATCTGATATGCCTTTCAATGAAGTTGAATAGTAATAATAATTATGATAGCAGTAGAAGCAATAGTTTTTTTCTTCCAGGGTGTGGGGGTGGCGGTGGGAATGAGAGACCTGGATGTAGCTGTGCCTTGATGACCTTTGGCATCGGAGTATTGGGCAAAACTTTCTTCCAGTAAATCTCAGCAGGCAAAGTTGCATGGCCAACTGATGCCGCAACGAGCTGCAACAAATTCAAAGTAACTTCTGTTAGCTTCGGTTTCATGCATGGCGGTATCTACCAGATGATAAGGTAGTAGATGATGCATTAATTGCTAACTAACCACAAGGAGCGAAATAATAGACACAGAGCGACCCATAATGGGAGACGCGAGACCAGGCCACCAAAAAACCAGCTGATGCTACGTACAGAGAATGCTGGTGAGACACTAGTGGATTTATGGAAGTTGCCTTGAAGCTCCGTAGCGTATCTTCCACTCGATGCCATAAAATTATCCTCTTAGTTAACTGCTTCAGACTTCTAAGTGGGCTGATTTTTCGAAGAGCTTGCAAGTAAAAGACAAGCACCTTGCTCTCTTTAAGGAATTAATGTGTACATGCATTCTTAGGCCAGCTTGGTATACGACAAAGGACCTCGCTAAATTAACTTCCCAGAAAACCATATGTCAGGGTTCTTTAGATGAACTCCAGTCCAGGGACCGATGATTGCTAGGGCGGAGCTTATCCAGTGATTATGATATGAGAAATGATCGAGTGATGGATAATACTAAACGTATATATTTGACAATATTTGCAATTTGCAGCTCAATTTGTTTTAGATATTTGTTATTGAATATAAATAAAAGGAAATCAAATTTAGGGAGCAAGTTTGTGGAATATGTGTAGATTCCGTAGTCATCCTCCTTTTCTCAGGTGGAAATCACAAAATCTTCACAATTCGAAGTTATTGGATGTTGGAATATAAAATGCTAATGTAATGACCAGAATACAACACAATGTGGATCCATCACTAAGTAAAATCCAACCTGATACCAAACCTGGGTACCTTATTGTGTACGAGCATTGTTCTTGTCGGCGGAATCTGTCCAAAATCCGACCTGTAATACCAATATTTGTCGAGTTGTTTCCGGCACCAAATTTTATTTTTAAGGTCTACTGTTTTTGACCTCGAGAAGGTCGTTTGCTCAGACTCTAGCCTAGCTCGCCAAAGCTTATTCCTGCAGCGTAAAGCTGCAACTTAGGAAGAGGCAAACTCCTCTGGGCCTAGGCCTTGGAAGCATTCGTTCTTTAGCATGGCATGCATATTGGCTGGTCCACGGCCTGGATATTGTAATCTTTTAGCCAAGTTTTGGGCCTTATAATGCCTGGACATGCCTGCCCCAGACCCAACCCATTTTAGTGTGATTACTGCAGTCGTAACAGCCAGTATAAATATCTAGCTGCCGCCTAGTAAGTAATCTGTCCCAATCTTTATCCTTCACTCGTGCAACCACCATGGATGCCAATCGACATTGCTCAGAGGAGCAGGAGTTCGTGGTTTTACCTTTCTTTTGATTAAGTGCGAAGTGAAAACAGGTCACAAAAGGCTAAAAACATGCACCAAAACTCGCCACATTGGCGGCCAAAATATGATCAAGTTCGCATCAAAATCCTGAATCCCAAACTATATCAAATCCAATGACCTGGCCAGCTTTTGCTAACCTATTACACAGTCATATTGCAGTCCTTAGGAATCGTCAATGAAGCATGGAGTTTCCTCCGGTGTTTGTCATGCAATTTGGCTAAGGAAGCTACTAAAGGAGATACAATGTCCACAAAAACAACCTACAAGATTGTTCATTGACAACAAATCTGCCATGTCACTAGCCAAGAATCCCATCTATCATGAAAGAAGCAAGCACATTGATACTCGATATCATTTTATAAGAGAGCACGTGAAGGACAAGGAGATCGAGCTTGTACATGTCAAATCTCAAGATCAAATAGCGGATATATTCACTAAGCCCCTCAAGAGTGAAACTTTTTGCAAGTTAAGGAGTTTGCTTGGAGTTGCAAAACCAAGTTTAAGGGGGGGTGTTGGTTACTAAACTTAGTTTTTAATATTTAGTAACTTATGGTTTTATTTCAATAATTGCATATTAGTATGGTGAGGAGTTACATGTCTTTTGGTTTTTTGGTCATGTGGGAGTTACATGGAGTTATAAGAAATTTATTTAGAGAGAGTTATTTGAGATTTATTTGGGGTTATGAATGGTGTAATGACTAATTCAATTAGGGAGGTTAAAAGACCATCTAAAGTCCCTATAAATATCCATGTACTCTAATTGTGTTTGGATGTGAGTTAAATGAAAATTATTTTTTTTCCAAACTTTCTTCTTCAGTGTTCTTCCTCATATTTTTTTATCTAACAACTAGCACTGCTTCTAATGGAAAATTCATTATTAATTGTCTCAAAATAAAGCTAGAGAGAGAAGGCGGGAGAAAAAGAGGGCCATACGTAAGAGTTCCACGATAACTCTCGGCATAGGACTTTTGGGCAAGACTCTGCGCCAATATATTTCAGCCGGTAAAGCTGCCTGGCTAAGTGATACGGCGAAGACGAGCTGCAATGAAGCAAAAATTATGTTGCAGGATAGGTGTTGCAAGCTTAATACCCTTTCCAGTTTCCAGCATGGTTATAATTATAATATCAAGGGTGACTAATTGTATATGATATTAAAGGCTTACCACCATTAATGAAAGCAAGGACACGATGCGATCCATTTTGTATAGCGGCAGATGCAAGACCAGGCCAACTAGCAACAACCAGCTAGTGCTACTCTAAGATACTGATGAGGGAAGAAATTCATGTTACTTTGTGGATTTATAGTAGCTGGGCTGAAGAACCGAGGGCCACCGTCCACGTGAATTCTCATGTTGATCGCGATCTCCAACAAATGGGACGTTTGAAGATGGTTTTCAGGCAATAGTGTCACGTCAACGTTCTTATAAAGACGGTTGCTTCATACAGTGTATGTGAATTATTGTTCACTAGCTAGTCTTATCCCCGCACACCCAATGTGTGGCCGCTCGATCAGTGCTCTCTCGAGATTTTTTTTCTTGTGCGTACATCGTCGAACACATATTACTGTGACTTTAGCGCGAAAAAAAAAAAAACACAAATTACTGTGTGCCCATCCAAGGGAATCTTGTGCACAGTGATGCAGGAAAAGATTTGGCCCAACCTCCTTAAAAAAAAGCCTTTTTTTTTCATAGCATGTGTCATGCCGGGATTGGCCTTTTTTTTAAAGTCAGATTCCCACCATGTCATGAGAATCGCATGAATCGGCTGATGCCACATGATTTAGAGTCGGTTCGGTACTGTGCTTGGGCGTGTAGGATTATCCTGTCCTCGTATCGTTTCTCCTGCAACAGAGATGACTTGATTTGACCTCCCTAAGAGATAATTGTATCACGGGTCTTTGATGGCTTTGTAATTGATGGATTTAGAAATAATGCCAGAATTGTCCGGCATGTGTGTGGTGCATGCTATATTTTTGCCGCATCGAACCCGGTTTCTTCGTCCCACGCGGAAGGGGCTGTTTCTTTAGCGCCAGAGAAGGGGGAAAAAAAAAAAACCACCTTCCTTCACGGAAATTTACTGTTGGATCGCCCAATAATCCTTTTGAGATCCATATGCAGCGATATGTATGGAGAGTTTGTAATGCTTGGAGATTTGTATAGGTTATGATCTGACAGTCAACATCATGAAATAAAGATTAACCACTCTTACATGCTGAAGATACAACTCAAACCTGTTACACATGCATCTGCGCATGGCTCGTATTCATGTTAGTATGGAGTTGAATTATATCTCTCCACAACATCAATCAATGAATTGCACAATGACCGCTTCGAGAATATTCATGTAGATGGATAGGAAAAAAATTTGGACTACTTTAAAAACTATTCAAAATATAATCCAACAGTTGATGTGGCCAAAAAAAAGAACGATGACAGCTCCTCCATGTGAAAGATACAACCCAAAGCCATTATAGATCAGTATAATCGCCGGGTGCAACTTGCTGTAACAGTGAGGGCTCCTTGTAAACCAGTGCAGTGTCCTGTCCGTCAATGCACCAATAACACGTATGTGGCTGGGACGTGTACAACTAAAAATCTGCACTATGTACCTACAAACTTCAATTGGACGTCTATTATTTCTATCATTTCAGAATAGAAATAATATGATGTGTTTATTTTAACGAGGGTGCAAAATGATCGATATAATTACTAATAGGCTGCAATTACATGCCCACGCAATTATTTTCCTAGTGCATTAATAATACTATGAGGATAGCATAACATTCATAATCCTAGCTTCAATGCGAATGACAACAGATAAATGTCGCATGTAGTAGAGCAAACACTACTAACTGGTAGTGCAACGCAACGTTGTGAACCGGTCTCCAGACGAGGTGGTCTTGTGGAAGTGGCAGATGGGAGTTCCAGGCTTCACGCCAAGCACCTTGAAGAACACGGACCTCCATCCGAATGTGTGACAGTGGCATGCGGCCACCGCCTCCGCGGTCGTCCCGTCCTCACCTACCAGCGTGACGACAAAGGCTTTGGTAGCCCGGGTCAAGTCGCAATAATACACAGCGTATGGGAAGGCCTCGTGGGGGCAGCGAATCAACTCGAAGCCCGTAGCCTTTTGCACGCCCGAGGGTGCAACTGTGTACCTTTGCTTCGATCGGTGCGGTCTCCTTCTTGCCGCGCACCGCGGTCGCCGAGACCTGAAGGTCATGCGTCTCTAGCTTGGAGACCGCAAAGTCGACCATAGATTCCAGTGAGGTGGCGCAGAACTTGTGCTCTCCCTCCGAGGCAGCCGCCTCGCAGTCGCTGAGCTTTTTCTTTACTTCCTTGGCTAAGTCGGAACCGGGAAGAACATTCAAGCGGTGTAGTATCTCAGAAAGCTTGTCGGAGGAGAAAGGCACGGTGTCGACTTCAGCACGAGAAAGGAAGGCGGCGCCGAAGATGGTGTTGATGAAGCTTTGGCCTGTTGGAAGTTACAACACATCAAGAGCGTTTAGTAATGGATGGTCAATGTATGGTATTGATAGTCAATGTGTGGTAATGGATAGTTAATAATTGCGTGGTAATGGACTGTCTACTTATGTGGTAATGGGTAGCCAGTTTCTTTTTTTTTTTTTTTAAAGTTAAGTGGATTTGCGTTTTCATTTTGCATTATAATGTCTATAAAAGGCTGCCTAGTTTTGCATTTTGATATGAGATCAAAAAAAAATTACAAATTATTACGTGCTTTGACAAGAAAGTGGTATAATCTCGTGGACTTATTATAGTCCGTAGACTTATCTTAACATGGATTCATCTCAGAACCGGGATGCAAGTCCTTCTCCAGGAAGAAGAGTGCAGGGTCGCTGGGGAACTGAATCTCCGAGGCGACGGAGTAATATAAAGGATAGTATCGCAGGTTGACCCTCGGGTGGCCTCCCTTTATGTCTGTAAATGCCATTTTGGCGATAATAAACAACTAGCATTTCCTTTTGCACTTTTTTCTTTGTAAAAACATATATAGAAATAATTTCTTTTTGACATCATATGACCAGTCCACGACGAGAGTACAAGAGAAAAACGTTTCTTATTTTAATACTAAAAATTTTTGAAACTCAACTTGTGGTACCTTATCTACTTCAAAATTCCGATATCATCTAAGCCATATGCTCTCTATTTGTGTTTCTCACTTTATTTTTTATTGAAGGCTCATTGCCTATGTGTTTGTAGTAAATAGTGTGTAAAAGTGGGGCTTGTCCAACTGCTCAAGCCGCTCAATTTAGCAATCAGAGAATTCTTGGTTCAAGGCTTGGGTTATGCATCCCACTTTCTATTGAAAAGAGTTATATCTATATGTTTACATATACACGTACGTACATACATAAATACATATCTGCACTCACATATGCATGTACAAAGCTAAAGCTAAAGTACTTTCAGAAGTTATTGGCTCTCTACTATTTCCTTTGTAAAATCAAGAATGACTTTTTAAAATGAAAATAATGAAAATCCATATTTTCAATCTTGAATTTCTATGCTTACATATATCACTTTAAAATAAAGAAGAAAATCACATACTTTAAAATATTTTGGGAAATATTCTGCAAGGGTTTTAAGTATATCAAGATAATACATGACTTGCATAAAGAAAAGACTTCCAAGGCATGCGTTTTCTTGATTTTTAGATAGAGACCATATATAATGACTGTTGTTGGGGATTTTATTTTAAAAGAAAAATCATTGATTAATTTGCTACCGGAAGTACCAAGAGGCCAACTACTTTCTTTCTTCCTTCCTCTATGTGTGTGGCAAACATGCAGTTCTTTTACATACTTTGCTTCTTTGATCAAGGTTAGCCTATTTTATTGGGTACGATAGATGTGCTTCATCCATACAATGGTCAAAATCCTAAGTGCCCTGTAGCTAAAATAAACGGTATATACATAGCTAGCTGACATGTAATTTTACTGCTGCTTGGTAATATTAGGCAGCAAATTTCTCACTACGTGTCTTTTTTTTTTTTTTGGTGTAAGATTTCTTGGTTTTACACTTGCGTGCATATCCCTCTACAATCCTAATTCTAGAAAATTCTTATAATTAAGATATGTGATATTTTTTTTTTTTTTTTATGGCTGTGCAAGTCTAGTAGTATCACCTATCAAATTCTGCTACCTATCTAGTCAAGTTGGCGAAATTTTCTGCTCGTTCTGATATGCCTTTCAATGAAGTTGAATAGTAATAATAATTATGATAGCAGTAGAAGCAATAGTCTTTTTTCTTCCGGGGTGAGGGGGTGGCGGTGGGAATGAGAGACCTGGATGTAGCTGTGCCTTGATGACCTTTGGCATCGGAGTATTGGGCAAAACTTTCTTCCAGTAAATCTCAGCAGGTAAAGTTGCATGGCCAACTGATGCCGCAACGAGCTGCAACAAATTCAGAGAAACTTCTGTCAGCTTCGTTTTCATGCATGGCGGTATCTACTACCAGATGATGATAAGGTAGTAGATGATGTATTAATTGCTAACTAACCACAAGGAGCGAAATAATGAACACAGGGCGACCCATAATGGGAGACGCGAGACCAAGCCACCAAAAAACCAGCTGATGCTACGTACAGAGAATGCTGGTAAAACGCTAGTGGATTTATTGAAGTTGCCTTGAAGCTCCGTAGCTTTTCTTTCACTCGATGCCATTAAATTATCTCCTTAGTCAACTGCTCCAGACTTTTAGGTGGGCTGATTTTTCGAAGAGCTTGCAAGTAAAAAGACAAGCACCTTGCCGGCAGGCCCTCCAATTTGGCGAGGCAGCTGCTCTCTTTAAGGAATTAATGCGTACATGCATTGTTAGGCATACGACAAGGGACCTTACTTAATTGACTTCCCAGAAAACCGTATACGGCAGGGTTAGATGAACACCAGTCCAGGGAGTGATGATTGCTGGGGCACAGTTTATGTCCGGTGTTTATGATGTGAGAAATGATGTGATTTATTGCTCCCTAGTCTTATCCCCGCACATCCCAATGTGTGGCCGCCCATGCGCCGCTCGGTAATCCCTCGAGATTTTTTTTTTAATGCATAAATATCCACATGCTAGCGTGCATCGTCGAAAAATGTGCGGCCATCCAAGAAAATCTCGAGCACCGCGATGCAAGAAAAGATTTGGCCCAGCTTATGTAGAAAAAAAAAGTTTTTCTCCATAGCATGTGTCGTGCAGGGATTCGTCTTTTTTTAGTCAGATCCCCACCATGTCAAGAGAATCCATCAATCGGCCCCTGCCGCATGATTTAAATCGATTTGGGCAGGCGTTGGCTAAACATAGAATTATTGAAAATAGGACTTTTTGAAATAAAATTTTTATAAAAAACTATTTGCTTGCTATTTGATAACTATATTTTTAAAATATTGTAGTACTTTAGCATATGTTTGGTAAATAAATCTAGAAAGTACTTTTGACATGAAAAAATTACTATAAAAGACATTGCATAATATGTATAATAAAATATAATATATATTAATACATAAATATATGATATAGTATAATATTACTGTAATGTATTATACTATTATTATAATATAGTAATGTAATATTGTATAGTGTAACATAATAATTTAATATAATATTAAATTATTTAATATAACATATTAATGTACTATGATATAATGTAATATAATATTAAATTTATAATATAATACATAATAAAGGTATAGAATATTATAATCATTAGCGTAAACTATTTTTTCATATATAATATAACATAATATTAAATTATTTTACATAACATATTAATGTATTATAATATAATGTAATATAATATTATATTTATAGTATAATACAATTACTATAAAATTGGTTATATTTATTTTATATTATTACTATAAAGTGGCTAGAGTTTCATGTTGGGACTCTTGCAGATTTTCAGAATTATAAAGGAACATTTTGTGTAATTGTTATATTTTATCATGGATATTTTGGTAAAAAAATAATTTTCCGACAGAGCCTAAAAGTATTTTTTTAGAAAGCTTTAAAATAATTTTTTTTTCAAAAAACTGTTTTTAGTTTTTTGAAAAAAGTAAAACAACTTTCTAAAATTTTTACTAAATATTTTTTATCTAAAAATATTTTTGGGACATCTGAAAGTATTTTTTGGCTTGCTAAAAAATTTTATAAATGAGATTTTAGAGTTTGATTTGTACCGTGCTTGGGTGCAACGCTACTCATGTAGATTATCCTGTCCCCGTATCATTTCTCCTGCAACGGGGATGACTTGATTTGACCTCCCAAAGAAATAATCGTATCACGGGTCTTTGAGGCCTTTGTAATTGTTGGATTTAGAAATGATGCCAGAATTGACCGGGTGCGGTGTATGCTATATTTTTGCCCCATCGAGCTCGGACGGGGACGTATCTTTAGTGCGAGAAAAAAAAATCACCTTCCTTCACGGAAATCTAATGTTGAATCGCCCAATAATTGTTTTGAGATCCATTGCAGTAGCGTGCATGGAGAGTATGTAATGCTTTGAGATTTGGCTAGGTTATGATCTAATAGTCAACATCGCGAAATAAAGATTAAACACTTTTACATGCAGAAGAACAACTCAAACCTGTTGCACATGTATTTGCGCATCGCTCGTATTCCTATTAGTATAGGGTTTGAATTATATCTCTCGTGCGAAAGAATGATTCATCTTCTTTTGCAACATCAACCATTGGATCGCACAACGACCGCTTCAAAATCTATGTAGATGGATAGAAAAAAAAAAGATTGTAGTACACTGAGATTTGTTCAAAATATAATTCAACAGTTGATGCGGCCAAAAAAGAACGATCACTCGAGAGATACAACCCAAATCCATTATAGATCAGTATAATCATCGGGCGCAACTTGCTGCAACAGTAAGGGCTCCTTGTAAGCTAGTGCAGTGTTCTGTCCGTCAATGCACCAATAACACGTATGTGGCTGGGACGTGTACAACTAAGAAACTGCACTATGTACGTACGTACAAACTTCAATTGGACGTCTATTCATACTTGAGTTTTCAGAATAGAAATAATATGGTGCATTTATTTTAACGAGGGTGCGAAATGATCGATATAATTACTAATATGTTGCAATTACATGTCCACGCAATTATCTTCCCTATGAATTAAAACCATGTGGATATATAGCATATATATATAACGTTCATGATACTAGCTTCAATGCAATGACAACAGATAAATATCCCACGTAGTAGAGCAAACGCTACTAACAAGTAGTGCAACGCACCCTAGTGAACGGGACTCCAGACGAGGTGGTCTTGTGGAAGGAAGTGGCAGATGGGAGTTCCAGGCTTCACGCCAAGCACCTTGAAGAACACGGACCTCCATTTGGATGTGTCACTGTGGCATGCGGCCACCGCCTCCACGGTCGTCCCGTCCTCCCCTACCAGCGTGACGACAAAGGCTTTGGTAGCCCGGGTCAAGTGGCAATAGTACACGGCGTGTGGGTAGGCCTCGGGGTGGCAGGCCACCAACTTGGCGCCCGGAGCCTTTTGCACGCCCGAGGGTGCAACTTTATACCTTTGCTTCGGTGCAGTCTCCTGGTTTCCACGCACCGTGGTCGCCGAGACCTGGAGGTCATGCGTCTCTAGCTTGGAGGTCGCAAAGTCGACCATAGATTCCAGCGAGGTGGCGCAGAACTTGTGCTCTCCCTCCGAGGCAGCCGCCTCGCAGTCGCTGAGCGTTTTGTTTACTTCCTTGGCTAACTCGGAACCGGGAAGAACATTCAGGCGGTGTAGTATCTCAGAAAGCTTGTCGGAGGAGAAAGGTATGGTGTCGACTTCAGCACGAGAAAGGAAGGCGGCGCCGGAGATGGTGCTGACGAAGCTTAGGCCCGGATTCATCTCAGAACCGGGATGCAAGTCCTTCTTCAGGAAGAAGAGCGCGGGGTCGCTGGGGAACTGAATCTCCGAGGCGACGGAGTAATATAAAGGATAGTATGGCCGGTTGACCCTCGGGCGGCCTCCCTTTATGTCTGTAAATACTATTTTGGCGATAATAAACAACTAGCATTTCCTTTAGCACTTTTTTTTCTTTTCGTGAAAACATATATAGAAATAGTTTCTTTTTCATATGACCAGTCCAGGACGAGAGTTCAAGAGAAAAACGTTTCTTATTTTAATACTAAAAAAATTCCTGTGTGTTGGGGATCACATATAATGACTGTTGTTGGGGACTTTATTTTAAAAGAAAAATCATTGATTTTCTTCCGGAAGTACCAGGAAGCCAACTACTTCCTTTCTTCCTTCCTCTGTGTGTGTGGCAGACATGCAGATCTTTTACAAACTCTGCTTCTTTGATCAAGGTTAGCCTATTTTATTGGGCACGACAGATGTGCTTCATCCGTACAATGGTCAAAATTCTAAGTGCCCTGTAGCTAAAATAACGGTATATACATAGCTAGCTGACATGTAATTTTACTGCTGCTTGGTAACATTAGGCAGCAAATTTCTCACTACGTGTCTTTTTTTTGTGTGTGTAAGATTTCTTGTTTTTACAATTGCGTGCATATCCCTCTACAATCCTAATTCTAGAAAATTCTTATAATTAAGATATGTGATAATTTTTTTTCTTATGGCTGTGCAAGTCTAGTACGTAGTATCACCGATCAAATTCTGCTACATATCTAGTTAAGTTGGCGAAATTTTCTGCTCGATCTGATATGCCTTTCAATGAAGTTGAATAGTAATAATAATTATGATAGCAGTAGAAGCAATAGTTTTTTTCTTCCAGGGTGTGGGGGTGGCGGTGGGAATGAGAGACCTGGATGTAGCTGTGCCTTGATGACCTTTGGCATCGGAGTATTGGGCAAAACTTTCTTCCAGTAAATCTCAGCAGGCAAAGTTGCATGGCCAACTGATGCCGCAACGAGCTGCAACAAATTCAGAGTAACTTCTGTTAGCTTCGGTTTCATGCATGGCGGTATCTACCAGATGATAAGGTAGTAGATGATGCATTAATTGCTAACTAACCACAAGGAGCGAAATAATAGACACAGAGCGACCCATAATGGGAGACGCGAGACCAGGCCACCAAAAAACCAGCTGATGCTACGTACAGAGAATGCTGGTGAGACACTAGTGGATTTATGGAAGTTGCCTTGAAGCTCCGTAGCGTATCTTCCACTCGATGCCATAAAATTATCTTCTTAGTTAACTGCTTCAGACTTCTAAGTGGGCTGATTTTTCGAAGAGCTTGCAAGTAAAAGACAAGCACCTTGCTCTCTTTAAGGAATTAATGTGTACATGCATTCTTAGGCCAGCTTGGTATACGACAAAGGACCTCGCTAAATTAACTTCCCAGAAAACCATATGTCAGGGTTCTTTAGATGAACTCCAGTCCAGGGACCGATGATTGCTAGGGCGGAGCTTATCCAGTGATTATGATATGAGAAATGATCGAGTGATGGATAATACTAAACGTATATATTTGACAATATTTGCAATTTGCAGCTCAATTTGTTTTAGATATTTGTTATTGAATATAAATAAAAGGAAATCAAATTTAGGGAGCAAGTTTGTGGAATATGTGTAGATTCCGTAGTCATCCTCCTTTTCTCAGGTGGAAATCACAAAATCTTCACAATTCGAAGTTATTGGATGATGGAATATAAAATGCTAATGTAATGACCAGAATACAACACAATGTGGATCCATCACTAAGTAAAATCCAACCTGATACCAAACCTGGGTACCTTATTGTGTACGAGCATTGTTCTTGTCGGCGGAATCTGTCCGAAATCCGACCTGTAATACCAATATTTGTCGAGTTGTTTCCGGCACCAAATTTTATTTTTAAGGTCTACTGTTTTTGACCTCGAGAAGATCGTTTGCTCAGACTCTAGCCTAGCTCGCCAAAGCTTATTCCTGCAGCGTAAAGCTGCAACTTAGGAAGAGGCAAACTCCTCTGGGCCTAGGCCTTGGAAGCATTCGTTCTTTAGCATGGCATGCATATTGGCTGGTCCACGGCCTGGATATTGTAATCTTTTAGCCAAGTTTTGGGCCTTATAATGCCTGGACATGCCTGCCCCAGACCCAACCCATTTTAGTGTGATTACTGCAGTCGTAACAGCCAGTATAAATATCTAGCTGCCGCCTAGTAAGTAATCTGTCCCAATCTTTATCCTTCACTCGTGCAACCACCATGGATGCCAATCGACATTGCTCAGAGGAGCAGGAGTTCGTGGTTTTACCTTTCTTTTGATTAAGTGGGAAGCGAAAACAGGTCACAAAAGGCTCAAAACATGCACCAAAACTCGCCACATTGGCGGCCAAAATATGATCAAGTTCGCATCAAAATCCTTAATCCAAACTATATCAAATCCAATGACCTGGCCAGCTTTTGCTAACCTATTATACAGTCATATTGCAGTCCTTAGGAATCGTCAATGAAGCATGGAGTTTCCACTGTCTGTGTTACATTTAGCAGCCGTACTCCAGGCTACAAATATTAATTTTCACAAAAAGCTAGGCTATGAGCATGGGAGCAAGCATCCATACGCCCACGGGCTAAGCCCATCCCATCTTTACATGGGGGGAATCATCCAAGTCGGCCACGGTGGGCTCTGAACCCATCGAGGCCTTCCCTGTTCCGAACCCCACCTACCAGCCGGGTTGACTTGGGACAATCATCCACTTGCATGATTTTGGCAGCCCTTTGTGGGGCCTCGCAACTCATATAGGTTCCTTCCAGTCCCGGCCGCGATTCTCCATTATGGATCCCTGGAGCCCGAAAGCGGGGGGAGTGGCGCTTCAGTGGCATCACCACTGAAACTTTTCAACGAGCCCCTGAGATTCCGGAGAGTTGGAAGTGATGACATCCCCCTAGCGGGGAAGTTTCCTTGCTCCTCTAAAAAGTTCCAGGTCTCCCAAGCCAATATTATCAAATCCAAGCACTAAGATTCGTCCTCGACCACCCGAGATCGATCCAACCCTTTTCTAGATTCCAGCGAGGGCCGGCATCGGCACCGCCCCCATGTGTGTGCTCCCAGTGCAATTAACGAGCCCACATGGCAGTGGGGGGATGACCACCTTTTTGTGAAATGATCTTTGAGATGCCCGATGGCCAATGGAGTTCCAAGTCCACAGATTCCATTGCCTATTATTGATGGCTATGGGTTACAGGCTGGGAGTGGCAGCGGCAGAGATGGAGGGGGGAGAGCAATCCTGCAAGTGAAGCCATCACAGCTGGGGTCAAGTCATGGACGGAGGCAAGCATGCTGTCCTCCAAGACTACAGCCAGCCACTGGAGGGACTGTTGGCGTTGAAAGGCCGCGTAATACCGACTCACCATTATTGCCCTGGAGAGTGCAGTCCTTCCTGTGATATCTGAGGGCCAATTAAAAGGATATGCATACATGAGTCCCATCATTAGGGCTGGTCTCTTGCATTGCACTACTGCCTCGACCACAAGAAGAGACTTCAAAAGGAATGCTTTATGGCCAAATTGCCAGTAGATGCATCAGATTGGAGGCCTTCAGATATACACTACGCTTTATTGTATGGCGACGTGGATGAGCATGACGCGATTATTTTTCCTCGATTTACCAAACAGAACAATCATATGGCGGTTGAAGAGGAACAGGAATAAGTCT
Source organism: Phoenix dactylifera (assembly GCF_009389715.1). Taxonomy (NCBI): domain Eukaryota; kingdom Viridiplantae; phylum Streptophyta; class Magnoliopsida; order Arecales; family Arecaceae; genus Phoenix; species Phoenix dactylifera. The sequence continues at coordinate 17,473,417 of NC_052399.1, read as the reverse complement.
AGTGCAACGTGGCCCAACTCTACTAATCCTCTTAATTTGAGACCGGTGCATGACCCAAGGGTCGTCTCTTCAAGTATGACTCGATTCTAAGTTTGCATACAGGTTGGATACGGATTTACTTGCCCCAGTCGCATACCTCGTGAGAACAGCTTGCTGGTTAGGACGATGGCCGCCTTGATGTCTTATTTCAGCATTTCGTATTAAAATCGTAATTATTTGAGACGCTTGCCTGAGGTGCTGCTACTAATTGACCTGGGGGATTGTCTTTGGCCGGCATAGCTTCAAATCTTATTAGATTCTACAACCGACCGGTGGACCAGGTCATAATGAGTTGGAAACCTGCTCTCTAGTGGGACAGAGTCAATTTGATCACATCTGTAGGACACCTGAACGGACCCAACTAGCTCTGCAAAAGGGTTGTGGGTATGATTATCTGGGTGCGGCGTGGGGCTCGGACGCCATTGAAAGTTAGGTAGGAGGAAACCGTTACCTTGTTGGGCCGACGTAGATCAAGTGCGACCTGCCATGTCTCATATCAACTCCTACCTAACCCTTCTTTTAGCCTAAAGTGAAATTTGCAAATTAATAACCTAGAGACTAAATGGATGCTATAAGATTTAATGTCTGACAAAAAAAATTAAAACTCCTGCCCAAAGAATGAAAAATTATAAGTTTACAATCATGAGCAATAGCAACAACAAATAACATAAGTTTACAATAAACACAATCATTCACTGGAGAAGCAATGAATAGAGTATAAGGTTGTTCCATAGTCCCTAAAAATATCAGGTGGCCTACCAAAACTTTCCCCCCAATTAAATAGTATCCGTTGTTCACCAAGCAAGGGGGGCCAAAATTCGGGCAATAGCCCACTATCTACCCATTGTCGTATAAGGTCCGGTCCGACCACCAGGGACGTGCGACACCTGTACTAACCCCATTCGGAAACCCCCTCAAAGCCGAAAGTAGCCCAAGGATCCACCACCGGGTATCGACACCTGTCCCTTGTCCGGGATCGGATACCATAAGATCCGACCCAGTTCCAGTGAATGCGGGAGAACGCCTTTGAGATTTTCTTTGGCAAACCAAGTCGATCGTTATTGTGCTCAGTTTTTGGGACCGGATGGTGACGGATACAGTGAAAGAGTAGTAGTAACGGATTGTTATGTTAGAGAGGAGGAGAAAAAGGCTACAAGGCCGGATTTCTCCCGATGGAGTTTGATGGTAGGGTCAAGAAGAATGGCAGGTGTGGTGCCTGGTCTGTTATCAGAGACCACAAGGCTAGATTTGTGGTAGCCAGGGGCGGCCCAATACATTTGGGGGCCTAAGGCGAATCCAATAAATGAGGCCTTTTTTTAATAATAAATTTTTTTAATAAATATAAAATATTTAAAAAATGATATGAAAATGGATAGCTATCAAGTACACTATTTCAACAAAGATACATGAATCTAACAAAGATAGGCAAGAAACCTTTTTAATTTAATATTATTTTTGAATGGAAGTGTAAAAAAGTAATTATCCTAAAAGAAGGGCCATGAAACTGATTAAATAACTGAGATAATGCTTGGCAATATTGTTTATCATGTCAAGCAAGAGCGGAATAGGAAAAGGTCATCCCATGGCACTTCATGGCCAAGGTAAAGAAAAGAATTTGTCCAGAGAGGAGCTTCTCTATAAAAGAAAGTAGGGGCATTATGGGAAATTGACTCCATCTAATTAAGAAAAGTCCCATCCCTCCATCTCCCCTTCAAGTGAGTACCCAAGCAGCAACCGCAACATCACAGCACAGCAGCCATTCAACCCCCTCCTTCCTTCTCTCTCTACCACCCAAGAGGGAAGAAGAAACCGAGAGGAGAAAATTAAAAGAATCTCCACCCTCCAAGAAGTCCATTTCCAATCCCCCTTTCTTCCTGATGGCCCAGCTGGATCAGGAGTAATGTGAGGGAAGGAAAACCAAGACCAAAACCAAACAAGAGAAGGGATGAAAGATAAGAGTGGCTTCAGGCGTGTATCAAGCCAACCAAATCCCTCCTCTCTCTCTCTCCATCCAAAACAAAACTACCGTCCCCAACTTCCTAAATTTCCCCTCTGCAGGCCAATCCACCTCCCTTCCATCAAGGGGGAAGACTCGTAGCCAGCCCCTATTCCCGTTTTATATGGGGCCTTTGCTTCCTTTTGGTCACGGTCAGACCCTCCCTCCCTCCCTCTCTCTCTCTCTCTCTCTCTCTCACTCTCTCTCTCTCTTCACCTCCCGGGGGCCTTCCATTGGCCCGGGGCCTTAGGCGACCGCCTCAGTCGCCTAAGGCTCGGGCCGGCCCTGGTGGTAGCTGGGGGCCGATGGATTTTCGATTAGTCTGTGCTTGGTATTGAGATCAGGGCCGCGTGGGAAGAAGTTTTAGGAGAGTGCTAGGCATGGATCTTCTTATCCTCGAGGGAGACTTAGTCACAGTGACTGAGTGGATCCAGAAGGCGGGCTGTGCAGCTGGTGGGTTGCGTCTGATACATCACATTCGCAGTATTTTGGAGGAGTGTATCTCTCATCGGACTACTCATGTCTTTCGAGAAGTTAACAGTGCAGTGGACTAGGTGACATCTTTTGCGGCTTATCATTTTGAAGATTTTGTTTGAAAAACCCACATCTCGGTGCCGCCTTTAATATACATATTTTCTTTGACTTTATGTGCTGCTCTCCCATCCGATATATGTGAGACGCCGATGTACAGAGGAAAAAAAAAAAAAAAAAGCGCCAGGCGTAGGATCCATGACGAATGAGTGCAAATCAATGGGCGGCAGGGCTTCATCATTGGGAAGATCTGGATTCTTTTGAGATTCCTCAATGTTTGGTGAGGGAATAAAGATTGATGCCCAACTTTAAGAGGGCACTCTCTCTCTCTCTCTCTACCTTGTACTGTTCTGGTAGCTCGTGACTGAGAGAGACAGCTGATGAAAGGGGGTACTCTCCTTTCTTCCTTGGATGCAATGAGAACAGTAGTTAAAAGAGAGGCTGCCCAGTCTCGTTCTCTCAGTCAGGACAAGCAAGGATGCTACGAATGATTGGTAACTATAGCCCCTGGATTATGTACAAATTCTACAATTATGTACAAATTCTCTGAATTTTTCTCGAAAATCAAGTCGATCCAGAACTACTCATTTTCTTGAATTATGTACATATTCTACAATTTATTCACAAATGATTCTTAACTGATTTAAATTTATTGCTACAGGTGACTTTTCCACTATTATTATTATTATTATTATTATTATTATTATTATTATTATTATTATTATTATTATTATTTCTATATTTTTAAAATTAAATAAATTTATAAATATTTTACAATGTTTATGCGAGGATCCATGCAGCATTTAGTCTCACATTGGCTATACATTGGATAGATCTTGCGTATTTGTATAGGATCAAGAAATCTGAATAATACGTTTCAGTTCGCTTTTAATATCAGAGACTAGATTTAAGATCATTAGGGACTATGACAGAAGCAGCATCAGAGCCTAGGGTTAAGGTCACCAAGGATTGTGGCCGAAGTGATTTATAGGGTTTTGCTTTCAATGGACAACTTGTGTCTCGAGTGATAATATGTAGCATTTAACAAATTTTGTGTCTTATCTATTACAGTATATAGAAGCATTTTAGTCAAAAATTATTTCGCTAACTAATAGAATTTTGGTGGATTTATATTAGCATTGCACAGCAAAAGTGTGGTGGGTTAAGTCACTGTATATAAAGCTAGTCGGACAACATCAATTTTGAATTAGAGCATGTTATGATGCAAACGATTTAATTCAAATCATGGATATAAGGGAGTTTACTTAAGAGTTGGAGGATTGAGTATCTTCAACCCTTTAAAACCTTACTTACATTAATTTCGAGGACAAAATTATTTTATGGGGAGAGAATGTGATGACTCGGTCTAAAGTAGGTGGAGCCACTCATGCCTTGCATGTGAGGCGGGGGAGAAACAAAAATTCTCATACAGTTCACTAGGGAAGGAGACCCCTAGCAGGAGTCCGTCTTCTTCACCAATCCTATTAGATGGAGGACTCTAGGGCCATGCTTTTCTTCTCTAAACTCTCTTTTTTGTCTATAAAAGAAACCCCTACCTTCTCTCTAATATCCATATTCGAGGATCCCTTAATTAGATTGATGAATAGAGCTCTTTTGGAAAGAATTTCTTGAAGATTTTCAGTTGATTCAGCCACAAGATCTCGCGGGAGTTGGGGCAGCAACAGTCTTGGCAAAAAGGTGTTGAATAGGATACCCTACACTCGAGTTCATAGATCAAGAAGTGAATTGGTGTTCGTTGTTCTAAAGTCTGAGACTGGTAGATGTAAAAATCTCTGTACACAATCATTTATATGACTAATATATGTTTTGTAACTTATGTCGATGATTTTGGATTTTATATCGTTTGCCACATGATTGCTAATTGATTTTTGATATGAATATATATATACACACACACACACACATATATATTTCTTTATTGTATAGACATATCAAATATCGATGGTTTTGGTTATTTGGATTATGATTTTGAAAAGAAATATAATATAAAATTATATTTTATCTAGCATGGATGAAATTTAATAATTTGATTGCTGAATGAAAGAATTTAGACTAGACATGTTATGGATTTTTAATCATGGGCCAAACTGTGATACATTGGTTTGCTACCGTGGGTTAAAACACGGATATTATAGTTTATCACAAAGGACCGAAGCACGGCTATTTTGGTTTGCCATCATGAGCCGAAACGCAAATATTTTAGTTTGTCACCATGAGCCAAATGGTAGATATTATGGTTGCCACCACGGGTTAGAGCACGAATATTATGATTTGCCACTGTGGGTCGAAGTGTGGATTATGGTTTGCCAATCATGAGACAAAGCATGATTATGGATAGTCCAAAATCAGAAAGATAATTATTGATCAAAAATCTAGACAACAACGAAAGATAAGATATATGAAACGACTATTAAACAAAGGTTTTAGACTGATGATATATTTGATATATTTTTTTGAAAGAGTTGTATGTTTGAAGAGTACATTTATGTGGGCATATTTATGTGGATTTATTTGAGCTATGTTGAATAATCGATATGACATTTTACAATTTTACTTGCATTTTGATATGGTTTATAGCTAATCTCTATTTTAAATTTACTTTATCTATATTGGTATGAGTGTAGAAAACTCTTACCGGCTATAAAGCTCACACCATTTTTTTTTTTAGAGTTGCAGGATGCGTAATCTAGGTTGGGTCGGGCATGGAGTTTGAGTGTCAAAACTATTAGTTAGATAGTTGATTTTCTGATACCGAATGAATATTTAAATTTTTTAATTGAGTAAATTTTATTTTTTGATAATGATGATTTTATTTAATTAGTTGAGTAGATAGTTGAACTTTATGATTGATTATTCTAGTGTTATTGGATTTATCTTAGGTCTTGAATGATCTTTAGGGTACTGCTTTAGGGTTTATACGACCGTATCACGTGTCCGACCCAAATAATAGGTTTAGAACGTGACAATTTATATTTTTTGTTTTTATCTTTATTGTTTGGAATTTATTTTTTAACTTTGACAAAATTTTCAGATTTTTTTTGAAATTTGAATTATTTTATCAAGCCGGACTATCCCGAAGCATGGGACTATGATGGTGAGTACCTTGAAAAAAATCTTTTCCAGTGAGACGAGCTCAATAAACAATGCAAGCTTCTCACTATTCCATGCATTCAAAAAAGATGGAGGGGATTGGGCTAAACTTTGGTTAATGCAGTCACACTCAACACGCATGGACCACGAGTTATTGCATGGATTTATTAGGGTGCCCCTTTCGTGGCTGTTACGTACCACTAGTTTTGCCCTCTCGTTCAGAGATATCTCCTTAGCAACGGGTAGCTGTGCTGTTCTGGAGCAAACAACTAGCCAGGTGCGGATCTTCTCTCCATGTGATGAGGACCCGTGAGCACTGAGGTGAACAAGGAAACGTTTGCTACAGCGCAAGGAACTTGGATGAATTTCTATCCACAAGACATATTTGGTTTGTGATTGAAATTATAATCAGGATGGATTGGAGTGAAAATCAGAATAGACATATCTTCCCATATATTTAGTTTGTAGATAGAATCAAACTCGGAATTCGAATAAAATTTGAGTATCGGGGGAGATAGATTTTGGATGATTAGGGCATATTCCATTTTTTCTAAAATTAGAATGAAAATAGGACAGCTCCTAACCAAACGGCTGGAACGGAAGTTACTCATTCTTATTTCCATTCTAAAGTTCAACTCTCTCCAATTAGACATGCCCTTGGTTTATCAAGTATCTTTCTTAAGTCGTGCCGATAATATGTGAACAGGTTTGTTCCATGGGTAGCCTCCACGAGGGCCCAGGATCCTTAGAGTCGTGTTAGAAGTACAGAATGTGACTTGTGCCAATTGGACCACCAATGGATCCAATTGACAACGCGATCCCACAACTCAAGCACCCTAATATCTAGTGTAATGCACACATGCACACCAAGGAATTAATGGTATGTCAGTATACTTGGACCGCCACTTGCAGCCTGCACTTGCCTTCTTTCCTCAATCATTCAGCTTCCGATACAAAGTATCGATTCCGTAGTGGATGCAGCAGGTCAAGATACGTCTCTCTCTCTCTTTTCCTCTCTTTATTTCATAGTAAAAAAATGATGACAAAGACACAAAACTAAGATTAAATTCTCAAACATCCCTCCCCCTCTACTCGACTCTGGCATGAGAGATTCCAGATATTTCAGACCTCATCTTGAGTTGTTTGGCAGGTGAATATAACACCCACCTCAAGCACACAAACTTCAGAGAACGACATCCGATAAAGTCGGCACATTGGCGAGCTAACAGTGCTCCTCGTCCCTCTCCCCTTTTTGCCTCCGAGTTTGTTCGACATCGGTTTGTGCGTGTGGTCGAGGTCGACATGGGCTTGTCTCCTTTCCTTCCTCACCACCCAATCAAGAGCTATGAAGAAGGAATCAAGAGGGCTTCTGGATTAAAAACTATCAAATATCCGAACAAGCATAGAGGATAGGTGCAACCATGAGTGTTGAAGGAGACCATCACATGCAGCTATGACCTTATCTTTTGAATTCAATGAAAGGCGGGCTATAGATCCCTCTCTCAGCCTCATGAAAGGAGTAGTGGTGGTCCTCAGTGGAGGACAGGGTCGTGAGAATGATTTGGGGATGATAAGGAAGAGCCAAATATTTAGCAAGAGCCAAATATTAGTCATGAGAGCATTGCCCATTTTTCTCTCTTAAAGATAGAGCCACAGTTCTTTTCTCTTTTTTCCGGTAGAGAGGAACACAGTAAAATGGTCAGTGTCTCGTCAATAAGTTAAACTGTAGTCAATTCGAGAAACTGCGTCACATGACACTTCCAATGAGGAATGCGAACATGAAAACAAAATAGAGATCAAACCTATCTGCTCCTGACCCTCACCCCACACTACATGACACTTGGGAAACGAACAAAATTGAAATCCAATCAACTTTGATAGATACTGTCAAACCCCAGCAACAAGCACCCCCGTCCTACCTTTCTCTCTCTCTCTACACGTCAGTCAATCCAATTAGGAAAATGGCAATATACAGGATATACAAATTACCAGTAAAGCCAAAACCTCCTCCCTTTTCATTCTGTAGCTAGGTTATGTATCTCATTATCGGAGATAACAATATCATTAATTTGCCTTCCTGGTCATCTGATGGAGAGAAAGGGAAATGGCCAGTGTTCTCTCCTCCAATCTATCAAGAGTCTCTTGTTATCATTTTTGTTCTGAGGGGCAATGGAAAGCCAGGAGCTGCTTGGCCTCCGGTCTCCAGCACTGTTCGATGTCTTGAGCAATCCTCGTTGCGTCCATTGACGCCCCAAGAATTCCACGTTTTGTGAACCCCACAGAATACAGCCCACGCTCCCCTTTCCATCCATTGGGAAAGGGGCTCCTCGGCAGCCCATCTTTCTCCGAGAAGAACTCCCTCTCCTGCCAAACCAAACGCCCCACTGAGCAAGATATAATAAAAATTTTATTGCCGTATTATCAGCACAAGTCTAGTAATTCCAACCCTACTAATTAATTAGGGTAATATCCGAGACAAAATAACAGTACTGAATTCGACATAAGAAATTAAGAAAAATTGTCCCTTTGATCCTAGAAACAGTGATGAATGGAACAGTGAATTTCAACTGTGGCACGTGTATCAATCACACAGTATAGTGTTATATCAGTAACCACCAAAATCTCGATCTTAATATCCTTGGAGGGCTTTATAAATTCCGATTTAACAGTGTCTAATGGAACAGTGAATTTCAACTGTGGCATATGTGTATCAATCACACAGTATAATGTTATATCAGTAACCACCAAAATCTCGATCTTTAAATCCTTGGAGGGCTTTATATATAAATTCCGATTTTTGACCTTCAAAATCATCATAAAGTAATTCTAAATCCTTCCTTCGACAAAGAAAAGGAAGAGATGCAAATTATAAAACCATGATTAGTAGCACAGCCGTTAATGATGAGTAAATGATATCTACCTTCAGCCAGGATGCTACATTGCTTTTGTAGCCAGTGGCTAAGACGACAGCGTCAAATTCCGACGATTTCCCGTCTACGAATTCCACTCCATGTCCTGTGAATCTCTTTATTGCAGAGCACACCTGAGGAGCAAGAAAGAGAAGCCTGGCAATTGTGAGTAGCAAGCAATGATGCGTTGGAGGGATCGGCAACTCATGAGCATTGCTATGGACCTTGATGTCTCCAGATTTGATCTTGGCGAGAGTGCCGACATCGAGGACCGGAGTCTTGCCGGAGAGCGACTTGAGCTCGAGGGGTCCAATCTGAGGCCGCTCGAGGCCGAACCTGGCTGTGTCGCCGAGCATAAGGCGGGCGGCCAGAAGCAGCAGGCGATCCACCATTTGTACGGGGAACCACTTGAGCAGCCACATGGACAGCCCGAAAGTGGAGCTTCCAAGAATATCTCGAGGCAGAACGTGCACCTGGTGGCAATAAAATGACGGAAAAGAGATGAAAAAGGAGCATGGAGATGGGATAGAATGAGTTGTTGAAGGATATGATGAACTGGTTTTTGACAAAAAAAAAAAGAAGAAGGATATGATGAACTGGTGACAGTTGGGGCATGAACTGGAGCTAGACATAAAGCTCTCTCCTGCCCATGTTGCCAGTATAGCACCACACCTTTTGCTGCAACTTGGGTGTAGCCTCCTCATCTCCGTATCTCCTCCATATTCTTTCTAATTCCCAAAAGAAGGGGAGGGAGCCGGAGTATGATGACTTGAAGACGAATTACCTTCGTTCTCCTTATTTATTAGGATTTGAAATGACAAAGGTTGCTTTTCCCCTTTGTCTGTGGCAATTGGGACCCGCGCATTTATGCATATATTTCAAGATATTTGGTACAGCTTTTGCATCAACTTTCGGAAAGGAAAAAAAAATAAAATATATGGAAAGACTGGTATCGGCGAGCTCAGAAAAATGTACGAACAATAGTGTGGTTTCTGATGGAGGAATTGGAGGACTCCCCGCGTGGGAATGAGTCCCAAGAAAGGGAACGACTGGAATTCGATCGTGGCTCGGAAATGGAAGATAGTGGACGGTTCTCGAGAAAAAGACAACTTCCATGGCGAATCTATCTTTCTTCGCATGCCACTTTCTCCCCCTAATTTTTAAAATGCTGCAGTTTAAGTTTAATAACAAGGGGAATTGCAGCACGTGAGCCCAGCGTTTTACTGTGTCGCTGACGACGGTCATGGCACTAGCACTAATAATAACACAACAACGATAACGCTAATCCAGATTCGTCACCTACACCCAAAAGAAATAAAAAAGAAAATAACCAGACCTACACCAAAATTAGGAGCAAAAGAAAATTGCGTTTAATTGGTGAGAAGAACAATCTGATTTCTACTAGGAGAATGCAATTTATGTAGAAACCCTAATGACGTTTCTAATCATTTGTGTAAATGTATGAAACAAGGGGGAACAGAGAGGAATAATTTTCTTGTATTACTGATGCCGAGAAGAAAAGCTCACCGTATCTCTTACGACGAGGGAAGGATAGACATTGTGATTGCAGAGGTCCAAGCAGACCTCCATCCCCGAGTTGCCGCACCCGACGACGAGCACCCTCTTCCCTCGGAACACGTCGCCGCTTTTGTAGATGCTTGTATGCATGATGGTCCCTTTAAACTCCCGCAAGCCGTCAATCTCCGGCAGGACGGCTTCCGCATTCTCCCCGGTGGCAACCACCAGCCACTGGCACACGTACTCCGTCCTCTCCTCCTTGCTGGTGGTCGCCGTCGTCCTGACCCTCCAAAACCCCAGCACGGCGTCGTACTCGGCGCTGACCACCGTCTCATTGAACGCTGGCCGGATGTCGAACCTCCTCGCGTAGTCCTCGAGGTAGGCGACGAACTGCTGCTTGGTGGGGTACGTCGGGAACCACTTGGGGAACGGCATCAGCGGCAGCTCGCAGAACTGCTTGGGGAGGTGGAGGCGGAGGCGGTCGTAGGTCTTGAGCTGCCACAGGGAGGCGATGCAGTCGGCGCGCTCCAGGATCAGGCTGGGGACACCCTTCTCTTTCAGGCAGGCGGCGACCACCAGCCCTGAAGGCCCGGCGCCGACGATGATAGGCCCTGGAACCCACACGCACCTCTCGGCCTTGGCGGTCGAACCTGGCCTCGTCGTCATGCAGTAAGCATCGCCGGCGGCGATGTGCCGGTAGTATTGGTAGAACAAGGGGTCATGGACTTGTTTGCCTTCTGCCTCCCTCCAGCAGTCCATGAAGAAAGATTGGTTTTTAATCTTTGCTGATCGCTTAGAGTGGAGCGGACTGTGTGAGAGAGCTCGCGTGCTCGCTCATCAATCCTAACTAGTAGCAGCAGAAGCCGTCATAGTGAGCAGCAGCCATGATCCCTAGAGGTGTCTGCTGTTGATGTTGTTGTGTTTGCGGGACTATTAATAGGGAGGGTGCAGATGGGAGAGAGAATTAAGAGATCCGCAAATCATTGGCTTTTAGTTTTGGGCCTTTTAGTCTCCTGGTTCTTAGGTCGGATCAGTATAGGGATTCTTTGCCACTTATCCAAAAGTGGATTAGACTGTGAGATGAGAGAAGAATGAAAGTCCTCCTAGTTTGGCGGAAAGATCTATGGGAAGGCAATGGAGAGCCTTATGCTTTCGGGGATCTCCGGCGGAGGAGGAAGCGGAGAGGGGCGAAGAGCCAAGCCCAAGGGAGTTTGGGGGAGTAAAGGAAACCGGGGGCAGCGGGGAGTGAGTGAGCCCTGGGGTTGGGTTATTTATATTATTCCTCCTGCTGGCTTTACACACAGGCTAGTAGGTGTGACATCTCTTATTATCGTCGCCGTCGTCATCATTATATGATAAATAAAATCGAGCATCCAAGAGAACTATTCCTTAGATGCCTTATAGCTAGAGAGCGAGAGAGAGTACGGAGAGAACCTTTGCTTTTTGTTTTTTCTTTTTTTTTTTTGGGATTTCTTGTTGGTAACTTGCTTATTTATGCACATCATTATTAATTTTTGATGAACATTGTCCTTTAGGTACTAGACTGCACGCAATGCTCATGTGCCCTAATAGTGCGACATGTAAAACTGTTCCCCTGATCTTTGGCAACAAACCGGTCAATCAAATAACCCAAGCATGTTTAAAGTTGAAACAAGTTATCCAATCCTAGAAATGGATAGAGAGAGAAGAGAGTCCAAGCTATAACTATAATCCATCAATGATAAGAGTTCTAACAAATAGATATGGAGAGAGAGGGAGCAAAGATCAGGGCAAGGCAAGATAGATGGAAACAGGTAATATTAACATGGTGGAGTCCAGTGGAGATGTACTTGCGAAGACAAAGGCCAAACGTAACTAACTAAAGCCGCTAAATTTGTTCAAGCCTCACGATGTAACCGATGGCTCAATAAACCACCACAACCTCATCATGATCTAATTAATTGCGTGCATGCGCCATTTTCCAAAGAACCGTTCCTCCACGACGTCCACCCAATTGTTGGAACAAAAAACAAATGGGCGGGCATTAGAAAAAAAAGTGTGAGAGGGGGACTTTCTATTTTGCTATATTTTTTTTAGTATTTAAATAAAAAATAAAAAAAATAAGAAACTTTTTCTATCAGAGTCATCAGTTCCATGATTAAAAAAATAAAAAAAAATCGCATGTGGCATCCTCTTTCTTCCTTACGAAACCTATCCATCCATCTTTTTTCTTGCCAACCTATCTTTTTTGTCCATGTGGTCTTCATTTTGTTTTCCGGGTCTCTTTTTTTACCTCCAAATCCCTCTTTTTTCTAGAATTTTTATACCTAAAAGTTTATGGAATCTAAGGAATGGTATGTACATAATTTCTGACAAAGCTAGAAAACTACATACTTGCACTGATTAACACCATATTTTAAAAATTATTTATCTATATATATATATATATATATATATATATATTAGTTTACTAGACGACTAATTTGCTTAGTATGCATCACTCACCGATAACAAAAAAAATTTTGGAAACAAGAAAGAAAGAGGATGCCACACACGATTTTTTTTTTATTTTTTTTAATCATTAGATTAACTACTTCGTTAGTAAGAGGAGTTCCTGACTTCTTGATTTTTTCTTTAAGATAGGCACTAGGAGATCATGGCAAAATAGGAAGCCCGCCTTATATTTTCTTCTCTGGTGCCCGTCTTATTCTAAATCTTGGCCAACTCCCTTGAACAAAAATCATATGGGCGGGCATAAGAATAAAGATATGAGGCAGCTTCCTATTTTGCCATGTGTCCCCTAGTACTCATTTTAAAGAAGAAATCCAAAAATCAGAGATTCTTCTTACTAATAGAGTCTTTAGTCCCATGATTAAAAAAATAGAATAAAAGAGGAAAGAAAATCATGCATGACATCCTCTTCTTTCTTTATTTCCAAAACATATTTTCTTCCAGTACATATTACATGGCCATATGATACATACTAAGCAAATTAGTTATCTAGCAAGCTAATACACATCTCTAGATAAATTGATACATGATTTTTAGTTAATTAGTTAGCAACCCAATATGTACCTCCAACCAAATTACTATATAGTTTTTAGGACATCATGCTTACCAATATACACTACATGGCTAGGTAATACAAACTTATCGACTTTTTGATATACACTCCAAGCTTCTTTGATACATATCTAGCAGTGATTCGATATATACCTTCAAGTAAATTACATCAGAACAAGTTTTTTATTAGCACACACTACATAGCCAGGTGATACACCAAAAATTTAGTTATCTGGCATACACACCTCTAGGTAAATTGATACATTATTTTCTAGCTTTATCTAATATAAAAAATTATAAACATACCATGCCTTGGATTTTATGAACTCTTAGGTGCAAAATTTTGAAAAAAAAGAGAGGAATTCAAAGGAAAAGAAAGGAACTTTGAAAGAAGAAGAAAGATCTCACGGATGGGAGGAACAGTTTGATGAGAAAGAGAATGGTAACAGAGGCTTGACAAAGAAGAAAAAGGATGCTCCACACGATTTTTTTTTTTGCATATGTATCCGTACTGTCTAACACCGTTAAGTAGTTAGCGGTTTAAAATTGAAATGATGAAAATGCCTTTAATGGATAAACATTCAAAAAAAAAAATTTTATAAGGGTGTACATACAAATAACAATTTTGGAGGATATTCATATAAATTTATATATTTAGAAGGGTATACATGCCAAAAAAATCTTTTATTTTTGCATAAATACCCTCCTAAATATTAGAATTTACATGACTACTCTCCCAAATTGATATTTACGTGCATGATCTCTCAAAATACTATTTTTATATAAATATCTTTAACATAACAATTTAGCTGACGTGATTAGCCAAAATCATATTCTTTTAAATTAAAAATTAATGAAAATTATGAAAAAAAATTTTACCCCTATGGCGGGTAATAGATTAAGGGGTATCATTGAAAACTAATACCTCTACCATCTTTGAGAAATTTTCTATTCTCTCTCGATTTCTCTCTTTCACTCATCCATTTGGAGTCAAAAACCATTCCCTCGACTCCCTTCTCCACTGTAGGTAGCCCTTCTCCCTCTCTTCCGTTCGTTGGAGTTCTTGCCACCAGAATCTGAGTTCCTCTTATTGCTGTCGTAGTTCTCTTTTTGTTGTATCCTTTTTTTTACATGAAGATGGTCCGATCCTATCTTTAGTTTTATAAATTATTTAAAGAAAAGCGTCGTGAGAGATTTGCAATATTCATTTTTTAGTATATAAGATTTGCAATATTTATCTTTTAAAGCTATTTTTTTTTTGTGCAAGCTGGTGGCTGATTTAAAATTGCTATGACAAGATGGGCCTCATATACTAGGTCCTTTCTTCTCCAGAAAATTAAAGTTCCAAAAAAAAGTGGCTTAAAGAACCCAATGTAAGGAGTAGCCTTCTATCATATGGTCGCGGTGGTTATTAATAAGTTTGAAAGATTTTGAAGTCCTTCAATAATTTTGCTTAAGGATGATTGATGTGCTCTTCTACCCATAAGCACAGCAATAGCAAAGAAGTTTGACCATTACAATCTATCGTGTGCCTTTAAAAAATTCTAATCTTTTTTATATTCTAATACATGCCCTCATTTATGCATCTAGAACAACGAATATTACAAGCTATGCTTCGATGAAATAATATTTAGTGGTTGTTAAAAATGAAGAAGAATCATGATTGGTGAAAGAAGAGCAATATTAATCTAATTGTTGAAACAATCTTTTTCTTAAGTAATATTTTTACATAAAATATTGAGGAGCAGGCATTAGACTAAAATTCGAGTGTTAAATAGATAAAAATAAATTTATTTTTTTATGCAAACCCTCCTAAATATGTGAAATTATATGAATACCCTCGCAAAGTTACTATTTGCATGTATACTCTCATAAATATTTCTTTTTGCATATCTACCCATTAAGGGTATTTTAGAAATTTTTAGTTTTAAATTGCTAATTTCTTAATAGTGTTAGATGGTGTTAACATATATGCAAAAAAAAAAAGAAGAAAGGGTATACATGCTGATGGGAGGTAAAATGGATCGTTCTACTCCGGCATGAAACCACCCAAACCCCACCGAGCAAGCCGACCTCGGCCCCGCCAAGAATCGGACCAACTTCGAACTTTCTGAAGGCCGAGCCGACCTCGGCCCCGCCAAGGGCTAGGCCGACCTCGGTCTACCAGAGGCCCAAGCCGACCTCGCCAAGCATATGTTGCATCTATCACCTGCAACAGCCTCACCGTGTCATACTTTGCTTGATAGCTACGCTATAATGTGTCAACCAGGGCCATATCCTGCTACGCCTATCAGGAGTCATACCCTGCTACATCTGCCATGGGCCATACCCTGCCTGCTAGGGCCATACCTCCACCACCAGGGCACTCTGGTAAGAAATATAAAAGAGGTCATGAAAAGGTACTCCAGAGGATTCTGGACTCTCCTCCTCCTCCTCCCAAGAAAAACAAGGGACTCTGGCTCCCAAAACAGGACTCTCCAAAAACTCTGCTAACTTAGCTATCGGAGGACCTTCGCTGGAACCCCCGGCGAAGGCTTTGTGCAGGTACCTCGGACCGCATGGAGGTGGCAACTCTTCTCCGTCCTAGCTGGCGTCTCCTCGGCTTCCTTCCGGCGTGGTCGCCCTCAGGCCGAATTTCACCCACAACACATGCAAAACAAGTATTTTATAATGGTATACATACAAATATCAATTTTGGAAGGATATTCGTATAAATTTTAATATTTGGGAGGATATGTATGTAAAAAAAAATTTAATCACGAAACAGACGACTTTGTTAGCAGAAGAATTTCCTAATTTTTGGATTTTTTAAAAAAAGTTGGCACTAGAGAACTAGAGAAAAATGGTGAAATAAGAAGTTCACCCCTTATTTTTTTTCTCTTGTGCCTCTCTCATATGATTTCACACGCACAAATACACACAACACGTACTTCAGTCTTTTAAGCTCTTGAAGCACTCAATTCCTTCAACAAAAAAAAGAAAAAGAAAAGGTACAGAGCTCTCAAAGCCTAATGCAAGAGGTTCGAATGGCCTTGTCTACTCGCGGTGCTTAGATGGCATTGGCATGCGGTACTGCAAAACAATGGTAAACATTTATTCTTTCTGGCTATCCAAAATAAACTCTAAATTAAGATTAAACTCTAAATTAAGCGGTCGGTAGGACTTTGAATCAGATTTTCCAAGGAAAGGGTTGGAGTAGGATGGTGAACGTGGCTTGAAATTTTTAAAGCAATAAGAGTTGCAAGTAACGAGCATTTAGAATCAGTGATGATTGTAATTTGTCTGTTATTCCATCATTATGTTATTTATGTCGCATTATTTTGGCAAATTTTTCATTGCTTCTAAGATAGCACCTGTTTATGCATGAGAACTACATCATCAATTCATCTTGCATGGAGAAGCTATGTTGTTTGGATACCTATAACTCCCACTTAATTGTAATTGAGTTTATGTGGCATAGAATTTGTAAGGACCTGTGCAAACGTACGTTTAGTTCTATATCGGTTATTCATTGTGCAGATTTTGGGTACTTATACAGAACCAAGAACCCAAATAATACTTTTCGGTCAGCTATTTTAAGTGAGGTCTTAGATTGTTACAAATGGTATCAGAGCGGACCTAGCCTATGGCTCATATGAACCAGGGAACATTGCAGCACGGGCTCATGAGGTTAAGCACGGGTAATCATGGTGCTTGAGATTAGTTTTAAATAGATTTAGACTCTTAGCCTAATGAGGACATCAACGCTTAAATAGAAGGATTATGTGAGGATCTGTGCGGGCGTGTGATTAGTCCTACATGGTGAATGAAAGCCATAAGGGTACCTTACTTGCTGCAATATGAAGCGTATAAAAGATAGACATAAGAGTGTCCTAATTGCAATTGAGGTCTCCTTATGCCTCATTGCAAGCATCCAAACAGCATCAAGGAAACAAATCATATAAAAGTAGCATCTATATAAGATTCCGTGCTCTCTTTGTACACACATGCATGTGTGCACACGAAATTCAGGCAATCATATTGTAGAGGCAAATACAAGGCGAGATGATGACTCATTTGCAGTAAGTAAAAAGAAAAGAATATTGAAAAAGTCAAACAATAGCCTTGAAGCAAGAACTAAACTTGTTTTTCAATCAAATTAATGTCAGCCAAGTATATTTTGTGATCATCTAAATGACCAGTATGGCCTTGAAACGTTTAAAGGAGGTGTCCGTGTAAGTAAATATAAAATATATAAATAAATCTATCTCATTCTATTACAAGTGGTGATTTCAATAATCCGTTATTAATTTATGGCTTTTGAAATATGTCACAAAAAGCAAAAAGACCTCACAACCTAAAAACTATAATGCTTATGCTGCAACATCATAAATCTTTAATTTCAAAGCATGACTTTGCAGAATCCAGCATATGATTTTATGAATTTTGATGTCTTCTCCCACACCTCCCATTTCAAATATTTCTTTTTATCATTTTTTTCCTAGAATCAAGTATTTCATCCTAGAATTTTTGTGTTTTTTGAGTAATCCAACAATGATGATTCTTGAAATGTCAAATATGTCGAGAGAGCATATGATTTTAGAAGCGATACTGTTGGTATTCAGCCTTCCCCGTATTAAGTTTATTGTGCTCGATCCCTAATATTGATGGCCATGAACCAGTTCAAATTAAGATGCCACGGTCCCAACAATCAATTTCTAAATAAAAAAAAAAAATAAACATTTGAGAGAATATTAACTCTTATTTTTCTATCGCCAACTTGAATTTAGTCGCACAGATTTGAGCCCTTTTGCGTCATTTATGATGTTGATGAGATTATCTGGGAGTTCTTTAGTTGTTTTAGACTTGTGGCTATAGGGTGGCTTGCTTTGTTTTTTTGATCGTACTGCTTCAAGCTTCGAAATTAGAATGGTACTACATGCCTTGTTTAAAATAATGAAAGAAAGAAAAAAGAGAACAGAAAACGAAACTATTTGGTTGTTTAGAGGTTTCTAGTCACTAAGGAACCTCAAATTAATACTCTTTAGATCCTTAACAGTTAAGGAAGAAACATAGTATTGAAGACTGTAAATCCATTGACAGGAATGGTGAATTTCAAATTTTCAATAAGATGATGAAAAAATCGCATCCCGCTACTCTAATTGATAGGTACCTAGAGAGCACAAAGCATGCATACGTAACACTCTAATCAATTCAAATCATTACACAGATAGAGTGAATCATAAGTTAAAGCGCAAAGAGAGTAGGTCGGTCCAATATGATAACATGTAAGCACTCACCCTTCAAAGATCTCGACTCCACGGGGGAAAGGTAGTGTCTGCTATGAAGCTTCTCAACTATAAAATGCCGCCCCCTCTCTCTAAAAAGTTAAGAGGCATCTCTGCAAAGCCGGCCCATCTTGGGAACAACCTATGAGGTGCGCTTGTTTAGTTTATAATAAGAACTTCCATGAGTAGTGACTTGGGTTTTTTTTATATACATTTGCACCCTTTGATTACAAAGCAGATTCTTCATTGCCTATGGGAAAAGCCCCTTTCCATGGGAACAAGAGACATTCCCTAACAAACTAAGTTATCAAGTTTGACTTAACAGCAGCATCTTCAAGGTCTAGGAAATATAGAATAGGAGGGTGAAATGTCTATTGAGCACCTCTACAGACCTATCTACGTTTTGGAAAGCCTTCTCCCTTTGTCTATACTTGGCTAAGTGGGTTTTAAGAACCCTTGTCCCCGCCCCCCTCCCCTTTCAACCTCAGGCTCAGTGTGAACTTTAAAAACTTTGATCCTTTACGCTCTAAGATTGCTCGAGTTTGAGCATGGAGAAAGAGACTTTCATAGCTATGGGGTGTCCACGTACCCTCCATGACAAGCACAAGGCGAGAAGTACTGCAAGAGAGCAACATTGCGAGTGGGTTCGGTGCAGGTCATGTCATAGGCGTGGGCCGCAGCACAGCCCGCTCCGGAGACCGTGGCCGGCGGCAGGGTACGTCGTATCCGAGAGGGACGTGCCTCGCATCCTCTCGTGAGTAAAGTCCCACGTCATGGTCCAATACATGGGTAGATGATTGTGCCACGTCAGACTTCATGCCTGCCATGTCACTGACACGTAAGATTGGGGGACATGATGGGTGCTTCGTGGCAACTTAAAGAAAGTTACAAGGAGCTAATGGAATGGATCGCTGGCATGGAAGGAAGCGTAATGTTCTTCGGCAATTGGTCGCTAGAACTTCTCTGTATCAGGAGTTGCACCACTTTTTCTATGAGATAAAAGTGACATGCTTACAAGACCGTAATCTATGCACCCTCGACAACTTTATGTAAGGGGTTCAAGATCTGACGGTGGTATCCCTGCCGTATTTCTGTAATAATAATGACGATGATAAAGGTGATCATAACGATAATTTTAATTAATTTTCTAGAGTTTATAGTCCATGTTATGTTAAATGAGATCATTAAATCTGCTTTACAAAAAAGCCCAGATGGAGTTTCATCAAAGAAAGACCTTATCCTTTAGTGATATGGATTTAGAAATTTCTTGCGATCTGAATATGTAATTGCTTCCCAACTTTGCTAATGAGTGGTCCAAGTGAGAAAAATGGAGAAGTCCAATGTTGATGTCAATTTCCTTACTAAGTGCCAAAATTATTGAGAATGGGCTGCAAAGGCTTTGCTGACCAACAAAGCCGAAGATATGTGACAGCGAGAGAGACGATAGGGAGATTTTGACCAATGATTATAGTCAATTTGGATGCTAGTGGGTCAAAAAATGTATGATTTTTGAGAAAAAATATACTGCATGAATAATTGTCTGCATAGACAATTATTCATTTTATTCTGACAATGTCTTTACTTAGAGCCTGTTGGGTTTCATTTTTTTTTCTGTTTCTTTTTTTTTTAAGTTAAAAATATGGAATCCGATGACAAAAATTTGTTTGGTTGTTCTATTTTTAATTTTTTTAAAAAATAACTTGTATTATTTATGAAAAAAGTGGGAGTAAGAAATTTTTGCTTCCACTTTTTCTAAAATGACTTTTCAGGCTTCCTTCTCCTATGTGTCCCAATTCTCGCCGACTCCTTGTTTGTTTGGCTTCCTTCTTATCTCTTTCAAACATTTTCAGCCATCTCTCGTCCACCATTGCACTGCTCTCTACTTCTCCAGCTTTGCCCTTTTCATCAACTTTCTCACTTCCTGCATTCTCCTATCTGCCATTGTCGGTCTTCATATCCTCACCATCAAGGCCTTCATCGCTCATGTCCTCTAGTCTCTCTCTTGCTCCTCCCCTACGTCATGGCTTTGCCAAGGTCGAGCATATTCTCAAGTACCACCATTTTTGGCTCAATTCGTTGAACATGTTTCTTAGTTTTATTATTTTTAAAGAAAAATGAATACCAAATATATTTCTGTTATCAAAAATCTGAAAAAAAAAAAAGATAGAATTTTTGTTTCTAAATATTTTTTTAAAAAATAACAGTAATGCCAAATGCATTCTTAGAATATCACAGCTATTTTTATACACCAACACTTCACAAATAGACCTAGAATAGCGATATATTCTACATTGATATTAATATTAATATTTGTCAGTTTTCAAATTGAGATCCAGAAGGCTTAAAAACTGAAGACACGACTAATCTTCTAACCAAAGGAAATTCAAGAGAGAAGAATTGTCTTCAGGGATTTTCCATAGAAGAAAAACTTGCATTCTTGGAACGGGACACTGTAATCAGCAACAGAAATTGCCATATCTGGAAACTATAGTTATCATCTTCTCTACACCGATCACCACCATTTTTGTGTTTAAATTACCCTTCGGTGGGAGTGGCAATTCTCCTTAAACACCCCCCTGACATGAGAAGTAGGCAAACTATCTGGGAGAATAAGATATAAAGTGAATCTCGCGGCCAGCAATATTCAGAGGTAAATGTTAAGAAATTAACGTTGTGATGCGAATGCGCATGGGAATGGTTATTTGATGAGATGCAGGTGCATAAAAGATTGCAGTTCGATGTGATCGTAGGTATGGCCGGCTAAGTGAAATGCATGATCCGTGGATATAATGGACGCCCATGCCAATCTATCAAAGAATTAAAAGAAAAGAATAAAAGATAAATGCAGGCCAATGCTAAGCTAAAAGCTTCTTGTATAGGTGGTCCTGGGCGGCAGTGCTCGACCAAGTGCAGAATATGGTGAGGTAGGCGATCTTTATGAGCATAATGGCCCATAATGCTAAAGCAACGGTTCCCAATAAAAAAAATAATAAAATAACAAAAGTTGATGCTTTCTGCTATATTAGATAGAACATTTGACAACCATATGTGTGTATATATGAGATTAATTATGCTACTTTCAGAAGACGGAGGTGTCTGCTTTTTTTTTTCGTATTGAAAGTCAATAATTAGACGCCCATATCAAAAATCTATTCTGCCGACCATGATCCATATCATTAAAAATATTTAAAAACTAAAAACCACATATTTTGATATTCTTTCACCTATGCAACAAATTAAAAAAAAACGTTAAAATGATATGAGACCATATTTTACTATAATCTAAGTATTGATCAGCTTTATTAATTTTCAATCTATATATATTTTAATATATATACATTATGATCAATAGATGGATTATTAATTTTAATATTTTATCATGTATTTTAGCACAGAGTATAACAAAAGCTGCTTATTTTTATATCTACTTGATATGTAATTAGATGCTACGAAAATACAGAATTTTTTTTTGTTTCTAGATATGTTTATTTATATTGATCATCGTGCAGATGTTCAATTTGAATGCCCAATTATTGATATTAGACCTAATAAGAGTAGATACTTTCTTCTCTCAAGAGAAGAGGATATCTATTGTCATATCCAAAATGAATAATTAAGAGCTAGCTGATCAGTTTAAGATTTATATAAGATATATATTATATACAATATATGTGTGTATGTATACATAAATGCATATATGTATACATACATATACGTACGTACGTATGTACATGCATACATATTTATTTATTTTTGGAGCTTGCCGGGAGTGGTACCTCATAGGATCCACGTGCTAAACATGCATGGTCCAATAAATAAAATATTTTTTCCTTCTTGATAAAGTCTCCACCAAAACTTTTATCTGTCTCTCTTAAGTACAGCATCATTTCCTTCTATTGAAAAATATCCAGCAAACACCTGTCTTTTCCTCTCAAATATACTCTCTTTTCTTAGCTTTCCACAGTTTGCCCCCTTTTTTTTTAAATACACATGTATAGCACATGTAAAATACTAGTATACGTACGTATGTGCATGTACGTGACATGTTATGTTCATAGCTTATTGAGCTTGAGATTATGTCCACATATACTTGCCCGGGCATGCATGGTTATAAAGGAGAAACAAAGTTATTTGAATATCACTCATCAAACTGCAAAAGTAAAAAAGAACAAAAAAAAGAAAAAAAAAGGAGGAAGCTGGGTGAATACAGATCAAATAGATCTTATGAGTTCTTGACTGAACTCAAGTTCAACAAGATTAAGAAACAAATATTTTCAGCCTTAACCAAAAGACAGAATCTTTTATTTCATCTCTTCTAGATAAAAGGAGGATATGGAACAGTTTTCTAGCTCACGAGACTGAATCAAAGTGAAAAAAAAAATGAAAATCCACAGAGACATGAATTTTTTTTCATAAAATCACATGCTGTGATGCAAAATCATATGATGATGCGCACGCCAAAAGAAATTCAAGTAGGTGGAGTAGCTAGGCTCCCTAAAATAATTATAGAGTAATTTTAACATCATTTCACCATGATGTTCGTTGGAGTTACAATTCCTGAAGACGACATGACACCTAAAGTAGACCCAAAACATTCGTGCAAAGAGGCATCAAAATTTTTGCCAAGTTTTCTACATTACCAAGCAATCCTCTTTTTCGCTCTATCACTAGATCATCTTACATGATCGGCCCGTGTTCCTTAATCCACATAGGTTATGGACTGGGTTCGCTCTGATACCATTTATAACAACTCAGTACCTCACTCAAAATAACTAGCCGGAAAGTATTATTTGTGTTCCTTGATCCTGTATAAGTATCGAAGATCTACCTAGCAAATAATCAATGTGGGACTACACACCTACACGAGTCTTCACATGCTCTATCCGTTCAAGCCCTAACGTCTTCATCAGGCTAAGGGTTCAAATCCATTCAAATCTAATCACAAACACCACGATCGGCCCGTAGTCAACCCCAATGGATCTGTGCTACAGTGTTCCCTAGTTTACATAGGTTATGGGCCAGGTCCACTCTGATACCATTTGTAACAACCCATGACCTCATCCAAAATGGCTAGCCGAAAGTTATTATTTGGGTTTCTTGATCCTGTATAAGTACTCAAGATCTACTCAACAAATAACCGATGTGGGACTAAATACACGCCCGCACAGATCCTCACATTATTTCGTCGATATAATTTTAAGATGTGGTGCTCCATCTAACAACCAATAAGTGGGTATCCTGCAATTGTTTTACAAGATCTGCCTCATCGTCTGATATGTATAACTTAAAAAAAATTCGTACATTTGCAAACATGGAATGCTAAGCAAAGCAAGAGTATACTATCGTATTCTTTATTCCATTAATTCTCAGTGCTTAGATCCACTTGTGAAGCATTATACCTTCAATTTGATGGCCTATAGATCAAGAAAATCTCTATTATCAGCAGCAATGATCCCTCTCTCTCTTAAAAGGAGATCTCTTTTCATAGCACTCATCCTAAGGAAGCCATTAAAAGATTGAATTCCTCGCATTCTAACCCCAGCTTTGCTTAAATAATTTATATTTTATGCATAGGAAAGCATGTTGTCTCTTCACTTAAATGATTGTTACATCTTTCGTTATACTAAGATCGAAAATTTGCTTTATTAGAACCTTCTCCGAATATCATATTACTTCGAGGTTCCTTGAGCATCATTGTGTTCTCAACTGTGTTTTCATTTGAGAAAGCTAAATGTTGTAGGAAAACATCTCCAGGTGTAGACTCTTTACAAAGTTGAGCCTGAATTCCGAATAAACTCAGTTAAAGTAGAAACGCATATTCTTATACCTACCTCTTTCCTCCCCGAATCCTCCCATAGCAAAAGCATGACATAGATTCCATTCTGCATCATTTCATCCACTTCATATGCTTTTTGCAAGGAAGAGGGTCACTTGAGTTCATATAATAAAGGAACTCGAAGGATTATTAGACAGTTTTCCATGATCTATAAGTGCTTCTTATCCTTCTCATGATGCACAATTCGGGGAAAAGTATGACACTAAAACAAGAGGAACATTCTACCTGTACTTCCTCCATAAAAGACACCTACTAAACAATAACACAATTCCATTAGTTATTTTGATTTAGGTGGTTCCACGTAGATGTGGAATTGTTAGGTACAGTTGGTCGAAATAAGAATAAGGCATTGTTAGGTACGTAGAAGTTAGTCTGAGTTTGGAGATTCAGGAAATTAAAATTAACTAAGATGGTAGGAGGGTTGGTGCCCCTCCATCTCACGATAGCAGAATATAAATAGCTTCTTGTAGAGAATAACTAATAGGAAGGCAGGAGTTAGATGCGTATGCAATGGCTTTCGTGTGAAGGAAAAAGGTTAGTGCGCATGCAAATAAAATGGGCGCGCGCCAAGAAATTAGAGGAATCAATCCTCTTTGGGACAAGGAAAAGGGATCTAAAGAAAGCCCTCCTTAATTCATTGAAACGAGAAGGCATTGGATATTAAAATAGAATTCACGGTTACCAGAACAGACAAAGTTAATAAGAAGAATCGAATCAGGCATTGCTTCAATTGCAGAATAATGTAGTTTAATGATCGAAGTGGTTGATAAATTCATCAATAGTGAAGTAGCTCTTGAAGGAGAAATGAGTTCTCCATCAAATGAGATTAAATTTTACAAAGTGTCGAGAAAAGTATTGAGAAATTTAAGCAATGCCAAAGGCAATGTCTGCCACATGAAGCAGACCACGTAGGCATCTCGCAAAGACTTCAATTTGCAAGATGTCATGTACGATATCAGCTTGACTTGGCTTTACAGATGTCATCGTATCAGATTCGTTGAGAGCAGTGGAACTAAAAAGATGCCACAAAAAGATAAAATAGTTACAGTGATTAAGAAATTCGACGTATTGGCACTACTTGTAAACCCATTCCCCTAACACAGCTTTTTTTTCCCCGAGTGTCACATCCGGAATCCAACATCCAGGTCGACCGGATACTTCATAGAGCAAAATCTCAAAGAATATATAAGATCTAAAAATTTATTATAACCTTAATATTACTAAATAATAATTATCTAAATTCTTAACAAATAATAAAACTTGTATAATTACAAAATTTAATAGGAAGACAAGTAGGAGTCCTCTTGACCGCCCGACCCTCTACTTTTTTCTTTCTGGGTGAAGCTCGTGAGTTCCCAACTCACGATTGGGCTGGTGGGCGCAAAACATTGATGGGCTAGTCAAATGGAACAAGCCTGGATAAGAGAGGCTATGCCTTACATTCTCCTTTTCTAAAAATAATTTCATTTTCAAAATTAACTTACTTCAGACTCAGACTTTGAAAGTACTCAATCCTCACATCATTCTTGAGCTCCCAAATAGTCTTCTTCTTAGGCACTATTTGCTTCACAAGATCTGGACATAAAAATTTATGACATACAAAATTATGTACATCTCAAAAATTAATCCTTGTATACATTTTAAATTTTCTTGACTCTTTGAAAAGAACACCAACATCTCGACCTTAGATTAAAATACAGAGAGTTCATGTAATGAATGGTAGCATGTGATGCCAATTCCAGTGAACCAATATCTAGTTTCCGTATACTGGTGTTGGTCGAGTGAAAGCCTGGAAGGCCGATATAAAAAGACTAGCCTCTTTTTAGCTCAAACTTGAAAGGAGGTGGTGTGGAAAGGGCAAGAAGAGAATGCACTAGACTAGCGACGCGTCTAAGAACAGTTGCATGCAATGTGCGTATTTGTTTACCGTCAACCGAATCTTGTATCAATTTTAAGCTTTATTTGTCATCAAACGAGAAGAGGTTGACGTTGCACCCACGCTACTTTAAAATCGCTGAACCATCAGCTTTCTCAAGCCTTCGCTTTTTAAGCCGGATCATATTAAAAATTGGTAATTACCTACATTAAAAAAAAAAAAATAGCTTCAGTTAGGTTGCAGAACAGATCGATAGAAGTACTCAGTACATCTGGCACCTAATTAACAACTGCTGCTCCTCTTTGAGCGCATGCATTTCGACTATTGGTTGGCACATGATTTGGGCATGACTCAGTTAGGCCACATAAGTGCCAAATTGGAGGTCACTCACAGGGTACCGGTGTCCATGCACCATATGTGGTGCCGAGCAATATCATCTCTTCTTAGATACATGAATTATTGCCTTTGTTTGATGCCTAATGGAAAATGATTAGCTTTTTTATGCATGAAATAGTCGAAAGACCAGAGGTTCGGTGCAATTTTCCTCTTGGCAGAGGTCTGAGATTTTGCATGCGAGATTCCAAATTTGTGTGGCTACAAGAGCTAGTGGGGAAAATTGAGGCCCTGCAGTGGGACGTGGCCTGATTAAGGTTCATGAAAAGATGAAGCCGTGTCCAAATATGAGATGGTTAGATGGAGCCGCTCATACCGGCTGCTTGATCCGGCGTGCGGCTGCTGTCCGTCCAGTCCCTAGAACTCGACTCACCTACGGCACTTGTATTTGGCACCAAAAGAAAAAAACAGAGACAAGGTAATTAGTAAGTAGTCACCGGACAGAAAAAACATGAAACTTTGAAATAGATTTTTGATCCTCTTAATAAGATAATTCAATTGGTTTATCATTGTTTAAGAGTTCTGGTTTACTTCGACGTTGTCTTATGACATAAACAGAACCAGGTTCGTTGCACATGAATCTAAAATTTTATTTGCTGGTGCCTTTGTGCATTCGTTACGTTATTTTAGACACCAGAAACCTCCTACATAGATCTTGACAAATCAAGGTAACCGACGCATTTAGATCCAGTAACTAATATGCTCATACTTTCACATAAACAACTCCATAGATTTCAGATCCTTCAGTATGACAATCAACACCAGCTTCTATTGCAGATTCTTTATGGTAGTGGGTAGATGAATGTGATTGTTCTCAAAAGTCAAACAAAACTTGGTCGCCGCTGACCTTTTTACCAAAAAGAAACATTATTCTTGTGAATAAACTTCCAGAAGACAGCAGACGATGGCTTATTTTGAATCCTCACACTGCATCTAACTGATCCAACTGTATCGATGTCTCATGAAGAGTTAGGTTCCTCCAATGAGGCCATCCATGTCCACTGTTCACCATTCTGTCACGATATTCCCAGATATTTTCAAAACCATGAGAATTGATAGCTCAAAGAAGTTGTGCATGCTTGATCTCTGCGACAGCCATTTCAGCAACATAACTGGAAAAAGAAAGGGTTAGATATGGTCATAATACATCAAATAATCTTCCTATCAAACACCATAAGCTTTTCCTGGATATTAAGGCCAACATTTTCAAGGACAAAACTGGGTAAGATACAGAGTTAATAATAAGAGCTAGATTTATGTTGAAAGAACATCTCAACAACAAAAACAAGATATTTTCCAGAACAACCAACTCCCCTCAAACACCTTGTCATTCTAACAAAGATTTGGCATCAGCCCTGTTTCTGAGTCTATCAAATCAGTTCTGCCTCAGGATTCCACCCCTACTTTGTACAACTTGGGTTGCAACCCTTGAATTTTGTTTCTGAGAATAGATCAACAAAGCAGCTCATCACCTGGTCATCTTAATGTGATATAGGACCCCACTTACCATTTCAGATAGGCATTTCCACTCCCATCATATAGGCAATTCAATGTAAAACAACGGTGCAAGCATGTAAATCATCCAAGAAGCCTGGCAACTGTGATTCACCTTTTTTCCTTTCGAACAAAGAACTGACAGCATGCATGTGCTCAAAGGCTTGTTTAATATTTTGGCTTACCAGAATTTGATGCCAATTGCAGAGACACCCTGCTCATTAAGAAAGATAGCTGAAGAATAGGGATGCATCTCCCAGATTATCAGTGTTGCAGCAGCAGTATGGTATTTCCATTGAACTTATGGAGTCAGAACCCAACAAATACATGATGTACTTGCAAACTTAATCTTACCTAATATTAACTATAGGATTCAGAATGCACAAACAAAATCAGCTTAAGTTGTACTACATCATCCCAAAACACTCCACAAATAACGTCGTCTAAAAGAAGGTCTTGTACAGATACTTAACCGAAGGACTACCTAAGGATACTGAAAATGTTGCCATCATACAAACAACTATTAAGAGGAAGAGATGCCGGAGGCAGCTCACTTTATGCAATTTAAACCTTTGATATCAAGGAAAACTGCTTCTAATCTCTTTTTGGATGCCCATTCCTCGATAAATACAGCTGTTTCATTATCTTTGATCAGATACCCTACAAAACCAACATGAATGAAATCAGAAGCTCCTATTACAGAAACTGAAGCAAAAAATTACCATGAAAGACAGCCATCTATATCAGAATATATGCTACAGTAGTTGCTTGGTCCATGATTGTTGCGGGCCTATGCATAAACCCACCAGAATCCAAAAATGCTTCTAAAATTCTAAAAAAATGTAAGACTAAATCAAAGATTAAGAATATCTATTTTTGTTCTGAACCGATATGGACGCAGGATATTGGTCATATCCATATTTTTTGTATCCTAGTACAGATATAAGTCGGATATTATTGAGATATAAAACAAATTTTTAACAGAATTTAATTACAAAAACTTACATTAATTATATAATTAAAAAGAATGGGAATAGAATTCACTAATTCAGTATGCAGATCATGCACAACATCTAGGTCACTAAGGATCTAAAACATGGTTATTAAACCCACAAAGACCACCAGTCCACCAAGATTTGTGTTAAAATAATAAAAATCAGAAAATATTTAAAAAATAACATAAAATATTAATATCTTTGAATCAGATATTGTTATTATTACTCTTTAACTATAGCAGAAATAAAAAATCAAAATTAGAGATTACAAGAAAATATATATATATATAAGTATAGGAATACATGGAAGATATTAATATTTTTAACAATAAAAATTTGAAAATTGATAAAGAATAAAATAAAATACATTCATTTTTCATTTTTATCAAATAAAAAGATTTATTTTCTAAAAAAATAAATGATTAAAATATGAAATATCACAACATGCATCAAATGATTATTCGAAAACCCAAATCCACGTGAATAAGTAAAGTAAACAATAAAGTAGGAGTGTGTGTTCTAGTGTGGTGGTTGAGGGCTTGGCATTCAAAGCATAAATCATCAGTTCAATTCCTAGCTTATATATTTTATTTTTAGAGATTTTTTTTTTTACCACAAATCCAAATCCGGATCCAAAAAAATCTTTAAAATCCAAATTCGGATCCGAATTTGATTGGATATCTGAAAAGATAGTCAACTGGTCAAATGTGCGCGAGTTTAAAATTATTTGGGCTCTCCCACCTGAGATTAAATGCTTGTTTCTAGAATCTCATGAATCACAGTGATGGCTTATATTGTCAAGCCTGCCTCTTTATTATTTACATTGATGTGTATGAACAAGCCAAACACAATATCAAGAGGTGAAAGGACCGCGAAAGCTCAAGTAAATAAACTGTTGTTTCCCATTAGCATCAGCTTTTGCCACTCATGGCACTACATCATTTTTATTAGCTCCCCTATGAGTACATGAAATATTCGCCCCCGTTAAAAATGCCCCACAATCAAGAATCAGGATGATGCTTAGCATATTTAGCATGTATTGTTTACAGTAATAGGCTCAAAACAAGAAGCTTCGATGCATCTTAAAATCTCCACAAAGACTCTGACTCAATTCCATTGAAAATTGTCACACAAAATGGTCCAACAATTTGCCAAAAATATGCTTCAGAATCGCCCCGCTAAAGCTGAAAGAGCATTTACTTATAGATCAACAACCAAGTTTAGTCTTAGAAATACCCAAAGGTGAAGGGCCTTCTAATGAGAGGGCATAACCCTATCTTCGATTTCAAAACAAATCTTCTAAAAAATTATGGTCTCATTATGCTCTCTCAAAGGTATCAAGGGCCAGCTGGACAATGGTCATCCAGAGGCACATCCCGAACTCATAAAACATCCACATGCATGAAACAAAACTTTTGTAAATAGTCATCTAACTGACAAAGCAAATGTCACAGCCTTGTCCTCCTCTTCACTCACTAATTTTTGTTGCACAATATAAAGCAAGATGTTTTTTCTAAAAGAATTAAATTTTCTCAAGGGGTAATTTTATGTTGGCAACCAGTTGCAAGGATCTCCTCAACCCTTGCTTGGAGACTTCTTAGATATGGGTTCCACAACAAGCTCCATTTTAATGGGAAAAGTTTTGGAAGGCAATAAATTCTACCACCTAACAAAGTATTGCAGATAAGAGAAAAAATAAGTAGTTTTTCCTACTGATCCCATGAGCACTCATTCTCCAAACTATGAGAATATTTTATTTCACGTCTAAAGGTTGATGCATTCAAACAAAGACTGTTAGAGGCCATGGAGAAGTACACACCAAGCAAAATAGTAAATTAGCAGGATATGGATATTTTTCTGCTAAACATGCATCCCCTACCAAAAATGCTGAGTAACATACATCATAAATCCAAAAACTGTTTCAGAAGAAATGCTTCTAGAGATATTCACTTTTAGCATTACAAAGGATGAAATATCATCTACAGAAGGGCCACGCGAAAAAGTACGATCAAAGGCTTGCCAAAAGAACTCTGACCCAAGCTCTTTTGTTAGACAAATGGGTAATATGAAGAAGCATCATGGAAAGAAGGGAGCTTGAATGAGAGAAAGAGAGGATGGATCACTATCCCATCATTCTCTCACATTTACTGTTTTAGAATTATTATCAGATAGATTTTTTGTGATTTTTAAGTGCTTTTCATATTAAACAAGTGTAAGGTCACATCTTAGTTGTGATTTAAAGTGATTAGGAGTCCATGCTGACTCATGTTTCAGAGTGTCTGAAGATTAACCCAAGAAGGTCGAGAGCTGTTTTACGATTATGAAATACCTCTTTTCCTCCTAGTGTCCTGACCTTGAATGTGGGTTCAAGTAGGGTAACAAATTTTTATTAGAAAAATTATGGTTGTCTCCACACCATTCTTACACTTCTCATTCCAGACTCTTCTTCTTTTTATTATCATCGTATACTTACTGATACTGAATTCGAAAGCTTATCATGCCTACATGTGCAAACTGCTGTTCCAGGGTTTGCATTATTAGAGCCAGTTGCCTTTTTATGAATGGACAAGCAAGCAGGTTTCTTTGAGCAGAAATATTTATTCTATTAGGCTCAAGCAGAAATCTTTTCTACAAACTGCACGTCTAGAGCCAAAGTAAAAAATAACATTTGAATAGGTAGTTTGGAAAGCATTTCACCATATCATAAAAAATAGTAGCCAGCATTCTTGTATTAAAAATTCAAAAAAAAGGTCCTCTTCCCATGGTAAGGAGGTACCATAGAACTTTTTCATCTTCTTCACATAACAAGGAGGTCAAGCCATCATTTCCTCAATCTCTTGTGATTAAAAGGCTTCTTACTCAAGATGTAGTAGTCATATGGACTAGAATATGGAGCCAAGAAATATAAGTATCTTACCTTCTTCATATGAAAACCTGAAGAGATGCCAATATTGATGACCTTGAAGGGGACTAACATGAAAATGCTGAAGATTACATATTCCACCTTATTGTGAGTGCTTTAAACAGCTTAAGGATTTAAAATTTTAAATTACTATTGTAGAAAACTTGCAAAACAAAAGTGATCTTAGTAATGAATTTTACAAAAACCATAATAAAGGTGAAGGTATTTCCTTATGAATTGGTAGTAAGATCTTAAAATTTGCAACAGCTTATGGTCCCAATATGATTCTGAAATCTCAAGTGCATAACCCCACCCTTCCATATACCCTTATGCATGTTAATTCCATATATTCCTAGACAAATGAGGTTCACCAAAGCATTGCAACTTGGTGAATTATATGCTGTAGAAGCTTAAGTAATCAATAATATGCATAAGTTTCTTTTTAACTTTTAATCATGGAAAAATTCTTACATACTCAATGGTTGCATTTATTTTTCAAGTACACTAACCAGCCGGAGCCTTTCATATACCATACTATAAAGACCTTTTCTTCAAGGACTTATGAGACCCTCATGCATTTTGGTTCCAGATATTCCTAGACAGATTAGGTTCAGAAGAGCATGACAAATTGGTGAACACATGCAGTAGAAGTTTAGGGAAACTATAATATGCGTAGCCTTCAAATCATTTTATCTTTTGATAATGCAAAGATTATCACATACCTTATAGTTGTACTTATTTTTCAAATCGGATTTGGAACCATTTCATAAAGTGCAAGATAAGCTTGAAGTTAAGATTATTGTAGCAGAACCTCATTGTAAAGAAAAATAAATATCTTCTAACTTGCTGTATTTTTTTTAATAAAACTTATCTAGAAATGATGGATGAGTAGAGGTGGAAGTGGGTTATCACTTATGGGATTTAATTGGATTGTAACTCTATAAGAGAACATGCAAAATCTCAGGTCTGCTGAAGGATGAAAAGTTTAAAGCTTTCCTAAATTTTTCATTAGGGATGAATCGAGATGATTAAAAAGATGAGAGAAACCGTATCTGAACATGGATTAGATGTTTAGGTGGATGCAATCTTTAGTATTCTTCTCATACTTCCTTGCTCAAACTCTGATTCAAATGACCCAATATTGGAAAGCCAAATATGGAAAGAAATTTAGCTTCCAATGATGCTAGACTCTTCAGCAAATCTAAACATTCACTTCTTGATGAAGCAATTGTTCTTGATTAAGGACGAAGTGCATTCTACTATGGTTGATTCTTCCTAAGCCTCAAATGTGACTTCCAGTTCACCTCTTCTTGTTTTTCTTATATTCAAAGTTGCATCACATGCTTTTCCTACAAAAGGTTAAAATCCTCAAGCTAACCTTGAACTTGCAAAACCCTAGAACAACAAAATCAAAATCAGAATTCACACCAAACAAAAATAAATTTTCCAACATTAACAATAACTAAAGAATGATTTTCCACAATTAAATATTACGATATGCATAACCCTTGCATCTTCTTATAACTGAGCCTGATTAAATCAGATAGCTTATTAACTAAAGATTCAAAATCCAACTAGATTAAAGATCGAATAATGAATCTGGAAACCCAAGAACAAGTGAATGAGGCAGAACGTAGCAACTTATGGAGATTGAAGGCAGAGCAGGATAGGTGAAAGGCTGGGATGAGGCTAAAGAGGACCCATGAGAGAGAGAGGGGGCGCTAGGGAGAAAAGTATATAGGTGGCTAGTGGTCTGCAGAGGAGACCAAGGGCAGACCGTGAAGATGAAGGAGATGAGATTAAGTTGGGATTTGAGAGAGGAAATGGAGGAGGCAGGTAGATAACTAGGTTTTCAGCTTTGGTCATAATATTAAGTAGTTGTTATATCATACCATAGGTCAATTAGGGTCATTACTGGATCGAGTTGACGTCGGATCAAACAACGTTGAATTAATATGGATTTTTGACATTTTAATCTCCTTTCTCCAGTCAAATGCCAGGATGGACCTTTTTTTATAACAGATACAAACTACCCCAATGTTTTGGTTCAATGGAAAAAAGAGATTCAACATGCACTAAACGGGTCATTCCATTAAACATCATTTATCATATGATAATTATATTCCCATTTCTCACCCCATGTCCTCCTCTTGATTTTATCTACTGGGTTGCATCCCACCCATCTATGGTCCTATGTTCCATTAAAGCATAAAATGTATGGCCTATGGACAAACTACTCATTTGCTTTCTTTTTAGTCCATTGGTGAGACCTCCTTTCCTTCCATAACATCTTGCCCACCTCTTTAGATAGCTATACTTCGACAGCCCACGATATGATCATCCCATCTCAAACTTTGCAGTAACCCTTCCACCCTCCTACAAAGCTCCACTTGGAAAAGTGGTCCTTTTGGTTATTATACCATCCTTGCTTCCTTCTAATCTCTTCTAATCTAGCCATTTTGGGTGAGATCCTGAGTTGTTACAAAAAAGTATGTCTTTTCATTTTATAATCAAAAAAGGATCATGCTCTTGACATCCCAATTAATATTTGTGTTATTGCATTGGGATATTATCAGATCATTTAGGTTAAAACTATTTGAGCCAATCTTGTCAAAATTCAATACTTTGATATCCCTAATCTCCAATGACCATTGAGAACTTAGGACACATTTATTACACCTACACCAGACCTCTTTTAAGTTGCATCACTTTCCAAGCCATGTTCCCTTGCAAAGGATCATGTCTATGATGCAAAAGAGGCTTGCATTATATTCCGCTTGTTGAAAGGGTCTTTATCATGGAATGCCGTACCGGTCCGTACCGGCCGGTACGGGCCGGTACGTACCGGTCCGGTCCTAGACCGGTACCGGAACGGATAAAAAACCGGTATTTCCCGGTTTTTTATCCGAACCGGCCGGTACGGGTGCGTACCGGCCGGTTCGGGCCCGTACCGGCCGGTTCGGAGCCCGTACCGGCCGGTACGGGCCTCGTACCGGTGCGAACCGGCCGGTTCGCACCGGTACGATTTTTTTTTTTTTTTTTAGAACCACAGCGCCGCGCGCTGTGGTTTTTGAAACCACCGGTACCGGCCGGTACGGACCGGACCGGACCGGTACCGTACCGGTCCGGCCGGCCACCGGTACGCCGACCGGTACCGGTACGGCGGACCTTGGTCTTTATATTCTTTTAGTTGATTAGGTGGAATATTTGGATGACTCTAAGCTCAATATCTTGACGCATAATAGGGACATCATCAATCACAAGTTTGGGATCTTGCCATAGATTTACAAGTATGAATAAGTTCTCTAGTATAGTTATATAAATGATCCTCACAAACTTTCATCTTTCTTCAGTTATTCCATGAGATCTTTTATGACTCATAAAAGAATAATTCATGTTCATGGATAAAATCATCTTTAAATTAAGACCATTGGCAACAAGAGGAGCTAAAACACTTTTTTTCCTCTTGAGATATGAACACATGGAAAAGGCAGGATGACAAAACAAGATTTTTTTTTTACTCATTCAAAAACCAAACAATGTGATGCTCCTATATAGAGATTACAAGGACAAGTAGATCACAAAAGGCCTTCTAAATCTAAACCCTTGGGCTCACATCCATCTTTTCCTACTTGACATTATGGTAAACAAAGGGACCTAAAAAAAATTATTGAACTCATGCTAAACTCCCATGCAAAACATATATAGTACATGAAAAAAGGCTAATGCAAAGAAAAGATTGATCACTTTCTAGTGGCGTGCCAACCTAGCTCTGGACAACAGGTATCATCTCATGCCAGCACTTGGCATGCACTAGCATGATAACATGCAAAGCACTAGCGCATGGTAAATAGCATGCTAGTGCATCATGCTGATAAATCATTGGTTTGGTAGGTATTAATTCAAACTTCAAAGCATGCCCTCAAGCTGGTGTCTTTGTTAGTTGTCTCAACTCATTAATTTTTGAAGTCAAAACAGTTCTCTAAAATTTGTTTATGTCCCTCCAATCTACATTCCAATGTAGAAAATTTGTAATGCATTGAAAGGCCGGTAAGCTCACAAAGAATAATAGCCATCCTTACATTTAGACTATGTTTTGGCAAAGCAGTTATTCCACTACTGCTAATCTGCAAGACAGAAGAATAGCTTACTTGTTGTCGAGCCTATAACTTTTACTAATTGTTGGCAGAGGCAAACAATTTAATCTCCGCTCCCTGATAAAACACCTTTTAGAATGCTTAATAAAAAAATGTCCATCACTGATCACTGTTATCACTCTAATGCTAGCTAAGCGAACCATTTGTACACCATAATACAGTATACACATAGAAATTGTTCGGAAGAGTTTTTTTAAAAAATGCATGCAAAAAAAATCTATTTTGACTCAATTTTGATATCAAATATAAATATAACAAATTAGTCAGATGACCAAAGGAAAAGAACTAATGAGCCAGAAACAGAAAATTGGAGACATTCATGAGCTTTGCTTGCAAGTGATTTATATAAGTTTGCCGGCAACTTATTAGACGTACCTAGCATAACTTTATACCGACAAAGATATCAACATTACCTCATTCAGAAACAAAATTCCCGTTCCCTTATTTTACTTGTACTCAAAAGTCGGGATCGGAGTGCTTGGCGTATCAAAACTCTCCAGGATCTCTGTCTTGCTGCCTCCACCTCCGCTCTTCCCCTCATCCTGCTTCTTCCCACCTCCAAACCACCCTCCGAACCAAGAAGAAGAGGAGGCAGTGGTATCTTCAGCTGTGGAGACTGGAGATTGGTATCCCATCTGGGGGATGGAACCTCCAGCGCCGGCCATGGCGGGGACGCCGGATGGCGGCATCATGAGGGCGGGATCGGGGATATTCTGGGGGGCGCTGAGGAAGCGGTTAAGCATGATGCCGGCACCCTCGATGAGAGCGAGAAGGATGCCGCCGAAGAGGGCGGATCTGGCGGCGGGGCCGGCGCCCTGGCGCATCTGGAGGAAGCCGCCGGTGGCGGCGCCAGCGATGATGGAGTTCCAGGGGTCC
The DNA here is from genome assembly GCF_009389715.1 of Phoenix dactylifera. Lineage (NCBI taxonomy): Eukaryota > Viridiplantae > Streptophyta > Magnoliopsida > Arecales > Arecaceae > Phoenix > Phoenix dactylifera. Next base: position 17,436,475 of record NC_052399.1, on the reverse strand, counting down.
TCCTTCTGGCGGATGTAGACCATGGAGCAGTCGAAGGCGGAGAAGAGACCTCCCCAGACGGCGAAGCTGCCGCCGACGCGAGGGGCGTTCATGCGGACCGCCTGGGCGCCGCCGGCGAGCCGCTCACCGTTGGGGGAGTTGTAGAGGCCCTTGATGAAGTGGAAGGCCGACCCTCCCACCGCTCCCATCCCGAACGCCCCGCCGACGTCGTCCAGGATCCTGTCCGGGCACGGCTCGCGCGACGTCTCCGGCGTTCCCATGTCGCCAGGAAAAACCTAGAGAGAGAGGTTCAAGAAGAGACGGCTGAGGGGTATATAAATTAGGAACAAACCCTACCTAGAATTCGGTCGGCAGTGGCTTTGAAGTCAGAGCCCAGAAGGTCCGGACTGGGCCGGCTGGCCTATTAGGCTTACTTTATGTCGGTTTGGACTGGCCTAATTCTTTGAAACATATTGGATGGGCTAAATAAGGCCTGGTCTTCTAATTACCCCGCAAAGACTAGACGCGTGGAAGGGGTTGCAAATGGGCCGGCCCAACCTGTCAAGTTAGCAGGCTGGATATGAATACCATGAGATTACAGGCCGGCGAAGGTTGGAACCATGGTTCTATTTATCGGGTTCAGGTTGATTGACGATATTTATATGTTTTATTTACATAGCTAATCTACTGTATATAATCTAATAACCATATGACTAATTACATTTTAAGTTAGTCAATTAATTTTAGCATTTAAACATTATTAAACTTGTTATCATTATTAAACTTGTTCTCAAATCAAAAAATGTTAGGTCAAATTGATTGAGAAATATGGGTTCTTTGAGCTACCTATTTTTAAAAATAAGCAAATTAACCCGACCAATGATGTTCGCTGCGACTAATTTTGGATATGGCGTTGAGAATGGTCTATTCAACATCTCTACCAGATTGTTTTTTTGAGCTACCTATTTTTAAAATTTATTTCTACTGAAAATAATATAAAAGCTATTAAATATGTCAAATTCATGAATAAAATTTGGGATCATGTTTTGTAATTACGATGTCCACATTCTAGCAGATTTGCAAAAATAATGAGATAAATTTGGGCACAAGGATTCTACTCGAATTTGTGCCTAGTAGTAATTACATTTTAAAATTAATCTGTTCAAATTGATTTTTTTTGTATGATGTACATATAGGGTCCATCTATGAAAGCCCTCGCTTAAAATTTAATTTTTTCACTATTTAGAATTTAAATTTAGTTACCTAAAAAATAATTTATTGAAATATTAAAAATGATATTAATCTTTTCAGGTATATGTGATGTGATAGCCACTAGCTGGACTACGTCTGGAGATAATGTTTATTTGCTTGGAAAAATAAAAATTTCTATCTTTTTCTAAATTTTATTAGCAATTTTGAAATCATTATATAAAATGTATTAGAAATATTATACCTTTTCTGAAAAAAAACTGGAAGTATTAGATCATTGTAAATTAATATCTAAGATAAGAGCTTCATTTTCTAAGTAAACCTATTTTTATTAAATTTAATATATAATTAATTAAAATATATATGTCTAAAAATAACAATTTAATCTCTAAAAGAGAAAAATAAATTAATTCATTGTAATATATTTTGGATAGTGCACGATATATTATTTATGTGATAGATATGCTTGTTTCTAACTTAAGCACATAAATGAAACTAAAGCTAATGTAATCAACTCGATATCCATGCATTCTTCATGCAAAAACACAGTACTCTTGTGAGAAAACATCATGAGAAATGCAAATTAGAAGTTGGAGACCTAGACAAGACATATCAAAGATTTTTGGAATATATTCATGCATATTCGTCAATGTCCTTCATCTTGGTTTTTGGGTTGGTATGTATTGTACCTGCTCTCAACCGGTGTAGAAATGATTCTTGATTTTTTTAAAATTTTGTATCGACATTACTAAAATATAAAAATTTTTATTTTTTTGAAAAAGATTTCCTCTAAATCATATTACAACATAGAGAAGTCCCATACATTCAATTTGAATTACTCTTGCTGCACTAAATCCTAAGAACCTGCACCTTGTAGCTACCGAATAGCCCAAATAGGTCATCTCCAATACCCCTGCATGGCACTAACACACGCGCACCATAGTATCACCAAAATAAGTCTAATTATTAGATAGATCAAATTCATTGGACCAGTCCAATAGTCGCTCACCATATTATATTTTATATTTAAATAATTCAAGATCAAATAATGGGTGCATGTTATCCACCATCTATATTATTGGATTAGTTTAGTGGACTTGGTTCATGTAATAATTTCTCTCAAAATGCCATCATGTTCTCACGCTTCACACATGAGACAGAGAGAGGTGTCCTTTTGAAAGAGCTCAAGAACCAAGGCGATCGATGAGTTAAAGGAGTAGGAAACAAAAAATTAAACAGGAGCAAAAGGGGTGTTCGATGGGATGTCAGCATCCTTCCCTCCACTTAACTCTGCACCAACCCACGTAAATGCCTCTCATATTGCTGCATGGAGAAAGGAATTCTCTTTCCCCTATACTTTCTTAACACAGCAAGCCGCTGCCACCCCAACTTAACGAACCCTCTCTCCTCTGTCACTCTTTCTTCTCTCTCCCAAAAAAAAAAATCTTAAAACTTTTTTTCTCAACTTGTACATTAAAAAGCCTACAACTTTGGTGCCTGCGTACGTATCCTCTGAAAAGTTCCTATACTCGCAGCGCACCGCTAGCTGACAATTAAATACTACTACTCTTCTTGCCACCTTTACCTATTTGGGGTTATTATCCTCTGCCATCTGGCCTCCTCTGTGATCAGAAAATAGCACACCAGCCTTTGATTAGTCGTCTTCAATCTTGGTTCTAACGTTGTCAAGTTCTGGTCGTGTTTACTCCCTGTTACAGTGCAAATCGGCTGGGTCAGATTTGGTCGACTTTAGCAAGTGGCAAATCCAAATCCAATAATTCTATTTGTTTTTGGAATTTCATGCAACTTTTTCTTGTGGATCCTTTTTCCAGTTTAAATTTATTATGATTCAATACCTATATAATGTATGTTAAATATTATTTTCCTGTTCTGATACTTAGATCCAAATCTTCAACATCTAGCTCTGATATTTCATTTTTCTCCTGGTGGCTAATCTGATATTTCTTTTAACATGGTTCTATATAGTTTCCTTTTAATTATATAATTAAGAAGAATCAATGATCACGGTCGCCTGTATAACCATTCAATCTTGATAATACTTTTTGGTGATTAAACAACATCATACCTATTGCATTCTCCGGATACCTACTGCACAAGCATCAACAAGCACTTGAACATTTAGACCAACTTGCTGGCCAAAAGTCCAAATAAAGGATTCAATCATCGATGAACAAACAAATCTAGCAAGTTAGTATTCACAACACATCCAGATCGATGGCTACAATCTAAAGGCTGATACACCAAGAATGCAGATCGACTAAATATGGTGTAAACCAAGAGGGACAAGAACTATCAGCCTAGAATGAAGTCTTAGTAGAGCAGAGTCTAAAGATGGTGGTTGACCATCAATTATCACTACTCATGCATAGGAGGAGCCAAGTCGTTACACCTAGTTTACCACTACTCGGAGTATAGACGAGTGGAAGTTACACATATTTCACTATTACCTAGAGTATGGAGAAGTAGGGTAGTTACACCTAGCTTACCACGATTCAGGACATAGGAGAAGTCGTACAACTACTCAGAATATAGAAATGGTGGGGAGAAGATAACTACCATGCATGACAATGACAGTCCATATGATACAAACCAACAAGGACAAGTGTCCAAAGTTATATAATGACATATATCAAGCTGTTTATCGAAGCCACTTATAAATTTTAGATTGTAATCCCAAGAAGGGATTCTTTGGCTGCTCAATAAATTAAATCAGTATATGTTTAAATTATCCTTATCCTTACTTTATCTTTAAATTTCTTGCTTTTAATTTTCAAGTAAGACTCTAATTTGTTGGTAGGAATAGCAATCTAGTACTTCGATCATAGCTTCGGCTATACCACATTTTTTCTTCTTCCAAAAGGATGGCGTAACCATAGTGAAAATTCTTAAAGATCAAAGCATCCGGATCCATGCTATTCTCATCATTATTCTTTCATTATCCCTTTTCTGGATAATTTGATGCCAATAGCACGCCCTTACATTTACCCAACCTAATTATAGAATTTATTATCTTTCTTTTAACCATCCTAAAGAGAAAAAAGACGTTAACAAGTTTTCTAGCACATCTATCTCCCTCTTCGGTCAGAAAGAGGAAGCGAGAGATGGTCGACCACTTGATTACCTTTCCAAAATATATGAGAGCTCTTGAACATGGAATTGTCTTTTCCATAACCTTTATGGAGTCTTTTTTAATACATAATACATGCTTATAGATATATATTCATGTCCGTAATAAATTATATATTATCAAACTATTTTTTTGTTTAGACTGTGATCTAACATATTTTTAATCATCAAGCATGGTTACATGCCGTTAATTAACAGTCAATACATGGGAGAAAAGAGAACATTACACTAGGGAAAACTAGGTCTCTTCGCCAAGTGCTCAGAGTTGCTACATCTAGGGCTAAAGCCAGCACTTAGTGTTACAAAAAGAAACAAAAGCCATTGACTACTACGGCTGTATTGCGAGGTCTCAGAGTGAAGGTGAGAAGAATGGGGGCACATTAAAAAGGAGAGCTTGTCATTGAGCTAGTGGGTGATGGTTTGATGATTTAAGAGGAAAGTTCTATAAAAGCAAAAGAAAGAATTGCTTAGATACCTGTGAGTGAGGCTTATTTGGATCGTGGTATAAATACTCTGGATCTTAGTGACATATTCCTTTAATCCTAAATACTTTGTTAACAAAACATTCACATGGATAGAAGAGCAAGTACAATGCTGAAATGCAATTCTTATTTCTCTGATATTTATGACAAGGGTCATACTCTACATGCTGGATTTTACCTTTAGTCCATTGTCTCTTTTACCTTACCCTACACACAAGATTATATCAGGACTTCATTTTATCTCAAAAACTCGATTTTTAACACTCTTTAACTTAAATAATTATTTTTAGTAATATTTCTATAATTTAAAAGAGAAGGTTCAAAGTTCGGACCTTCTTTATGATAAGGATTAGTTTTGAACCTTCTTTATGATAAGGATTAGTTCGGACTAAATGGTAGTTTTTTTATCATCAAAAAAAAAAGTAGGATTAGTTTTGAACAAAGAAAAAAAAAAGAAGTAAAAGATTATCCAATTACACTTCTACCCTCATAGAAAATGTATGGCTGCCCTGAAGAGGGAGTCTTGGGGTAAAGAATCTGATGTACATAAGTGTTTTTTTTTTTTTTTTTTTTTTTTTTTTTGACATTGGCAACGAGAATTCCTCAAGAATCCAGCGCTTCTAGCCATTTTTTCGCCTCTTTTAGGTTTTCTTTTATTGCACACTTTCTTTTAGCTTTTTTAAAAGGAGAAAAAAGAAGAAATCCCAGCTCAAATCCCAAGAGAGTGGTGCAACTTTTCAACTTAATTCCTTCGCTTGACCTTACCTATAGGAGAAACACTGCATATAGCTTTTATCTCCATTCCATGCACATGCGGGAGGAGGAGAAGAGGAGGTAATGAATAGAACAAAGACTAAAACGAGGATGAAGAAAAGTAACTAAGATCTTGGAGAGAGAACTCACAAACAGCAGACTAATATTACAGTCAGCGACTAATACCCAGTTAACAGTAAACATTCCAACAATAAGAGAAAGACCACAATCTTACATTAGATTTGAACAATCAGTTACCGAAGAGGACTACCCATTTATCAGAAAAAGCCTGGAGGATGATTGGGTGGTGGTGAGGGGAGTTCAAAGAGAGGTAAGAATGGAGGAGCCTCTCCAAATCCTCTGCCTCGAAGATTTGTCTCCCAACGATCATCTCCACCATCGAGCTCCGGAAGTCACCATGAGGATCGCTCGACCGCTTCACTACCGCAAACCCTCTCTTCTCCTCCGCCAACTCTTTCATCTTCTTCTCCCTCGAGGCTATCGAAACCAAGGGCCGAAACCCCTCGCTGGCATTCCGATTCTCGTGATTCTTGGATCTTATTCTTGGTGGACATCGAGACGCCTTCTTACTCTTGTTCTTGTTAGCATTGGGCATGGGACGCTGGTAGAACTCTGAGGAATCAGAGGAGAAGCTCCTCGATGAGAAGAAAGTCTCGGTCACTTCCTCCTTACCCTCTCCTTCTTCACTAGTAAAGAGCTCGAATCCATCATCACTGTTCACAGAAGAAGAGCTACTGAATCCATAGCTATTGGACAGCAACTTCTTCTTCTTCTTTTTCTTCTTGTTTCTCTCCATCTTTTTCTCTTCTTTCCCCACTTCATTGAAGCAATAGTAGTAATAAGAACTCTTTGACGGAGAGGAAGGGGAAGCTGGAGGGCACATCCTCCCCTCCCCCTCTCCGGTCACGTAGAACCCACCCGTCTCCCTCACTCTCCTCTCCTTCTTCTTATTCTTCCCATGTTTCCCCTTCTCACTCTTGGCCATGAGAAGAGGAAGGTCTCCGGTAGGCCGGCAACCGCCACAATCTATGGCGAGCCGCAAGGCGGGAACCTCATGATGACGATCGTTGGCGATCCAGTAGGATGGAGACCGACCGAGGCTATTATGGGCTAAGAGCATACCATCATCATCGACACCTCGGTGTCGGTGGCGGCGGGGGACGAAGAAGGGCTCACAGGCGACGTCGTGCAGAAGTGTCCGACTCGAGCCGGTGGAGCTCAGGATGGTTGCAGCGGAGGTGGAACTGTTGCAGGCGGAGCGGAGAAGAGAAGAGGACTTAAACATGCGAGCGAGTCGCTGTTTAAGCCTGCTACTGCTTTTGTTGCTCTCCATTGCCTCTCCTCGATCCCTTTATCTCATTTGCACTTGTTTTGACTTGAAGAGGAGAGAAGAATAGTAAAAAATGAGGAGGGGAGGGTTTTTATAGTATTTCAAACTCAGGCTAAGGAAAGGAATCCACGCTAGCTAGAAGTGGCTCCCCTATATTATGAGCTTATTATTGTAGGAACGAGTTGGTGGTTTGCCTTTTCGAGTAATTGGTGGAATGAGTGTCGTGCCCGAGGGGGCAGGTCGGACGGGCGCGTCGGGCTGCATCGGGCATACATCTCCTGGTTTAATATAAAATATAGAGGTGCAAATGAGAGATTTGCTGAGGCTCCGCTAGGTCCAAACACGATTCAATTTGACTCAGCTGATGCCAGCTTGTTGAATAAATTGAACAGCTTTTCGAGTCAAACTTGAATCGTAGAATACTCGACCTGAATAATATTATATTATATATTATTAATTTAATATTTTAAAATATATTACTATATTATATTTATTTTAGTCATACTTTTAAATTATGACCAAGACTCGAATTCGAGTTTGAGTGTAGCTGGGCTGATATTTGAGTTGGCTTGAGTTGATCTGGAGTATTACTTTTTTTCAATCAAGTAAAGCTATTAAGGCTTGACTGATCTCAAGTTGAATTTCGAGCCTGAGTATTTTAAATCGAGTCGAGCTCGAGCCTCTAGCTATTCGACTCGGATCAGTTTGATTGCACTCGATAATGGCTTTTTAAATAATAGCTATGTCATTATGTAACGAAAATAGTGACTATAATTTTACATTTATAATTTTCACTAGATAAAATATTAATTTTATAAAAATCCATTTTGTACTAATTTTTACTTAAAAAATATTTATACTATATGATTAATGATTGTTATGATAACCAACGATAGTTTTGGTAAATATGTATTGTATAATAGCGTAAACACGTGATAGCCTAACGTACTGTCCGACCAAAATATAGATTAGATTGTCATTTGAGAGGGTTATATGGGAGGATCTTTATGTTTTGTACATTCACTAGTTGTTGACTTCTTTTTTTTGGCTACAATGGATGACTCATACACTTCTAGTATAAATACATCCAAAAAAGTTAAAAGATAACAAGTCTCGGAGCGCTCTAAGCAGCTCTCCCTCACCAATCCAGAGAGCTCCCCTAGAGTGGTCAGCTACATACAAAGCCACCCAATCTGCACCTCCATTGACCTCTTTATAAATATGCTTGGTCTAAAAAGCAACGTCTCTACCTATCATAGCCCAAATGTTCCGAAGCAATGGGTGACAACCACCCATGTTGCCGGTGCACCTCTGGATCTAGCTAATCACCGTAGCCAAGTCACCCTCGAGCAGAATTGTGCAACACGTCGGGCCTAATACAAACTAGTTCAAGCTGTCCTTAGCTTCGGCCAAGAAATAGAAATGTCAAAGATCTGGCACCCATCAGCAATAACGACTCTAGAGTTTGAGCCTCTGATCATGAATTCTGCACCACCTCTTCTGCCACCATGTAGCACATGTCCGCCGAAGTTGACCTTGAGAAAACTCAGGGGTGTGGGTCCCAAGCAAAAAATACCATTCATAGCGCTACAAGAGCAGATATAGAGCTCCAGATACCTCGAGCTATCAAAGACCTGTTCAATGGACCTGTATGGGTGATCTTTGTCGTCTGTGCACGGGCCCACTCTATGACGAACTTGAGTGTAGGGCTGCTCTCTCCAAATATCTAGGCATTCTTAGCCAGCCAAATATGGTAAGCAGTATAAATCGCCCCAATGGCCACATATCAGGTCTGAGGGGCGGCGGCCCACCGTCCGAGCGCTTGAGTGAAGGAGCCCGACTGGCACCGAGCATTCAACGGAATATCGACGAGCCTCCAGACCCTCCTAGCTCGCTCACACTAAAACAGAGTGTGGTACATGTTCTCCTCCACTTAACATCCATGGCACTATGATTGGATGCACAGTCCCCATTCGCTCAATGCAGATTTTGTCAGCAGCCGATTCCAAACCACCTTCTAGAAAAAATATAGCAACTCTCGTGTGAAGATCGAACCTCCAGATTCAGGCACAATCCTGCCTCGAGTGTTGCTCACTCTAAAGGAGGCCATAGATGTCTCTCACTCTGACTCTGGGGCTACAAGACGTACACCAAACCCTCACATCTAGACTAGCATTCTTCAGAACTTGCAACGACCAGACTCTCTCTGCGAGGTACTCACCAGTCACCAAACAGATGGCTGATCCGGTTAGTGTCCCATCTTGCCCCCTCAGGGCGGAGAAGAACGCAAACCCATAGCTCACATACGGCCTCAATGTTGACCATGGTCGGCTATAGCTCATCGGGCGAGTATCAACCCAAGGGTCTTCTACCACATCCACACTGCCCCATCGCCGATCAGCCACTTGGTATTAGCTAAGGCGGTGGACACATACCTACAAATTTCCCCCTACAGGAAGGAACACCTCTGACCATTCTAAGCTACCTCACCTACCATTACTGGTTCGTAGCAAGCAATCATCACCTGACTCCAGAAGAACTGTAGCTCAAGTACCAGTCTCGCCGCATGTCATGCAATCAATGTCTCTTCATAAAAAGAGACTGGACACCTAGACCTTTCTGATGAGTTGGCTGGCAGATCGTCTCCCATGCCAATAGATGCACCTCGTGACTATCGCCATTTGAGCCCCACAAGAAGTTTCGAAGAAGCCGTTCAATCCTCATCAACACAATCTTCGGGACGACTGTGTTGGATATGAGATAGACCAGCATGTAGCTCAGGACCGATCTCACCAGCGTTTGCCTACCTATCATGGATAGCGAGGTTGCTCTCCAGCCTCCATGGATGCGCTGCACCATGTTGAGGCACTCCAACACCCGCAGTCTCCCTCCGTGATGGGGATACCCAGATAACTCCATGGCCCCTCCTGCTCCCTAATACCAAGGAGCCCCCTAATAGCCTACTTCATCTGCAACTCCGTCTTTAGACTGAAGCAGACGGTAGACTTGTGAAGGTTCCCCCTCTAACCTAATGCCTTATAGTAGTTCTCCAAGACACTTTTGAGGGCCAGCATGTCCCTCTTCCCTGCCCTGACAAGGAGACAATCATTTACAAGCAAAAAATGGAAGATCGGTCAGGCACCGAGGGCCAATAGGTAGGCTTCTTAGTTGCATAGAATTAGAGATGAAAGGGTGTGGATTCCATTGATAAAGTCAAACAAGCACACGTGAAGGATGGATGGATTTTTAAAATGGTTTCTTACCAGTTTTCGTTTGCCACTTTCCAAGAATCCTAACTGCGAGATGCCGCAGGCATGACTCAGGTTGCTCATGCTTCAACTGCGCTATTTTTTAGTTCGAGTTAATTTCACCACCCGTAGACATTCACAAAAGGATGATGCGATTCCCTGAAGGAGAAAACTAGATATAAGGGGGTAACATGCAAAAATGTGTTAAAAACATATACCTTGTGAAACACTCTCCATACATTACATCATGTGGATAAAGTTGGAATTAATATACTCAATTATTAAATTTATTACTTAATATACAATAGATAATAATGATGTCGGTATTAATATACTCGGTTATTATTAAAGTTTATTATTTAATATGCAAAAAAAATTGGTTATTAAGTTCTTTTATGTGCTATAACCTGCTAAACTGTTATGTTACAATTTTTTTTTTAAAAAAAAAAATTATATCCTATGCGTCACGTGAGATCTATGTAACTGCTATTGTTATTAATGATGGAAGTTTCAGCATATAACTCCTTGTGCAAAGTTCTCCATTTACCATGCGGATGCTATAATAGATAACAGAAGTTTTGCTCGATCATTATTAAAATCTATTATTTAATGTATAATAAAAATTTGCTAATTGAAGTCTCATATTATTATAATTTTTTTTATCGTTATACTTTGTTTAAAGAACAATTAGTAAAAGGAGAAAAACACAGTATCCCATATATTGCGCAAGTCAGTATTTATGGTACGGTATCAATATCGAGAATTTTTGTGTGGAGATTCAAAGTTCTTCTTTTTGCTATATAGATGTCGATATTAATAATAGAAGTTTCTGCTTAGCTATTCTAAAATTTATTGCTTAATGTGTAATTGGAGCTTTCTATCTATTATAATTTATTATATTTTAAAAATAATTAAAAAAAAGGAAACACTGTATCCCATGCGTCGTGTGGAATATATGCTAGCTTCCGGATAAAACCAACCAAATCTCAGGAAAATTCCATACAGAGGGCTTCAGGTGACTCAAAATTTCTGCCCATGGGGAGCCGACCATCCGGGCACAAGGCCCTTGACCGCTGAGTGCGACTTCCTTGGCGTTAACTCCTGTCTCCTATGGTTTGATGTGATGGTTGTTCGTAATTTCAGCTTTTTTACTGCAGCATTCTTCTGTTCCTTCTTTATTGACAATTGAAAGGAGAAACCGATAAAATAAGCTGTTTATTGCAGTTAGCTTTGACAGAAACGTCCTGTTATACATAAAAATATTATATAGGATATGATGATCAACTCGCCTGTCAATGGATCAAGATACTAATTTGATGTTGAGAATGGTAGAAGTATTATATAATTCATAGCAGGGTGTTTATGATGGTCAACTTGCTGATCTATATATAATTTTATAATTGATGTGTATAAAATGTCTCAACTATATACTAATTCGTACTGATTTGTACCGGATAGGCTAAACTTTGGCGTATAGCCTTGCGTATGTGATACCAATAGTTATTTGTGGAAATCGGCGGGCCACTTTCATTGCATAATACATATTCCCATAATACTTTGATGACAAATCTTGTCTCCGGCGTATAAATAATATGCTTGACATCAAAAATTAGATTGATGGATCAAGCTCAGTTCAGTGTGCGTTTTTTTTTTTTTTGGTCTTTTTTTTCATAGCATATGTGTTTATGTAACTGTACTAGCACACAATCATTAACATGCATCTATTTTCAATTCTAAAAATAAGATGCACCTATGTTATATAAAAATATTTCATGTAATTATACAAGTTTTATTTGCATTTTTGATAAAACCATTTGAAGCAGAGATGATATTAGTAGGCTAAAAATGCATATTCAACGTCCTTTGAACTCCCTTCTGTCCAGTGCCTCTATCTCAATAAGAGCCATGGTGCATGAATTAGAAGAATATTCTTCTTCTCTTTTTTTTAAAAAAATTTTGCAAGGAGAATCAGAAGAATACTCAAATATACAGGTTAAGAAGACTATGGGATGGAAAATTTAACTTAATTTGCTCAAAAACAAAATGTCCGTGGAAAAAAAAAGACATTGCTTCTCAGAACTACAAAGCTTTATAAAAAGAATTTAGAATTTTTAGTTTATAATCTTGCTTTGATCCAACCTCCATAGCTTTCTACTTAGCTAACAGTTAGGCCGCAACAAATATTTGTATATCTTCTTTTACAAGCAACCTCCAATAAATATTGCTACAGCTAAGTCAAATAGTATAATATAACAAGCATAGGGCCAATATCAAAGCAAATTTACCATTGATTTCAGCTCTATAGTTGCGGCCCTTGTGGATCCTCAATCCAAAATTACAAGCTTCTCCATCCCAAAACTTCAAATACTTTTTTCCTCCTGCAAGTATGAGCACTCACGACATGAATGCTCCATCAATTATCCAAAACCATGGATCAGATCGTTTCCTCTGTTTTCCTGCTCGTAAACAGTGTTTTGGATATTAAAAAAGCTAAAAGCAAACAAAAGGGGTGGTAACTAACCCAAACTCCCAAGCCCCGGCCTTGTACAAGTCCTTGGGTTTGCGCCATCCCAGCAGCACGTTGGTCTTTGTAAATCCATTGCAGAGCAGGTTGCTTGAGTTGAGTATCCCCAAGTTTTTGAAATGCATTAATGGAGGGAAGAGAGAGAGGAGAAATGAGCGGTGAGCTCTGTCCCTTGTGGGCTCATTTCGCATGAAACGTGTCGCCATGCCTCTGTCCACTCTTAGTGCTGGCACCCATTAGTGGACAAAACAGTCAGCACTGAGCCACTGTCTCTTTGGTCTCTCTGTCTCCCTCTCACTCTCAGGGCAATTTCTTCTCTTAGGACGGGGAGTGCATGCAAGGCCAAAAGCCATGCTCTTCCTCAGAAAAAAAAGGCCAAAAGCCATGGAAGGGAGAAGAAATAAAAAGAAAGAAAGAAAAAGGAGGCTGACAACCCTTTTTCTCTTGATTAGCTTGCTGATGACTGCTGAGGTCTTTCGGCTTATCTTAGATTTTTACTTCTGACTCCCAAAAGGGCCATGGGCCCCAAGTGCTCGCTAACGTTGCAAGAAATGGGCGCACACCTCCTTTAAGTGTTAAGAGGGGAATGCCAAGTCCAATACTAACTGCACCAGCTGGTTGCTTTCACCGGCGCAATCGGACTCTGCATGATTTTATTTGGAGGCATGGAAATGAGCAAAGATTCATCCACACTGTTGCTTGGAAAACCATCTGTACTCCGAAAAGGAAGGAAGGATCGGGCATTCCTCAAGTTGAGAAGTGGTGTGGTTGGCAGGAAGAATAGTGATGAATCCAACGACCCTGTTAGTAGAGATCTTGAAGTCGAAACACAATTTTAATGGCCAATAGCATTCCTATGCTCTATCCTCTAATACTTCCCCAGTGGGGAGAATCATCCACAAGAGCTCTGCTTTTCAACTCAGCCAATTTGCAGAAGGCCTTTGTGCTATAACGTTGATTTGTTACCCATTTGTCCAACGATTAATCATCTTACGTTAGAAGATGGATCTTGGAACTGTGATGCTATACAACGGTGCTTCCCTCAACCAGTAGCGGATCATATTTTGAATATTTCAGCTTGCAATGAAAGGTGGGAGGATATCTTGTGCTGGGGTGAAAGCTATATAGAACCAAAGTATCTATGAACGAGGTTTACTCCTCTCACAGATCATGTGCTTGCTCATACTATTCAACGATGCTGGGGTTGAAAGTCCATAGCAAAGTGCAATTGTTTTTGTGGAAGTTAAAAGGTAAGCTACCTACGGCTGATTATCTCTTACAGATTATTCAGACTATGTCACCTGTATCTGTGGTAGATGTAAGAGGGATCCGGAAACGATCGATGGCATCTTCTTCCAATGCACTAAAAGTTGCACCTATCTGGATAACCTTTCAGCAGTTTGGAAGACCTCTGTTTGTCTCTACTGACCAAGTTCTTGAATTCATTCCATCCAAAGCGGAATTCTGAAAAGAATCAATAGAAGCCTATGTCTTGTGGATTGCGTGGAAGAGTAGGAATGAGTTCTTGTTTCAAGACCAACATAGAGGGCCTATGGAGATTCTTGCTACTGCTCGTACAGAATGGTTAGTGAATGGGTACAGCTCTATGAATGGTAGAAAGCTTAGGAGAACTGGAATCCTGGGTTGTCTTACCCGGCAGGACTTTGCGGAATCTCGTCAACAAATCCTTATTCATTGGCAACCTCCACAACTAGGTTTCATTAAAATAAACTTGATGGATCTTTCAGTTAAAGCCGTGCGGGTCCAGGATTCTTCTCGCTGGTTCTTGTCCACTTTCATGCTAGTTCTGTTCCTGTTGAAGAGATCAGTGGCGGCATGGCTCAGATGGCAAGTAGCCATTCGGTATTTCCAAGCCGGAAGGATTGCTTTGGAAGATGATTCAACTACAACTGTTGCTTGGATTAACGGAAAAACTTCTTCGGACTTTTTTGGTTCGCCGGAAGCATTTTTACTCCTAGAAATATGATTTCTGAAAAATAAATTTCTACGAAGAGGATGCTTGGGAAAGCACTTTTGGCATGTTTGGTTGACCATGAAAAAGTGACAGAATTTCAGAGTGCTTATATTTGGTTGACCATCCATTTTCTTGAAAAAGTTATTTGTAATTCCTATTATACCTTTAATAACAATTAGGTCTTTAATGCTGTAGGGCCTTATTGGAAAAAACTAAAAATAGAGTAATTTTCGACTTATGGAAAATTAACTTTTCCATGAAATATGGGAATCATATTTCCATAGAAATACAACTTTTCCATCTCTCTTCTTTGAAAACTCCAACCAAGCAAGAGGCATCTCATTACTTTTCCGTTGACCATACTTTCTCTCTTTTTTCTGCAAGCCAAACGAGCTCTTCATTATACCCAGTTGTTCGGAACATCAAAGTAGTTACAGAACATCTTCATAGCTTCTCTGGGAACCATATTTTTAGGAAGGTTAATCAACTGGCGGATTATCTTACCAAAGAGGCTACTATAACTCAAAGGTGGATAATCAGAATGAATGAGTTTTCTTCGGTTATTAATCACTTGGTGATGGCCGATAGCGTTTGTTCGGCTCCGAACTTTGTTCCTGCACAACCCCCAAAAAGAGGGGAATTCCGATTGCCAAGCATAAGGAGACATGCAGGCGATAGCCCTTCCCACCTTTTACAGGCCTTTCATGTGAGGCTCATGTGGTGGACATGCATGTCTTTTTCTCCTTCTGCCTTCATTTCTTTGAATTCAGAGATGCTATTTAGTCTAAAACTGATGCCGCACAAATGCGGGAAAAGAGGAGAAGAAGGAAGAACAAGAGAGGAAGAAGGAAGAAGAGGTTCTAGAGACACAGGAAGAAGAGAAGGGGAGGAGGAGGAGGAAGAATAAGATTTGGAGGGAAAAGAAATTCTTAATCATTCATTAAATCCTAATCATGAAAATAGTTCCCTATATATAGGGCCCAAATACACAACTTGCATAAACCCCCCTTACACAGAAATAAATCCTAATAAACCCACAAATAACACAAATAAGCCCTAAAATGCAAATAAGCCCAGAAATAACATAAACTACAAATAAACCCTAGAATGCAAACAAGCCCGAAAATAAAATAATAAAATAAATATGCAAATAAACGGGTCTGGCTCAATCCGGGGGCTCAGGATCATCTGGATGAAGGGCTCTGATGTCCCCATCAACTCCTCCCGGGTGAGAAAAACTCGACCCCGTCGAGTACAGGTCTGGCCGGCTGTCGTACTGCTCCAGAAGATCGGGATCAATGCGCTGCCACTGTGCTTTGGAAATCCACGTCACATCAGACTTTGGTCGACCTTTCCACCGAACAAGGTAACGTTGGTAACCACCGTTCCTGCTTGAAATAACCTGCTCATCCAATATATGTTCTATTTGTTCTCTGCGTGCATGAAATTTGGGAGGTGGTGGCTCAACAGCAGGTAATAGGGCAGGGTGTCCAACATGGGCAGGTATATCAATAAAGGGGTCAGAAGGCAGGAATATTATCTTTTTGTATGGGACTAAATCTTCAATATTAAATGTCGCACTAATCCCATAGTCATCAGGAAGTTCCACAACATATGCATTCGAACTGGTTTTCTTTAAGATTTTGAACTGTTCTGCACTACAAATTTGCAATTTCTTAAACGTTTCCGAAGAAAGTCGTTCAAACCTAATTCTTATCATGACGTAATCTTTTTCACTTAACTCCTTATAACGTCTATGTAAATCAGCAAGGAATTTATATTTTAAGTTATTAAAGTGACTACAATTGCTGATTTCTTGATGCAATGAATGTGGATGTGATGCAATTGATTGTGTAGACTCAAAGACTCTATACTGATGAGACATGAAAAACAGGTCTATGGGTTGCCTAGGTTTGTGATCATGCACCAATTCGAATGGACTATTACATGCAAACTCAACTGTTGGTAACATTAAATTCCAGGTCCTAGCATATGCATTCGGTCTGAGCCTATGATGTGGAAGGTTGGACAGGGATGCTCCGGGAACTAGATCGATTGCGCGTTGGATATCACGCATTGGAGAAAGTGCATCCGGAAGATCATCAGGGAGTGCATCATGAAACTCCTCTAGAAGAGAAACTACTACTGGGGAATGTTCAAGGTTGGACTCTGCATGGGTATCTTTAGCTACAAGTGCCAATTCAGGTGACTTGCTCTCAATATCTGTCACTACCTCTTCCACAATAGTGATGTGAAGTGGCTTGGTTGTACTTAGATCAATAGTCTCCCTTTGGGAATCATTTTGGACAAAGTCTAATTCTGTAGGTTCGTCTTCAAAGTCTTCTTCATAGTCTTCTATATTTGGTTCATAGACTTCTTCGACATATTCGGCCTCTTGGTTCCTAACTTCTGGTTCAGTAATCGGGTAGGTCTTAGTGGAACATTGGGGCGCTATATGGCCGAATTGTTGACACCTAGAGTATTGGGTTTGGTGCCTAGGAGAGTGGGGAAGGACTACAGGTGGTGCGACCAAACCGATTTTAGTTTGGGCTGTAACAGGGGTTGGCGATTTAGGGGTCCTAGAATTTTGCACGAGCTCACGGATCTCTTGTTGGAATTCCTTGTATCCAGCCCGCATGGCAACGATCTGTTCTAAGAGAGACCTCAAAATGTCGGAATTCATGGTAGCTACAGGGGTTTTAGGTTGATTGAGATAGTACTCCATATCACTACAGGTTGGCATGCAATGATGACACTGGGTGAAGATGTGAAATGCGGTGTCACTAATGAAACCCTAATAAATATGATGCAAGATCAAATTTGATGCGGGACAACCTACTAATGCAATCTATTATGATTTCAGAGATCAGCAAGTTTTCACAAGAATAACTTAAAGTTTAAATGTTGCTGATTTTTTACTTCGGTTATTCAGAATTAAGGATTAAGATTATTCAATTTAAGAAATTAGATTGCAATCAAGTAGTACAGTTGTTCTGATCCTAAAGTAATCTGATCGAATAATGTTGAGAAACGTCCTGTTACTAGGGTGTGCTAATTTAATGTTAAGATTTAAAGGGTAATGGGATGGGTTCGGAAGTGAAAGGTTTAATGTTCTGAATTTTGACAACAATATAAATTTTCAAGAATATGGCTATCATGCAAGAGAACTAGAACATAATTAAATGAACAAGCCAGAAAAAGTAGAAACCTATCACCTGTCGTGAAGTAGTCGACCAAAATCGTGTGCTTGTGGACTGGGGCGACGATCAGGGGCACGAATGCAGCTGGTAGGCTCTTCAATTGGCGGACCGAATTTGACTTCAGCAATTTGCAGACTTGAATAATTCGAATTAGTAGGCCTATACTCAGCGGCTCTAAAGAGGAGTGGCGTGCTTGGCGACAGTGGCCCGATTGCGAAGAAAAGGGTGGTTTTCAGGCTGGGTCTGATGGGGAGGAATGGGCCGAATACTGTTTTGTGATGGCCTGATGACGGGGGGGTGGGGTGGATTATGCTTATGGTGGTGGCGCGGACCTGAGACTTGTTGGCCCGAAGGTTGAGGAAGGGGCGGGCGAGTGTGAGGGTGTGGGGCCTGATGAAACCCCTGTGGAGTCGGCCCGTGGGAGTTTGAAGGGAAGAGGGGTTTTGATCGGAGAAGAAGGGAGGGGAAAGGGGAGCGGGGCGGGGGCGGCGGAAGTGGGGGAGGAGAGGGACAAAGGGAGCCGGACGCGGGTTGGGGCGAGAGCGGAAGCAGCGAGAAGCGGCGAGGCAGCGGAGCAGAGGCAGGGAGATGGATCTCGGCGCCGAGAAAGAGGCACAGAGGTGGGGCGGCTCGGTGGTTCGATGGCGGCGTGCTCGGAGGGCACGAAGAAGTGCTGCGGGCGGTCTGCTTGGGGAAGGCGGCGTTCGGAGGGAAAGCTCGGCGGAGGGCCCGGCGGAGGCGGCGCTAAAGCGGTGGAACGGCGACGGCGGTCGCGGCAAGGACGGGCGGAGCTGCGGACGGCCGCGGTGACGAAGGCGGACGAAGGCGGTGGCAAGGCGGCGAGGCGGGCGGCGACGGCGGACGAAGGCAGTGGCGAGGGTGCTCACGGTGAGGAAGATGAACAGGTACCCCCCCCTTTTTTTTTTCTTTTTTTTTCCTTTTTTTTTCCTTTTTTTTCTTTTTTTTTTCTTTTTTTTTTTACTTTTTTTTTAACTCAGACCCGTTAGGATTCGGGTTAACGGGTTTGACCCGATCCGATACCCTTTACGGACCCGTCACGTGTGGGTCACGTGAAACTTTTTTTTTTTTTTTGATTTGTTGGAGCCGGACTCGGGCTAGCGGGTCATGGGCTAATGGGTTTGGCTCTTACCCGTGAACGCCGGTCTTCTTCAACCTCCCGACGGATTCGGGAGGGCGTGCCGCGCTTCGCGGCGGCGCTTGCGGGCGGAGCGGAGATCTCGGCCGCGGCTCTGCGGCGACGAGGCGGCTGACCTCGGGTAGGCGGTCACAGGCGCGGACGGCAACCGGTCACGAGCTCCGGCTGGTGGCGGTGGCGGACTTTTGGCGACAGATGGCAGCGGTGGTGCAGAAGATGAGGCGGAGCGCGGCGGGCGGCGGCGTCGACTGGGACGTCGGCGAAGGCGGTCGTGAAAGAGAGCGGCGGCACGAGCAGGTTGCACAAGAGCTCGGGTGACGTCTGGAGCTCGGGTGAGGTCTGGCGGTGGCGCAGGCGGAGGATGGAGGCGGTGCGGCTTGACGGTGGAAAGGGGTTTTCCTTTCTCCTCTGGTTTGAACCGAGAGAGAAAGAGAGAGATTCCTTTTTTTTTTTTTTTTTTTTTTTTTTGCTCTGATGAAAACACAGACCGAGAGAGAGGAAGGGTCGGATGCGGGTGGCTGTCGATCTGGGCCTTCACAGACTCGGCAGTGATCCCTTTTTTTTTTTTTTGAACAGGCTGACAGAGGGAAGGCCCTGTTCTCCTTGAAGCACCGGAAGGCTGTTGTTGGATCGGGGCTTTGGCAGCAGGGGCAAAACCAGCCTTGCTCTGATACCAAGTTGATACCGCACAAATGCGGGAAAAGAGGAGAAGAAGGAAGAACAAGAGAGGAAGAAGGAAGAAGAGGTTCTAGAGACACAGGAAGAAGAGAAGGGGAGGAGGAGGAGGAAGAATAAGATTTGGGGGAAAAAGAAATTCTTAATCATTCATTAAACCCTAATCATGAAAATAGTTCCCTATATATAGGGCCCAAATACACAACTTGCATAAACCCCCCTTACACAGAAATAAATCCTAATAAACCCACAAATAACACAAATAAGCCCTAAAATGCAAATAAGCCCAGAAATAACATAAACTACAAATAAACCCTAGAATGCAAACAAGCCCGAAAATAAAATAATAAAATAAATATGCAAATAAACGGGTCTGGCTCAATCCGGGGGCTCAGGATCATCTGGATGAAGGGCTCTGATGTCCCCATCAAAAACTAATTCATGATACATTTGATGTTGCGAGGCTTAGTAGTGAAATAAGCGAGGGGGTTAGGGGAAGCTTCCTTTGTTGTTGGTTGTAAATTGGCTTGGCGTGAAACCCGCATTGTTGGGTTTTGGATTCGGTTGGGTTACCCATGATGGGCTAGCCCAACCCTCATTAGCCAAGATTCCAATATGAGAGAGAGTGACCATGATAAAGTTAAAAACTAGCCACCAAGGTAATAGCCTGGTGGTAAGGGGGCTTGGATTCCATTCGAGTTATCCGGGTTCGAAACGCGCATGTGTCGATTAAAACAGGAGACCGCATGCCCCACGTTCGGATGGCTCTGTGTGGATATGCTTTTCTTCCATCAATACTGAGGTGGCGCTGGGGTGACGTACTCACACGTGGATGACCCAGTGAGGTTTTGCACGGGTTGGGGAGGGTACACGGAAACTTGCGACTCGCATCGAACATTCCCTAGTGGAAGGGGAGCCCAGTGGGAGCTGTTACGCGGGTGGCGCTCTGCCCCTCCCCCTCTTCTCCTATTTTTTACCAAAAAAAAAGTTAAAAACTACTAGATAGTTTCTCCTTCCCTCTCTCTCTCTCTCTTAGATCTAAGTTATTCTAATTCTATTCGCATCAAAAATCTTCTCCCAGCACTTCTAAGTCTCTCCAAGTAAAGGAACACCAAGAGAAAACTCTCCTTCATCTTGTTCTTGCACATAGAGCATTTCAAAATAAATTTTGTATGTTTTTCAATTGTGATTGCACAATTGGCCTAAAATGAGTTCAAGGAGCAGAAGAGGCACGTGGTTCAATCACTCAAGATCTTAAGAATTCCATACTTTGCATACGTTTGAGGCAACTAACAAAAATTTATATATTTTTTATTATTTCCTATTTTTTATTAGGCACTTTGCTAGATAGAGGGGGTGGCATCTCATATGCCCATTAAGAGGGTATGCCAACGTCAACTTATGATAAAGTAGCACCTGATAGTTTGATTGATGCGCTCCAAGTAATGAAAATCAATCGGGAAGCAGCAACTACTAAAGAGGAGTCCTAGATATCCTAAGCTCTCAAAGTTACTTCTGCATTCGGCAAGTTAATAGTCTTCGCAGACTGCATCAAGGCCTGCTCCAGAATGAATCTTGGGGAGGAGACAAAATTATCAAAAACTTTGTTGTTTCTAGCAAGCCAAATCTTATATGCAACATAGGAAGCCCGAATGCTCAAATATCTACCATTGGTTCTAAGTCAATTAGCCTTTATGAAAATCAAGAAAGCCTCAATTGGAGATGGATCCATAATCACTGATAGGGAACATTAGAAAGGGTCCATACTTGCCTTGCCTTCGAGCAATGGAATAGAACATGTGCTACCCCAATCTTCCAAGCTAATTTCAAGAATATGCAAATCCCTTCTAGCCAACACTCCTTTACAAGGAATCCGATTCTAAGCTAATTTCCACAAAAATAATACCACTCTAGGGTGTACCCCAATCTTCCATATGCAAGCACAGTCTCTTTTATCAGCTGTGCACTCCTTGAACAACTTATAGAGATCCCTAACCTTCACTTTGTTATGACATATTGGCCATACATCAATATATCAGGTGTCATGAGAAGGTATGGCAATGGATAATATTTCATTTGCCAAACGGTCCCAAAATAAATTATTAACAAGAATGGCATTCCAACATTTTTCACCAAGCCTAAATATGTCACATACCGTCATACCATCCACCACCTCCTGATTCACCATGGTCGGCCAGTAAGAGAAACTTTCGGCAACCATGCATCATTAAACACCTCCACGCTCTAGTCATTTCTAATAGGATCGAATATTAGATAGTACAACCGTAGCATAATGATATAACTCCTTCCAAAAAAACTGAGCTAGTCCGCCTAGGAGAAGAGTGAGAAAAGGCTGATCGAGTCCCATATTTTGCCCTCATCAAAGAACTCCACATATTATTGGGCTCAAGAAAAAGTTTTGCTGCATCCTTTGCCACTAACACCTCTCTCCAAGTAAGCAAGGAATGCAATCCCAATCCTCAATCAGTTTGACACAACTTTTCCCATGTAACAAGATGAACTCTCTTCATATCTCCCATATATCCCCAAACAAAGTTTTTAAAGATTTGCTCCAACTTATGAAGAGAGGATATGGGAACTATGGTATTAATCATGAGGTGATGTTCTGTTCTATGTCAATTCCATAGTTCCTAACATCACACGTATTACCTCCCTGATGCTCTATATTTGCACGTCAGTTTCAGCTCTTCGTTTTTAAGGTCTATGGCAGTTATTTCAAGATCTCTGGCCTTTGATTTTGCGCCCCGTCTTGATTGAACAATCCTGTGATTTTCATCATGAATGCACTATTCTATTAACAAATATACCTACCACGGCCCAACATTCACTATCTATTATATGGCTAATATAATAATTAAAAAAAGAAAAGAATACAAACTGAAACAGAATAATCTTGATAACAGGACCACAACTATCAATGCGAGATCAACAGGAGAGTTATAATTTATTTTCTAGAAGGGCAGTGATATGTTTGTTTTGCAATTTAAAATAAGGATTCTCCTTTTCATAAATTTTGGTGGCATCTCGCCTCCCCCTTTCCATCAAAAAAATAAAATAAACTAACGAGCTCCAAACAAGCCCGCGAATTACATATCGCAGTCCATCTGGAACGTGGTTTCTAACAGCCCAAAAGAATCTGGGAAATTGTCATGGCTCTTTCAATTCAGCTTTATGCGCTCAAAGATGAGGGTCATTTGACCCTAACCATAAAATTACATCTTCCATATCTTAAGCTGAATGTACTATTACAATATTACTTAACAATTTTTAATATTGCATATACAGATGCAATAATCATCATTAATAACTCCAAACACCACCATTAACAAAGTCTATAATATGGTGGTACCATGTAACACTTGCACCATGGAACATGAACTTTCTTTCTCTTGCGTCCATCATTTCTCAATCTATAGAAATTTCGCTAATAGAGTAGTTAACGAAGGGTCTCCACTCTCCAGTAGACCTCATTTATGCTAAAACAGTTATTAGCTTACATTTGCGTAAAAAAGAAAGTGTTAAAGCCCCGCAACTGAATAACTAATACATGTAACACAACAGGGAGAGATGAAAACTAGCTGTCACAGGAGGTGCAGGCTTTGATGAATGGTCAAAGAATATTCAGATGACCTAAGGCATGTTGATCATGGTTTATGCAGCACTGCTATTGAAGGAGAACTGCACAAAGACGAGACCTGCAGAGGAAAACTAGAACCAAATCCTAGGGCCACAAAATGAAATGTACATCAAGAAACACTCACATGGTGTACCTTGCAAGTTAATTCAAGAGAAAAATACGAGTAAAAATTAAAACATGGGAAGCAAACCAGGCTATAGCCCAGCACTCGCACCCCTCCTCAATTTGGAAGAGGTGCCCTATTCAAACATTGCCAGTCCCGATGTTTTCAGGAGGTGTTATCTCAAGTATCTGACTAGGGTTTCTTTTGCATCAGTTTGTCATCATCATTATGGTTCCCCACCATGATTCTCAAAAAAAGAAAGTACCACTTTTTCTTTTTCTTTGTTTTAAATACTGCAACATATAAATACTCTATAATCTATAATGTCCAATAAATTTGGCACACCAAGTGGAGCTGATGATATCCGCTTTTCCTTTCATCATCAAATGAAATCAAAGATTCATCAGAAAATGTTTAACATTACAGCAATCCCAGGACCATATCTTATGGTATAATATTGAAAATGATGTTTAAATAGGTTGAGAAAGAAACTAAATGGAACAATTCAAATTATATCTATATTAATTATGCCAATGAAATAAATTACAAAAAAAGCCTTAGTGATTACTAGATCCTCCCACAAAACTAATCTGATGTTGTGGAACAAGTGAAAATTCTCTGGCCAGTCTACAGCTTCAGCAAGGCATTCAGAGTCAGATATAAATGAAAGCGGAAACTGTTGATCAAAAACTGCATACATACAAATTCACACTCATGATGAATTGTATAGATCCATGTGTGCATGCATCCGTGATAGTGTATTCTTACATGATCCTAATTCAGTAAGTGCATATATTCAAACTCATGGATTACATCTAATGTATCCTCAATTATGAGCTTGTTCAGAGGTCATCATTATCATGCTGCAGAAAGTCGCTTGTTGGGGATGTATGGCTGGCAAAGAGAAATCACAATATGCTTGAATTATACAACCTTACAGTATAAGTTTTGAAGCTAAATAGAGAACGGGTATTTCCTTTTGCATATTTAATGGTAAACATAAGGAATAGTGTCTGTCAGGGCCGGCCCGAGCCCTAGGCGACCGAGGCGGTCGCCTAAGGCCCCGGGCCAATGGAAGGCCCCCGGGAGGCTGACCAAAAGGAAGCAGAGGCCCCATATAAAACGGGATCAGGAGCTGGCTACGAGTCTTCCCCCTTGATGGAAGGGAGGTGGAGAGTTTCCTGGCCTGCAGAGGGGCAATTTGGGAAGTTGGGGACCGTAGTTTTGTTTTGGGTAGGGAGAGAGAGAGAGAGAGGAGGGATTTGGTTGGCTTGATAGACGCCTGAAGCCTCTCTTATCTTTCATCCCTTCTCTTTTTTGGTTTTGGTCTTGGTTTTCCTTCCCTCACATTACTCCTGATCCAGCTGGGCCATCCGGAAGAAAGATAGGGGGATTGGAGATGGACTTCTTGGAGGGTGGAGATTCTTTTAGTTTTCTCCTATCGGTTTCTTCTCCCCTCTTGGTTGGTAGAGAGAGAAAAGGAGGGAGGGGGTTGAATGGCTGCTGTGCTGTGATGTTGCAGTTGCTGCTTGGGTACTCACTTGAAGGGGAGATGGTGGGATGGGACTTTTATTAATTAGATGGAGTGAATTTCCCATAATGACCCTACTTTCTCTTATGGAGAGGTTCCTTTATGGACAAATTCTTTTCTTTACCTTGACCATAAAGTGCCATGGGATGACCTTTCCTATTCGGCTCTTGCTTGACATGTTAAACAGTATTGCCAAGCATTATCTCAGTTATTTAATCAGTTTCATGGCCCTTCATTTAGAGTAATTACTTTTATGTGCTTCCATTCAAGAATTATATTAAATTAAAAAGGCTTTTTGTCTATCTTTGTTAGATTCATGTATCTTTGTTGAAATAGTGTACTTGATGGCTATCTATTTTTATATATTTTTTTAAGTATTTTATATTTATTAAAAAAAATTATTATTAAAAAAAGAGGCCTCGTTCATTGGATTCGCCTTAGGCCCAGAATGTATTGAGCCGCCCCTGGTGTCCGTCACAAAACCTACACTGCCAGACTAAGTGGAATGCAAGGCCAAAAAATAAACAATACCTATTTACTAGGCAGATCACAGGAATCAAACAGCAAAGTGGAGATTGTAATATCTAACAAAAGGGAAAAAAGGGAAGGTGGAGAATGGGAGGCGATCAAATAATAACAATGGGAGCTGAGACAAATGGCCAGGAACCGCTTGAGAAAGCTAAGTTTAAAGTGTTTCTGTTTATCTTTCCATTTGTTTTTCCTAAGGTTTCAGTATTATTTCCCCTTGATTTGCACTAGAATCTTTCCTATAGACCACACAATTAAGAAAGTACACATTACAAGGTTCAAACAGAGAAGGATGTAGATGAGGCATGCAAAGCACCAAAAAGCATCTCTCTCTCTCTCTCTTTTCATACTAAGATATCCAGTATAAGCGCCAGGGAAAAGGATATTATAGAATTCATGAAGGTTGACTGTCTCTAGAAGAGTCAAACTGGCAGTTGGTTATAGCAAATACTGGTATATGTTTAGCTACAGGAGCTTAATGAGTTGACAGCAATATTTGCTATTGTTGCACTAAGAAATGAAGCCCAACTTATGTTAAAAAAAGAATTCAAAGGAAAAAAAGAACAGGCATCCATAAATTTGATTTTACATCAGAATATTAAGGGTCTATTATAAGTTCAAGCCTGAAAAGCTTTTTCACTTTATTCCACCCATCAGTTCATCAAAAGCAGAGGAGAAATAAGTTGCAGGAAAAATTGAATGTTGCAACAAAGGAAAGAAAAAGATTGACAGGAAACCAATGCAACAGTTGTGAAGCTTATACTTTCTATTTGAAGAGTTGGCCAAAGTACAAGTTTAAAAATAGATACAAAGATCATATATCAACAAATAACATTGTCATCATTAAACATAAAAACAGAAACTGACTCTTAATAGAAGAAAAAGGTAATAGGCTAGAAAAGATACATTACCTCCTATCCAATTTGCTGCAAATTCACAAAGAGCAATGCACCTGTGCTTCTACCATTGCACTTTGCTCTGAACAGCAATTGCACAAACAAGATTTTTTATATTCTGAATATTTGCCTTCTTTAAACCAATTGGTAGGTTCATCTGGTGATGTTTGTGAGAACAGCTCCTAAGGTAAGTGAGAAAATAAGCCACATCCAATCCTTATCATCTGCATACGTATGTGGTATGCCTCTACTTATTGAATTGGGAGAACTGATGCCGTTATGGATTTCACGTGCTTATACTTCTTGTCACACCACTTCTGCTATTAAATTGGAAGAACATATGCAGCATTGTACTTAAGAGCTAATAATTTTGGTTACACTGCTTCTTATTTGGAAGAACTGACGCAGCAGTCTGTGGACTTCCCCATAGCTTTGAGTAGCAGAAACAAGTCGATCTTTTATCCACAGGGGTAGCTTGTTAGCTGGGTGTGAGAAACTCTGAAATGATGGATCGCATGCGTACCGTGAGTCGACCAACAATATTGCAGCATAGTCATTTATGTGCCTAATTGCTCTGCCTGCAATTAAAGAAATTGGGGGGTTGGTAACAGAGCAAACAATCATTTACATGCTAATTGATGCTAAATAGTCAAAGAACATGCATACCAATTGACTGATTTACAGCTTTCATGCATAAGTTCTCATAGTATTCTCTTCCTCTTTGTTTGCATTTCCTCAAGATGTCAAAGCCAGACTGAACTCTAGTGTTGCCATATAATTTATTACCCAAGGATTTATTTGGTGTCAGTGAAGACGGTTCTCCTAAACCTTCTATATATTTGATTCTTTCCATCAACTCAACATCAGCGGGACTTGGATAAGGAAGTCCAACCATTATAATGCAACGTCCCATCCCATCACTGAAGTTTATACCTTCAGAAATCTTTCCACCGACAACAGCTAGAAGAAGTGCGCCATTAGTTCTTGAATCATTTGGAATTCCACTAGGAGACTCAATGGCTTTCTTGTATTCCTTCAGTACAAGATCGACATCAATGCTGTTTCTAGGCTCCCTGTATACATGTTTCTTCTTCAGAATTTTGGAAAGAACCCCTGAAGCCCTCCATGTATTATAGACCTGTTCTTCATAGTCAAATGAAGAGAAAAACATGACAACTCCTTCTGGGATAACTGCCACTAGATTGCAAAGTAAACGTCCTAGCTCATCTATCTGGCATGCAACAAAACCAAAATAACATAATTAGCAGAATGCATCAGTGAATATTAATGACAATAAGCAAGAATGGATTAAAAGAAGGCTAAAAGAAGGCTATCAATAATTAGTTCATGGAGTGAACGTTTATAAAATAAAATAAAATAGCTTGCAATAATATTTCGAAAAAGAAATATCATATAAAATTCAGCACAAAAATGTAACATGGGACTAGAAGAACATCTAGGTGCTTGAGAGAATATAGAAACAGAAAACGAATTTTTGAAAAAAAAAGAAGCACATTCAAATTCTAATGAAGAACCAAAGGACAGATGATGAATAAAACATGCAATCCAAAATAATAAAGTTTAAGAAGAACACAAGATCTATAAGTTACATATGGACTTATGTATGTATACAACAACAGGTGTTAACTCAGCAATTTATGTGGGATATAGGTATCATACCAACATGATATTTTAAAATTGTATACCTGGAAACATTGCTGTCAAGAGCATGGCAGGCCTTCCATATAATTGAAACAGCATTGGCTCTACCCCATCAAAGATCATGCCTTAGGGCTACAATATGTGTGGAGCGAATCAACATATCCTAATTGATGTAGCTCTTGTCAATGAGATTTGACGCTCCCAAATCAGATGAGGATGGAGTGTGATTTCCGATTCTATTTATATAGTCATAAACGCAGAGAAGGAACCCAAAAAGATATTTTGCACAAAAATGCCAATGCAAAAATGCTTGACAGAGTTTTTGTCCAAGCAGGCGACAGGACATAATTAATCTCTGAACTAAGAGTTCCATAGGGCAGAAGATAGAATAAAAAATCCTATCCAAATGATGGAGACAATGCTATCTTCAGTCAGGGCACCAACTGCTCCCTTTTTCTCACTAAATTGAAAGAATAATTTTTGGCCAAATGATATCTGCAGTCATTTTAGTGCAGATATTCATTTTACTTTGCCCAAATGATATCCACTACCCCATTTTGACCAAAGGATAAAAATCACTCTGTCAATCACAGAGCGTTTTTTTTACACAAGATGACCCAATTTGTACTCATACCCCTGTTTTGTGCCACATTAAAATGTGAATTATGTAAAGAAACACTATGTTCAATATAGATAGATTCCCACAATAAACATACCTAGAATAACTACTCCCACATTTCGAATTAACATAAACTTGTATTCCACTTCCCTTACATCTGAAGAGTAGGTATTATGATTAATAAAGGTCTTTTAAATTTAAAACCCACCAAAAATCTGCTTTTAGAAGCAAGAGAAGTCTTCATAATCCAACAAGTAACTACCAACATCATGACCAGTGAGTCTGAAAGGATAAGACTTAGTACAAACCATGCTTGGAGTGCTTCTTGAATTGTAACTGAAATCAAAAGTCATGCCAGAGGGTCCACGAGAAACTGCAATGGGCAACAAACTCTCTGGAGGAACAATATGGTTGCATGTAAAAAAATGCACGTGATCCAATGCTAAGCCAGGGAAGAGGCGCACCCTTGTCTCTTCAATAGGCTGAAGAGTCCCCCCTGCCAGGACAACAGCATGTGCCTGACCTGCAATCTGCAGAAATTTATAATTAAAATAGGTTATACTGATATGCAAACCTGTCTTTATGCTTCCACAGAAAAATTTGATTAAGCAATAGGGCTATGAGACCTCAGAAAAAATTTTCTCTCCACAAAGCATTACAAATTTAAGGTATCCTTCTTCTGTTTTCCCAGAAAGCTTCTGCCTTGAGACTATCATTCTTCCATCACTATCATTATTTATAAGAGAGAGAAAGATACCAACTAGAGCCTGAAAACCAGATATTACACTTCCTTCTGCACCATGGCCCTGGTGATCGGAATGCAAGGAACCAATTCGCGAACTTGCAAATTTAGCTCCATATCCAGTGACCTGAGGAACTGACACGATATCATCAACTGGGTAATAAAATGCATGGATGGCTATGCATCTGCATAGAGTACCTTGTGAATGATGTTGCTTTCCTTCACATATCGATGCAATTTTACTAAGTTGATGTTGTCAATATTGAGAGAAAATAAGAACTCATTTATGGTCATTGACGTATCACCAAAATTTTTCTCTTCAGTTGCTTGGTCTGCATGAATGTTACTAATACCAGAAGAATCTTCCTGGCAGCCAACCAACAACCGGAGGAAGGACTGGATTAAAACAATCAGAGTCTGGATGTATCGTCGATTTCCAGCTCCCAAACGATTCCGAAACCTGCCAAGATACAACTCAAGGTGGGACAGCACCTGCTTCAACTGGCGATTGAAAGCTCAAGTCACAAGAAAGTTAAGTTTATACTACATATTTCCCCACCTAAGTCACAACAAATTAATGTTTATACTATTTATTCCCCCCAACAGGTTTGTGAGTGGGCCAAAAAGGCCTAAAAGCAACAGAAAATCAATCATAACTAACACAACAAAAAGCCCCCTCTCAAGGGGCAAGACTCCTCTTGATTACATAGAATACCATTGGACCCAAAAGCCGAGCCATATCAGGATCCTACTCAGCTTGTTGAAGGCTGCTGAAATTTCCATAAAATTCATAAAAATACTAAAAAAAAGTCAAGCATAAAATCTCTGAATTAACTTCCTATGCATGTATTTTAATTATAATTTCAAGCCTAAGAAAGACTAAAAGCGAAGCCTCAACAACAACAAAAGCCCATTATAAATATCCGTAGTCTAGAAGGCAACCAGTCTTCAGAACAACAAAAGCCCATTATAAAAGTCAATAGCTAAAAGGAATCAGGTACTGCACCATTACCTGTGACACAGTGATTTTTGAGTTGTACATGCTAGTGAGGGAGTCTGCCACATTGTGGGCTTCATCTATAACTACAACACTGTTCTTCAGGTTCAGACCAAGTGATTCACGAGCAGATCTCAATAGTAGAGATTGGTAGGGAAGGACCACAAGGTCACCTGCCCGAACCATTTCACGAGCACCATAATATGAACAGGTCCCAATTTTCCTTCCTAGCTGCGCAAGATCTTCAATGTCCGATGCACCATGCTCCCATACTTCAGTCCTGAACTGTTTACGTAGATTCTGCTTCCTCAACATTGGGCATCCTGAAGAAGCCTTTACATGCTGTACCCTCCCATTATCAGTCTGGACCTGCAGAAAGATTGCGTCATTGGCTCTTTCAACTGAGGTAAGCATATGGTATCGGTTCTGGTCACGTCAAATTGTGGGCACAAACTGACCGTTTTATGTATTTTTTTTTTCCAAAACCAAAAATCATGAAACATTGCATAGAAGATGTTTTTAATAAACCTCAAATTGTACTTGGATAACATTAGAGCTTCCATGTTAAAATTTATCCAGGAAGGTACTAAGGTACTGTTTTAAGACAGCATGTCAAAGACATAAGTGTTGGTGATGATATTACAAAGCTTCAGACAGCATTCAACCTAGATGCACACTTCTCCAATTTCCTTATGGATGATCAGCTACTTCTCTTATGATCTCAAGTTAAATACTAAGCACATTTTCACCTAAATTAAAGAGAAAAATAAAATTGAAATATAATAATTTGAAAGATTTGTTGAAATTGTTCATTTCAAAATTTTCTGAAAAATCTAATATTCATCAATTGAAATAATAGGACATTATGCTTATGAACAAACTTGTGGAAGAAAACCTGAAGAGATATTGAAATTTATAATTCAAGCAAATGTTTTATGCATTAGACGTTGGCACCGAACTCAGGCAGCATATGATATCAACCCATGAAATCCACCCAAACCTTGATTTGGGAATCCTTCTTGCTCTTCTGCAACTCCAAGCAATGCTCATTGATCCGGTTCGAGTTCCCCAGTTTCAGAACATCTGAGCAATTTCCCAACAAATACATAAATATTACCAATAAGAAGACTAGTAAGAGACAAATATCCATTACCAGAATTGACGCACAGGTTCTTCCTTGAGCCCAAACAAATGAGATTGAGCTCTGAAGTGAAGCCCGTCCTTTTGAACTCCCTCACAAACTGTGACAGCTGCGCATGCGTCCGGCTAGTGAAATAAACCTTGGGGGTCACCTCCTCTTCCTCCATTCCTCCCTCTCCCTCCTCTTCATCACTGCTACTCGAACTCAAACACCTCCCACCTTTCCTCTTCGATCTCCCAATGCCATACTCCATATCCTCCGCCTCACTCTCATAATCATCTACCAGGAACTCCATCTCTTCGTCATTCCCTGGCGACTCCTCGGCAGTTTTCTCCACATTCTTGGGCTTTACGAAAGAGGCCTTCTTCGATTTTACCAATCCAGACCCTAATCTCCTCCTTCCCCCCTCCTCCTTCTTCGTACCTGGGATGGCAAAATCCCTCATCCAATCCGGCTCCTCCTCTTCATCAATGCTGGAGGTTTTCGTGTCGCCGGGCTTCCCCTTCTGCTGCTCGCGCTGCTGCTTCCTCCGATCGACGACCCACTGCATCGTGCTGCAGATGATGCTTAGGGTTTTCCCCGTTCCTGCGCCCAAACCGAGAAAGAGGCCATGTGGATTTCAGATAAGGATTTAGGGTTCGATTTCAGATGGGAGATGGAGAGAGAGAGAGAGAGAGAGAGAGAGAGAGAGAGGCGAGAAAGGAGGAGGGAGAGAGGGAGGAAGGAAGGAAGGAGTACCAGTGGGGCTCTCGAGCATGGCGATACCGCCCTTCTCCAGGGAGTCGTAGAGGAAAGCCATGAAGTCCGTTTGGATTGGGTAGGGATCGAAGGGGAAAGCCGGAAATTCACGCCTCGCCTTCTCCGGCGCCTCCCCCATTTCTTCTATCGTTTTCTTTCCCATTTGCTCCCGTTCCGCTTACCTCCGTCCCCCTCAAATAGCACTTCCTTTCCCGCGCTCTGCAAAGCGAGCGGCTCCAAGTGACGGACCAGCCGGACCCATCCGAGCCGGAATAAAGACCCACTTTATTGATATCGATCTCACCGGTTTAGCTTTCGTAATTTACAAACCCACGTAAACCGAAATCCCGGTTCGGATCAGTTCAAAGCGGAACAAATATTTGTACCCGGTCTCAGCATGTCGGCAGTGGGCGGACCGATATACGCCTATAAATAGACGACCCAGGGATGCCATACCCTATTTGCTCTGCCGAAATTATTTCCGTTGGGCCGCTCCAGGAAGAACCGCCATGGAGCGGAGAGCGGCTGGCCATGTCTCAGTTCTTGAAGCCTGGCTCGGACGTGCCTCGGCGACGATATGGGAGGCGGAGCAGGCTCTTCGTCTCCACCCCTCCGTCCTGCTCCTCCAGGTACTCTCCTTTGCTTTTCGTTAATCCTTTCGATCGTTTCGTCTCTCAATCCCTTCTCTCCTCCTCGTGGCTTCTTTCCCCTTCCATCAAAAACCCTGAAAACCCTAATGCATGAGGATTCTTTACGTTCGGATGCCGGTGTACAAGCATCAGAGTTCCATTCTTTATCTAGTAGCAGAGGATCACACCACAACCATAATCGTCAGAGAGACGGAAGCGGAAAGACCACAAAGATCCGCAGGTTTGCATCTCAATCCTAGAGATCCCCTTCAAGAATTCGGTTCTTGAATTTTTCATGAAACCTTTCTTGCAATAGAACAGGGTTTTTTATTTTTATTTTTGCATTCAATGCTTTTCCTACGCTCTTCAAGAATTTGGCTTTTGTAGTTCTGTTGATATCTTTCGTCTAGTAGATCAGGGCCTTTCGGTTTCTTTTTGTGTTCAATACTTCCCGCTACCCTCTTTAAGAATTGAATTCGTGGAGTTGTCTTGAAATCGTTCTTGCAATGGAGTAGGCACCGACAATGGGGTTCTTGGAGCTATAGGTACTTCAATTTCTCTTCCTATTTAATGCTTCTGCTATTATCTTCAAGAATTGGGTTCTTGGAGTTACAAGCACTTCAATATATCTTTCTATCTGGTGCTGCTACTCTCTTCAAGAATTGGGTTCTTGGAGTCACTTGAAATCTTTCTTGCAGTAGACCTAGGTTATTTCAACTTCTTTTTGTTTTCCATGCTGCTGTTTGATGCACGTATATGCAATGCTAGATAACTGATACTTTTTTAATATCTTTTTCATGATTCTTCCTTGAGATTCCTTGTGTTGTACTTGCTGGCTGATTTTCAGGGCATTATTTATGTAGTTAGTGGGAGTGGTTGCATGAACAATTAATATTTAACCCTAGAAAGACTTTTTATATTAACTGTCGAAGGGAATCAATATGAAATATTTAGCTTTTCATGCAATGTGAGTATTATACAGGGTGAAATAGTTGTTCTAGATGGCCGATATTGATGTATACTGATGCTAGAAGATAGAATTGTACCAACTGGAATTGAAAATTTTTCATGTCTTTGTTTCTTTTCTCTTTTTTGATTGAGATAGTTAATTTAATTCTTATCAGCTTTCCTAGTTGTGTTGTTGGTGTTTACTGTTTAAATACCTTACCTAAAATGTATTCTTAAGGGTTTCAATTGCCTGGAGGAGTCTTTCTAACACTTTAATTATTTTAAACAATGTTATTCATCCGCTAGTTCAATTTTTTTTTGCATTCAAGTGTAACAACAAGTGATACTATCATTTACTATATTGTGAATATAACTGATCTACTGGAACTTGCATTTCTTACTACACGAGCAAATGAAGCTTCGAGATATAGCTGTGATGTTTTCAGAGCAGGAAATTATAACTTGAAAGACTAATCCTGATGAACTTTATATGTACTTCTTTTTCCTCATTATCTTAAAAAAGCAGGCTGGGCTGAAATGAGTTGTAGCTTGCACCCAGCCTGAGCAATTGGCTGTTCATGTGATTATTGCTTCCAGAACTTCACTTAACTATGAGTGCCCAAGAGAAAAATGTCTTGGTTGCTGTGAGCGATATATTGCCGCAATTCTTCCTTGTTTCAAGTATTTGCAATTTTATTTTTTCAGTTGTCCAATGCTGTAACTATATGTTTATTGGATTGTTTGGTATTGATATATTGTTATTGAGGGTTAAAAGGCATGTTTTCTTTGTTCAAGTCGCTGCCTATGCTCTGTGGTAAACCTGCTGTGTTGCTTGTGCTGTTTGACATATGACTGACATTTATCATATGAAAACAGATGCTTAAAGTACCTGAGAGCTTCAAATCATTGTAGATTCCCTATTATGATTTTTTTTTAAAGTACCACAAGACTTGCATGGTACTCAATAAAGGCAGCAAGTTAAGGAGTGGGTTTTGCTCAAAGAATTGATGGATGATCCTCTCCTGATCAAGTATAGTGATCTGCTACAAATTTTAACATAGATGGTTTCCTATCTCATATATATTTAGGTGCTGAAGAAAGAAATGTACTATTCCGATTCACTCTTACTTACTTCTGTTAAACATGCATAACATTCACTCTCCTCACCATGATATCCTCATCTGTTGTTAACTCATCTGGATGCATCTTTACTCAGTTTAGCTCCAGATTTTCCTGAGTTGTTGTAACTCCAGCTTTTCAAATACACTGTCTAATTCCATACATCACTATGTTGCTAGGTATCATATTCACCATTTTATTATTTTTTGGTTCTTGTCTTCTGTGTGTGTCTCTTTTTTTTATACCCTATCTGTCTGATTCATACAACTATTTGGCTCGTTCTACTGCACACAAAGTTTTCTTTTCCCACAATATCAAAAGCATATAGTGGTGACATAACATTTTGGGATTCTTCTATGCTGCTATTTTTTTTTCCCATATGAATTAAGTAATTGAAGAAGTTTACCATGCTAGCAGTCCATGCATTAATAATGTTGTACCTCTATCAATGTTTGTAGATCTTTTCCTTTACCAATATCTTATGATTTGACCTTTAAAACATATTACCTTCTGTTTGGCATAATAGTTTGGGATACCAATATCTATTTATGTTGTCTTTGTACTGATGTCATAATGGTAGACACAGCTCATGAAAGATCTTTCCAAACAGACATGTTACTAGGTCTCTTGGAAAAGGTATATTTGTTAAACTATATCAATCAATTCTTGTTCAAGCAGGGTTTTCATAACCCTGTATATATTTTTACGTTGTTTATTTTTATGCATCGATTGCTATAGGTTGTTTATTAGCTTATATAAATTTTTAACTTAACACTTGTATTCCTTTGTAGCGCAGAGATTATGTAAATCTCAATCACAAATCAACAACAGTGGGATATGAAACTTAAGAAAAGGTAAAAGAGCAGTCCTGTAGACTCCCACCACCTTTTGAGATCCTCCAAATCCTAATTGAGTTTCCCCTGTTCTCATGTCCATTACGATAAATTTGAACCACTACTAAGGTCTCCTCAGTTTTTTTATGCATGCTAATCAAGCACCTCTATTTAATATTCACTGTCCTTGTTTTTTGCAAGTCCATTGCTTTTCTCTAATGCACTAATTTTGATCCACTGCTTTATGATATTTTATAGTTTTTAAGGAAAGAAGTAAAATATGAGTATTTGCTACATATACATGTGCATATATTTGTCTGTCCTTTCCCCTTGTTTGAACAGTGACTCGACATCTCCTTGCTTCCATTTTAATTTGCATATGGATTTTCCCTTCATTGTGATTCAACCCACTCGTGTAATCTTCTCATGGTTATCTGACAGTGATTGGACTATAGAAACTATATGTGGTTTGGTATCAGAGCAGCAAGGTCTCTATGGTGTGATTAAATACTTAGGACATCTATATTAACATAATTAGTGAAGCCAATCATGCTTGGGAAACTTTGATGACATGAAGTAAGGTTGGTTCGCATGTAGAATATGATAGGCATTTTGTGATGTGGTGTCTCCGATAGCTGAAGTTGGATGATCTTGTCGGCTGTTTAATGAGATGTTTATACTGTAGATGATTTGTGATTCAGATCAAAATAGATGATGACTCAATTAGACTGCATTAGCTGTACACGTTATAAGGAAATATAAATAGGAGGTTCTTCAAGACTTTTTCCACTGTCCACTAAGTTACTTGGAGTTTAGCTTATCCATAATTGTTATTAAACTAACAATTTTGAATGGGTAGCTTATGCCTCTATGATATATTGTGCTTAGACAATGAGTAATAGTGACACAGTAACTTCAGTGTTGGATTAGTCTCGCAGCAGGAAATGGCACTACACTTTTTTTTTAAAGGCCAGTTGTGTATGGAATTACATTCATGTATCTCTTCCCATCCTTGCCAAACTTTGATTTAACAAAGGCAAATGGTCCCTTTTTTCCTGTAAGGTCAAGGCTATCTGACTATTCCTATCCTTTTTCAGGGAATTTGGATTATCAGGAATTTGTAGATCCATTCAATTTTCTAAATTTGTAGGATAAAATTGATCAACATGGCTTTGTCAGCTGCAAGGAAGGCGATAAGAAAGCCTTATTTGTATTTCATTTGTTTTTCAGGTGAAATGCAGCAAACAAACCAATAGACTCAGGAATAATCAAAAGAGGCATTAACAAGGACTCAGGAAGCATTTTTTAAGACATGGTTCATGATAGGAGATCATTAGTGGCAAGATTCATCAACTGAGCTAAAATATGTGTCTGGGTTTGATGGCAATTGTTATGGTAATATTTATGCATCACCATCTCCAATAGCTTGATAATGCAGCTTTGAGTTTTGATTCTTTTGGTGCTATTTTGCACCACAATTAAGCAGGTAAAGTGTTGCTTTGAGTTCTGTCAGTATTTTCTATTTTCGAGATTTGGAAAAGCTATTAAAAAAACCACCACATTTTCTTCCATAGAAGATGTTATTTAATTTCCTTTTCAAGCCATGTGCGCTTAAAACTTTGGATTTCCTTACCTCTTGCTTTAATGACCAGACAGCTTGCGACACTGTTTTTGTAATGCAGGATTCAATTTTTGTATTAATTCATATCTAAAATTAATTTATTATTTTCTAAGCTAACAATGTCGCTCCACTTTTCCATTAAGGGATTTTTTTTAAAAAAAAAAAAAAAGCTTAACTTATAAACAATTTCATAACCTATATGAGTCAGTGATTTATTATTGTACTCTGAGTCAGTCATTTATTGGAATCCCAAGTAATCATACTCTGGTTATTTGCCACAAATTATCTAGTTGTTGCTCACCTGCTATGCTTTGGTAGCAGTTGTAATTCTCCTTATAAAATGGATAATCCATGCTGGGATCTTTCTTTTCTAACACTATTGTTTTGGAAAGAGTTATGATGCATATGATTGTCGCCATTTTCTTGTTAGATTTCTGAGTATGTTGAACCTGGTGGTGGAAAGGCAAAGGGGCAGGGAGGCTTGGAAGAAGGGTATGACCAGGGAAGCGTTTTAGAACTTTAGGCATATGCCTCTTGCCCTTTCAAGTGGTGGCTGTCAAATTTCTCTTACTAGTTTTAGATAATATAGTTATGTAGCATGTATATATGTGGCTTAGAGATGAATTCCATTTATTAAACCAGAACTCTTCATCTTGCATCTTTATCTAAATTCTTTTCAAGGGGGGTTGCTTCCTGAGTGAATGGTCATATTCAGTATGTACTGTGGGTCAATGTCATAAAGGTGACTGAGCCACTGTGATCAGCTAAATTCGAAGGTGTACTGGTGACGTGGGGGACAGCACCCCCTACTTCAGGACATCTGGGGCATGACTACTATCTTCAGGACAAAGTATGTCCATAGGAAGACTAATAGATCAGCAGATTTGGTGGCTATCTTTGTGGCAAATCACTTCGGGGGGATTTTTAGACTCGTGTGGAGGAGTTGCCTAAAGCGCTCTATGGCTTATTATATTTTGATTTTTTTAGATATATTCATACTAGATTGGTACAAGCCATCTAGCGTAGCAAAAGAAAAAAAAAATTAACTGCTCTCTTAAATCAGTTTATTTCACGGAGACATATAATAAATTAATAATATATGTGAAGTGATGTGATGGGTGGGATTTAGGTTTTGGTTCCATAAGTCGGGTCCAGTCCCAGTGCCATGATTAGTTGTAGGGCTTTGGATCGAATGAGTCAAAGTGTATCTATTCATGATCAGGTGCGGTTTCAGATTTGGGTTGCGTGAAAAAATAATTTAGAAAACTAAATTATCAAACTCTGAAAAGGTTATCTACCTTTCCAAACTCAGCCTTATTACGTGCGTATACCATATATTTATTTTTTATATTTGCTAAAGCACCATTGAAGTAACGCATAATCTGAATCCTCAATCTTTATAATAGTGATCCGTCGTCCGCTTCACTACTTTCACGTCCTAGTGCACTCCTTTGGCGAAGAGATGATGTGATGGATCAAGAGATAACCCCCACTCAAAATTCCAAAAATAAAAGAAAAAAAATGATAGAGCTATATTTGCAGACTCTAAATTTTGATGTATCACCAACAATAGAGACCAACTTGGAACTGTCTTGTAGGGTTGAAATCATATGAAGTACTGATCAGATACTTGCATATTCATATTCATATTTATTTTGTTTGATGAATACGGATACGAATGTTAGACAGATACAAAAATTTATATCCATATTAAATACCAAAAATATAAATATAAATATAGATAGAAATCAAATAATTAAATTTTATAGCCACATAATCAAAGATATTACTAAGTGAATGATAAATTAAGTTAATAGCATGCTAATGTGATCATTTATTTTGTAACAAAAAGTTCATGAATGTCATACAAAATTAAATAGAGTTACAAATAGAATTGGATATTCAAATGCAGTTCAGATAATTATCTATCTATATTCATATCTTCTTTTTTTTTTTTTTGATAGATATGTATATTTAGTTGGATGCTCAAATTTTTATGCATATTCGGATAAATTTGGATTAAAAATGGATCCGGATGGATATTAACTTATCCACTTTTTGGGTAATAAAAGAGAGGCAAAAAAAATCTTTCTTAACAAATTTACTTCCATTTCAGATGTGATAAACCATTGTTCATACATATTTGTTGATCGGGCTAACCTTCCATCGCTAGAGCTGCCAACTGTTTTCAGTACTTTATAAGCTTGCTAGGTGCCATTGATGTTGTGAGCTTCTTACTGGTGCAATAAATTTTGGATGTACGACCCCCTTCCTTTTATTAAAAAAAAAATGATAATTTATGAACGCCGGTTCTTTATTTCTTAAAATTGTATGGATCCATCAAGCAGCAATTCTCAGTTGATGAAATCACGGCCATCTATTGAATACATCTCAATATCTAATTAATAATAAAATCATAATCATAATTAAATGCGGCAGAATTATAGTCATTTTTTTTTTTTTTTTTTTGTTGCAACGACGGCTCACACACTGCGGGTGTGAATGCAGCCAACAAAATTAGAAAATAAAACACTACGTAATGGCCCTGGAGCAGCTCCATTCCCAACCCAAACAAAACCACCGGAGTGGTGGGCCGCATAAGAGGCCATCCTGTTGGCCTCCCTAAACACGTGTGAAGCCTGGAGGGAGTCATACTCCTCCATCAACCTATGAATCTCAAAGATTAGCGGTCGATCCTCAGCAGTGAGTCCTCATCCCCAGATCTACTCAATCACAGTGGCCGAGTCGCCCTCAAGAATAATACGGTCCACACCCAGTATCCGCTTCGCATAGAAGATGCCCTTTCAGGCTGCTCTGAGCTCGGCATACACCCCTGACGAGTCAAAAGTCCGTGAGCCTCCTGCCGCAACTAATCTGGTGTCATGATCTTGGATAACGAACCCCATGCCATTGCATTTCTCCTCATCATCCACACTGCCGTCAAAGTTCACTTTGAGAAACCAAGGGGTGGAGGCACCCAGGAGACGAGTACTGTCCTGGACGCTGTGTGAGCAGAATGGGGGCCCTAGATGTCCCTAGCCAACTCAGGTGATACCTCTGTAACGCTGGTGATCTCAGCCGCTTGCATAAGGACTCTAGCCGCTATCACCCTCGGGTGAGGGCTGACTCCCTCGAAGACTCGGGCATTTCTATCCAGCCAACACTAGCAGGCTAGATAGGCAGCGCATGTCCCCCTCTCCTCAAACATAGATCTCTGTGCCGAGTCCTTTAGGAATTGTAGAAACTCTTCGATAGATAACCACCTCTGCCACTGATCTGGCTGGCCCGAATCATAGCATCATATCTGTCTGGCCCGTGGGCAATCTATGAGGGCGTAGAAAATGGTCTCCTCCATCTCCGGACAAGTCACACAGCCCACGGGCCCAGCACAGCTCTTTTTCAATAAATACTACTTCCTTCAATAAATCTTCTTTTTCTGATCGGATCACAGCCTTCCATCAAAATCCTCTGCTTTTCGGCAGCCACGCTGACACCGAAGTGACCGAACCCATGGTACAAAAAATACAGTACGCAAAGGCTGAACATGCTCTCCTCTCCAGGCTAAAATTCACCGCGACCAAACCGTCCAAGTCTCGTGCGAATCACGGCTTGCAGCCGTGCGGTGGCTTCGGGGCTCGAGACAACGACGCTCTCGACCATCAGCTCCGCTTCCTCGCCAGTGGAGTTGGGTTGAAATCCCATCTCGCATGAATAGTTGGCGTTTGGGAAGAGAAATGCGGCCCTCCAGAAGGGCCGCTGCTCTCCTTCCGAAGCGGGGCGTATCTTCCTCACCGCAGCTCAGCAGGAGATTAAAGCAAACAGGTGAGAGGCATAGTATACTCCCCTCCGAAAAAATCATGGCTTTACGATAACTCCTTTTTACAACAAAAAATAAGGTTTTAATTTCTGGGCTTTGCTGCACTGAAGCTATCTTGTTATACTGCAAAAAATTCAGACCAGGTGGTAGACCGATGAGAAAAAAAATTCTCCAGAGTGTTTGTTCATGGGAAAGCTAAATAGGATGCAGTCGAAATTCGAGAACAGAATACTTGTTATGATATCCTTTATCGTTATCTTTAAAACTAAAACTTACCAAGCACAATTTCATATATGGATTGCTTTGCTTTAGTTTGTTCCTTAACGTCTCGTTAATACTTTCAACTTTTACTAATATTTTGATGGATATTTGATTAATTAAACACTATGGAACTGTGTAGAAAATGAAATAGTTCAGATGTTCAGACTTCCAAGTCTCAGAGATGACA
Source organism: Phoenix dactylifera (assembly GCF_009389715.1). Classification (NCBI taxonomy): domain Eukaryota; kingdom Viridiplantae; phylum Streptophyta; class Magnoliopsida; order Arecales; family Arecaceae; genus Phoenix; species Phoenix dactylifera. The sequence continues at coordinate 17,394,746 of NC_052399.1, read as the reverse complement.
GCGCAGCCTCACCAGCAACACCAAGGTACGAGCGGTCCGTTCGTGCGCTCGACGAGAGGTTCGTGAGAATACTGAAGATTTTTAAGTGGGGATCGGATGCTGAGAAGGCCTTGGAGGTGCTGAGGTTGAAGGTTGATCACCGATTGGTTCGCGAAGTAATGAAAACAGATGTTGAGATTGGGGTGAAGATGCAGTTCTTCAGATGGGCCGCAAAAAGGAGGAATTTTGAGCATGATTCCACCACGTATATGGCCTTGATACATTGTTTGGATGGAGCCGGACTGGTAGGCGAGATGTGGAAAAATATCCAAGACATGGTTAAAAGCAGTTGTATCATTACCCCTACCGAATTATCTGAGATTATTAAGATCTTGGGGAGGGCAAAGATGGTGAACAAGGCATGCTCGATTTTTTATCAGATAAAGACTCGGAAATGCAGGCCAACTGCACATGCTTACAATAGCATGATCATCATGCTGATGCAGGAGGGCCATTACGAGAAGGTGCATGAGCTCTACAATGAAATGTGCAATGAAGGTAATTGCTTTCCCGACACTGTTACTTACAATGCTCTTATTGCCACTTTCTGCAAGCTGGGTCGTGAGGACTCCGCTATTAGGCTATTTGAGGAGATGAAAGAGAACGGATTGCAACCCACAGCAAAGATTTATACCACTTTGATGGGCATGTTTTTCAAGTCAGCAAATATTGAGAGGGCTCTGAGTTTGTTCCGTGAAATGAGAGATCAATGTTGTTCCCCAAATGTCTTTACTTATACTGAGTTGATAAAAGGTCTTGGTAAGGCTGGGAGAGTAGAAGAGGCATATGACTTCTTTCTTGAAATGCGGCGGGAGGGCTGTAAGCCAGACACAATCCTCATGAATAATTTGATGAACATTTTGAGCAAGGCTGGGCGTCTGGATGATGTCATTAAGCTTTTCGAGGAGATGGAATCTTTGCAATGTGTGCCAAATGTGGTTACATATAATACCATCATCAAAGCACTTTTTGAATCAAAATCTCGTGCATCAGAGGTTGCTTCCTGGTTCGAAAAACTAAAGGAAAAAGAAATTGCTCCTAGTGCCTTCACCTATTCCATTCTCATTGATGGATTCTGCAAAAGCAATAGAGTGGAAAAAGCCATGTTGCTTCTTGAGGAGATGGATGAGAAGGGTTTCCCCCCCTGTCCAGCAGCCTATTGTAGCCTAATTGATGCTCTTGGAAAAGCAAAACGGTATGAAGCTGCCAATGAGCTATTTCAGGAATTAAAAGAAAACTGTGGTTCTTCCACTTCTCGAGTATATGCTGTGATGATAAAGCATTTTGGTAAATGTGGGCGTCTTAATGATGCAATAGATCTTTTTGATGAAATGAAGAAATTGGGATGCAGTCCTGATGTCTATGCCTACAATGCCCTCATGTCTGGAATGGTAAGGATTGGCATGATAGACGAAGCTCAAACCTTGCTCCGAACAATGCAAGAACAAGGTTGTGTTCCAGATATAAATTCTCTCAACATCATTTTGAATGGACTGGGAAAAACAGGTGGCCCACACCGAGCAATGGAGATGCTTTCGAACATGAAGAAATCTAACATTAAACCAGATGCTGTCTCGTACAACACAATTCTTGGTGCTCTAAGCCATGCTGGTATGTTTGAGGAGGCAGCTAAATTGATGAAAGAGATGAAGTCAAAGGGATTTGAATATGATCTCATTACATACTCGTCAATACTTGAAGCCATTGGAAAAATTGATGATGAACACATGGACTCAGTTCGTTAAAGACAATATGGTAAGATTTTTCTTCACTAGACTTTGTTTTTATAAATATATAGCTAATTCTACCATGTTATGTCGGTTTGCTTCATTGTGGTTTCATTTAAATTCATACTGAACCTTTATTCGAAAGTTGCATTATCTGATTAGATATGTGAAAAGTTGTTGGACTCTTATTACTATGGAGATTTGACATGCAATCTCATAGATATATCCTATTTCCCCTTGACAATTTGTTGCCCATATATGCGGTAACAGTCCAAGATGTCACCCGAAAAGACTGTCCAAGGTGTTATTTGGGTTCCTTGGCCTTGTATAAGCATCTAAGACCTCCCCAACACCCAATCAATGTGGACTAAACACAAGCTTGCACGAATCCTCATGTTCCCTCCCTGTTTAAGCCCTAGCATCATTGCTAAATTAAGGGTAAACATTATTACATCTCATAAACATTTTGCGAACTACAATCGGGTTGTGGTCAGCCCAAAAACAACCGATGCTACAACATCCCTTAGTCACACATGGGCCATTGGTCAAGTTTGCTCTGATACCTTTTGTAGCGACTCAGGAACTCACCCAAAAAAGCTAGCTAAAAAAGTGTTATTTAGGTCCCTTGGTCTTGTATAAGATCCCAAGGCCTCCCTAGCATACAACCAATTTGGGACTAAATGCATGCCTGCATCTATCCTCCCATATACTTTTTGGGTTTTAATGTAATTGCCAAACATAGTAAAAATAGATGCAAGTTTCATGAAGTAATTGATGAATTATGTGTTTTATATTTTCATGAGGTCAAAAGTCACAAACAATTAAGAAGCAATCATATGCAATCTAGATAATTAGCAATCTTCCCCCAAAACCAAGAAAGAAAAAGAAGATAAATTATAAAAACATCATAATCAATGCAAAAGCATTCGTTCTAGAGAAGCTTCGGATTATGGAAGGGATTGTTGCAACCATTATTGAAGAGCTTCCAAGTTTCACCAATCAGACTTATCTCAGCCAGTTGGCACCCTCTCCTCAGAGAGGTCCAGAATTTGACTTGGGATGGTGCTAGTCCCATTGAGTTTCCAAAATAGAGAAAGACTGAAGGAAAGAAATAAAAGAGGGACAAATCTTTTGGGTTCCCCATAAAATACTAACCCCACCCCCTCTCTTCCCCTCTCTTCTTGGCTGATAGTTTCAAGTTGATATCTTGATTAGTTAAATATCAGACTTACTGAAAAATTAAATATTTATAATTATATTTGTTTGCATAAATATAAGGCACTCCCTGAAGTAGATGGCATAGGCACTGAAGAATTTTTCAATAATGTCTGATTTGGTGTTTTATGCCAGAAAATATTAAAAGTATTTATGAGGGAAGATAGAGAGTGATTAGGATTTTTCAAAAGGACCAACATGGATCATATATCAGTGAGTACATGTGTTGATAGGCAGGGGCCTAAGGGGAGAGATTAGCAACAATATAAGCATTTTTTCGAAAAAAAGGATAAGAGGTGTTTGAACTTCGAATAGTCTGGAAAATTTGTAAATATTTTCTTTTGGCAACACTATATTATGGCATCATGGTCAATCATATTGCCAGCCCTATGCTGTACAAAGTTATTTTGCTATTAGAATGAAACTTGGAAAGTGAAGTACTAAATTCTCAGGAACATCACAGATAGTGTGAGAAATGTTGGGAATGCTTTTCTCAACTAGGGACCGGTTACCCAACATAAACATCTTTTTTTCTTTTGGTAGGAAACATAAACATCTTAATAGACCAGACCATGACAGTTTACAAATTTGACATATGAAGAGGAAGGGTACCGATCAAATGGCTGTTCTTGTCTGAACAACTAAGCTTTTCTTGTACTCTGCCCCAGAACTCAAGAATTGATAGGTCAACTAGAATGTCAGATTTGGTTACATGTCATTAGTGATAATGTTGCATCTATATACAATCAAGAAGGTGTGCCTATATTTTGAGCCTTGATAAATCAATAATATTATATCACTATCTTTATACATAAATGTGTTCTTTGAAAGCTTCAATTTGCTGTACAAGCATAGCAAATTAGACTGCCCACTCTACAACTTAAAATGGATGGAAAAACATGGAGATGAGGAGAGCAATTCAAAGAATATAGAAGAAACCCCAAACTCATGTCCCTAAATATCTAAAAAATATAAATAGGCTCCTCTGAGATCTTAACCCAAGATATTAACTTTTTCTGTTGAAAGTTTATTATTGTATAACATGAGAAGAGTTGCTACAAGAGCATGGATAAAATCTAAACCAGGATATACTTTACCAGATTTCCTTTGGGTTTTATATCCATGACAGGAGGTGGACTGTAAATTTTGTCCTATCATTATTAACCAGATTTTTTTCCTCTTTCTTTTGATGGTTAAATGATCTGATGTTGCTATTATTGTATAGCATGTCATCCTTTAGTGGTTCCTGTGTTCATAGCATGGTTTGCTGAACCGGCCCGTACCGGCCCGTTCAGCACATGCCGTACCGGTACCGGCGCCAACTGGTACGGTTCAGTCGTGAAAAACGGTTCCGGCCTACCATCGCCAACCGGTACGGTTCAGTCGTGAAAAACGGTTTCCGCTGTGTACCGGTGCGAACCGGACTGGTTTGCACTGGCCCGCGCGGGACAGCGCGCGCGCTTAACTCTATCCATACCGGTTCAAACCAGTCCGAATCGGAACTGTATCGGTCCGGTAGGCAACCGGTATGCCTACCGGTACCGTTACGGCGTACCTTGATTTATAGTTATATATCATAGCCAACTGCAGTCAAGAAGCCTTATTCCA